>NW_027514476.1:687214-1030821 GCF_048772815.1 Callospermophilus lateralis
ACAGAACTCCCTTCAGCACTGTGTCCCATTTGAACTCGTTGTATTTCATGAAGCAAATACCAAACTCACAGTGCAGCAGCAAGAAACACCACGAAAATTGGAGGATGACCATTGGTTTCACAGTCCACACGGGAAGACCCTTAGCCCTCAGTGGCCAAAGTTTACCTACAAAAAGAGAATTCATCACTGCTGCCTCATTTTTATTTGAAAATAAGTAACCATTTCCTCCAGGTCACATAGATGCAGATCCAGCTTTGATGGTTTCACTACAAATAAAGCTAAAGCTCCTGACAACAACATATATTTCAAGTGCCCAACCTCAGAGGCAGATTCTCAAAAAGTCTTTTGGCCAGCAGAGCTCCATGTTTGTGGAGTGTTTACCCTGTCTCTTACTTTTGGAAACTCCTCTACCACCTCCAAAGATGTGAAATCTGGAGCATTTTCCATTCTAGATATGTATTCACAGATTTTCTAACTCTTCTCCTCTAATTGTGTCTTACTTGGGGCGAAGGTAATGTCAAGGCATTGTTCTGGAGGAGAGTGGGAAGATTTTTCCGTAGCATATATTTGCATACACATTGGATTCAGTGTCCTATTTTCAATTCAAAATACTGAATACCTGACTCTAACCCATACCCTACCAGACTCTGACTACTAATCCTAATATGATGGAGAAAAATAACCCATAAAGAATAGAAATACAAGCAGTTCAGAGTAGGCATGGTGTATAGATGGACTTGCCTTTTGCATGATACAGAGTTGGAGTTATAAATCTAGTCAATTGTTTGTTGAAATAGTTGTCCTAGTATTTTTAAGGTTAACAAATATGTGAATTCCTGTCTCCCTTTCTCTGTATTCTTATATGCACATATAGATTCCTATCTGGTACCACACGTACATTCTTGTGAGGTGGCTGACTTGGCAGATACAAATTGTTAGAAGAGATCACTCCTACTAAACCCTGTTGGAACTGAATATTCAACCTATGGGTGAGCTTGCTAGTTGAACAGCATTATACATAAATCCATGTTCAGTAAAATGAATATTTTTAGATCTGTGGATGGTATATATTTTATAATGAATTTTGATTGACATATATATTGCTACTTTTTTGTCTGTGTGAGTGTTTTATGTACATGTATATATATGTGTATATATATATATATATATATATATATATATATATATATATACACTCTCCAGATTTTTCAAAATATGAAATATATGTGTCTTATATTCACTCCCTAAATTCATTCATGTTCATGTATGTGGATTTATAATCAACTATTCACAAGATTATTCTCAGAAATATTCATCCACCTGAAATTTGCCCAGTGCTCTCAAATGTCAATCCTATTTGTGACTACATATTTGTTTCTTCCTAAGATTATATATTTAAACTCAACCCTGTTCAAAATGTCTAATCCTATCACTCACTTTATACTCTGCCTGATTTTGTAATGTCTATATTGATATATGCTTTCCTACATATTTTCCCCAGTTCATCATTGTGACTGACTCTTCACCTGTGCTGACATTTACATTCACTCTCTAATCGAAATCCTATTGCTAAGAAACTTTTGTTCCAAATCTTATACTCACCCTTCTTCCTAAACTTATTGACTATCTTCGTAATGCTACAGACTATCCCTTTTTGACTGGATGTTCTCTTCTACATTTAATCATCCAAGTAAATGTGGTGCGAGCTTCAGAGGAGGAGACTACCAACAGACTATCTCATGCAACATCAAACGGTTTATTGGGTGTCCAGCAGGCTGGGGTTCAGAGCTCACCTGAATAGAGCAGATAGCCCTGAGAATAGCTGAAGTAGAGCTTATATACTTTCCCTGGAGAGGGAAGGGAGGGAATTGTATTGATGGGTCAGGGCGAGTGGGCGGTTTGCATGCAACTGGGAGAGGGAGTACATTCTGCAATTTGGCAGCTGGGGATAGAACATTCTGGGAACAAGATTTGCAAACATTTCTCAAGATTTCAACAGTGTTCTGTTAAGCATACAGAAAAACAAGATGTGACAAGTACCTATTTTATTAATATTTCATTCCCCACTTCGTCTTCTGGCTAATTTTAATCATAAAAATGATCATTGGAGGGTGTCACATTCAATGTCAGCTAGTGGGGTATTACCATAAGTTTAACTCGTCCAATTTGAGCCTGGAGAAAAGACATTACACGGTTGAGCAAACAGGGTTTTATAGTTAGCAATAATATGAGGATTATTATTGGACTGGCCAGGGTTGATAAAAACGTAGTTAACCAGGGGGACTGTGTGAACCAAGACTCAAGCCACCCTTTTTGGGCCTCTCTCACTTGTTGATGCTCTTCAAGGTGTCTTTTAAATTTACTCATAGATTTTATTACAACTCCAGTATAGTCAGCATAAAAACAACATTCTTCCCTCAATGCAGCACAAAGGCCCCCTTCTCTAATGAAGAGGAGGTCCAACCCTCAACTGTTCTGTAAAACAACTTCAGAGAGAGAGGTTAAAGTTTCATGCAAAGCCCTGAAGGAGGTTTCTAATATCTTACTTTTGCTCTATTGCTGCTTCTAATTGGGTCATCTTTTGTGTCCCATGGACAATGCCACTGGTTCTTCTGCCCACCCGTGCAGCAACTCCTATTCCTAATAGGATGGCTAAAGTGAGGGATATATGTTCCCAGTGGAACCGGTTGTATGCCCCCCCTATTTGATCCTCAAATGAACCTGCGTCATGATAGAGCACTCTGGGAAACATCTGCACCATTACACAAATTATCACATATCTTGATCATTTCATGAAAACATAAACGATGTTTAAGTATATAGAATTATGCTGTTGTAGGCACTGACAAAGCAAGGCACCTAAGATAGCACTCAAGAGAGGGAAACAGTCCTATTTGGTTGCAACCGGATTCAGAGGGCATTGCTTCTATTGTAATCAATTAATCCCCTGAAACTCAAGTTTAGGTAGTTTCAGAAATTTGTACCCAACATATAAGGCATGGGGCTCAGAAGTTCACAGTCTTCAGAAGTTTAAAAAAGCAGTATTTGTTTCTGTTTTTCCTTCTGTTCTGGGCAAGTTAACTTTTCAAGGACACCTGGGAGGAGGAGAGCTTTTTCTTCCCTTTCTTATTTTCCCCCTGCCAGCTGTTACCATGGAGCCCGGTTGGTAATTTCTTTATCTTAGAAATGTAGCCATCTCTGTGAAGCCCCAGCTGAAGGCCAGAGAACTTGTTCACATATTTTGTGAAAAACTAGTTAGAGGTTGTCTAGCTTAGAAGTACTGAGATTTTTAGCCAGTGGCCAAGTAGAACAGGGCAATACAAAAGAGAATGTTTATCTACATTAAAGTCTTTATTGGGACTCTTTGGCTGAAAGTTCAAAACTCAGCCATGGTGAAGACTTCTGAAGAAGGTCATTTAAGACTTTTCTGTGGACCTGGTACAGAGGGGGAAAGACGGGGAAGTTGGGGCTGAGAGCACCTCCGAGGATCTGAGAATGAGGGAAAAGAGAGATGTAAAAGAATAATGCGAAAGGGTATTTGGAATTTCCTAGCAGCAAACTTGAGCAGTAGATCAGGTAGAGCAGAGTGAAAGACGGGAGTGAGGATCCCAAAATCCTGTGAGGGACTTTAAATTTTAGTAACCTGTTTTCAGTGATGACAAAGCAACTTTAAAGGCCAATTATATTACATCTTGGATAAGGGTCTCAGGGCTCTCCTCAGCTCGTTTGAGCATTGGGTTAGCTGGTAAGAGGAACTGGTGGGACCCGGTGAGGGCACTGACAGGAGATGAGAGGAATGAGTCGGTGGAGCGGTACCTATGTACCTGCTACCTCAGCAAGGGGGCTATGGTCAGAGAACTGGTGGAGCTTTGGGTTTCTGATCTAGTTATTGGAGGGGAGAAATCAAGTTGCTGAGATGGGAGTGACAGCAGAGGGTCTGGAGCAGAAGGCTGAGGATAATGATCTATTGGAGAAGCATAGTTCAGGATGTGAGTGAAGGAGGGAATAGGCTTCCACATAGGGGAATTTCCTTTCACTCTTTTGAGCACTTGCAGAAGTCAAAAAGGTCATTCAAAATTTGAGGATCTAGAGACCCCTCTGGGTGCCATAGTTTTTGGTTGTCTAATTGGTAATGTGGCCAATGCTGTGTACTGAATTTGATGAAGAATTGGGGTTCCATCAGGCAGCCCCTGTATGCACACATTCCCATGACATACAGAAAAAGTCGGCTTTTCCCCCACACAGCCATTACTCTTTGTGGCTTTGATAGTCTGCCAGGCAAACTTAGTAATCTAGACTAGCCAACCTGCATCTGGCTTGCGTGTCCCTACATCCATAATGTTTGTTTCCATTATCTATGGTACAGAAGGGATTTAATGGTATTTTAGTGGGATCCTCTTCATCAGTGATATCACAATAGGAAATACCTATAGCCAGCTAACAAATGTCTGGGTGGAGAGATGGCCACCAGGTCCCTAAGGGGGCTGTATGCGAGATAGACCATACTTCTTTTCCAGTAGGATTTGTGATCAGCCATCACTGCTTAATGGGCTGATGAGGGTTAGGACTACTTGTAGCCAAGGGGAGAGTATATAACCTTATTCACATTGCGAATACACAATTTGAAACTGTTACCAGTCTTTTTCAGTTTCCAGAAAGATTCTGTACAGGGAGCAGGCTTGAGATGAGAGGCATGGATCCTGGAAGTGATTCTGTTTACGTTTACCACTGTAGGTGTTATAATAGCACCTGGTATGGTCCTTTTCAGCGGGGTACCAGGGATGACACCTGATATCATCTTACATAGATGAAATCTCTTACTTGATATGGATGAGGAATCCCCTGGTTCCCAGTTGGGTAGGCAGTGGCCAGCTGTTTTCACAGGTATTACTGAGTTCTTTCAAGATATTTAAGTCTGTCAAGCAAGGGGGTGTGGAAAGGATATTTAGGTCTTACAGTTGGGCTTAGGTCCCCTACTGGAGGAGGGCCACCATAAAGAATTTCACACGTGGTAAGGTTACTCAAAGAAACAAAGGGATTTTTTCTTGCATGAAACATTGCATAAGGCAGGAGCATAGTCCAATCCTATGCT
Source organism: Callospermophilus lateralis (assembly GCF_048772815.1). NCBI lineage: Eukaryota > Metazoa > Chordata > Mammalia > Rodentia > Sciuridae > Callospermophilus > Callospermophilus lateralis. Next base: position 692,307 of record NW_027514476.1, read on the forward strand.
GGTCTCTAAGCTTAATTTCGTTAAGGTCTCTTTAATGGTTCTATTCATTCTTTCTACTTGTCTTGAACTCTGTGGTCTATAAGCACAATTTAACTTCCAATTAATCCCCAGGTTCCTGGCTAACCCCTGACTTACCTGGGCCATGAACATCGGTCCATTGTCAGATCCTATTACCGGCTTAGCTTCCTCCAATGGTAGAGAGCCTTAGTCAGCAGCAGCGGAATCACTTAGAGTGTGTTGTGTGTTAGGGGATGAGGGCAGGGGATAAGGAGGGGGAGAAGAGTCCAGTAGAGTCAAATCTGTGACTCAGGGAGAACAGAGGGTGGAGGAGGAGGAGGTTGAGAGGGTTTGAGAGATCATGGGGGAAGGAGTAGGAGCAGAGGTAGGGGCAAGGAAAGGCTTCACCCATGGAGGAGGAGATTTGCAGAGGTCCTGCCAAGTTAAGATATATGGCTGTTGATCTGGATGGCTATGTGGCGCTGGCTGAAAGACAATACCTCTGACTTTTTAAATTAGTGGGAAGTTGAAAGATCCTTCTAGGGGCCATACGACTCCAAAGATGGGCCATTCTGAGGCACAGAGATTCTGCCAGGTCCAGCGTTTTACTAAAAAAAGAAAGATTCTGAGCCCTTAAGCGGACTTTGGTCCAGTGATCAAGGGTCAGGGACAGAGGCATTGACGTGCTCTGTTCCATAATGAAAGTTCCACAAACAGTAAAAGCAAGGACACACGACACAGATAAGACAAGACCATAAAGACAGGCAATGAACGTCCAACACTGAGACCAGGAATGAGTAGCCGGCAAAACCCAATGGTATGGCAACAACGAATCTAAAAGAAAATATCACTGAGTCGAGAAGACTATTGTTCCTTGATTTCCCGAGTTCTCTGCGGGGTCCTCCAGAGAGGTGCCCTTTGTCTCTGTGACACGTCTCTCAGCCACCGTCGGAGAGAGCCCAGGCTCTTCATCGCCAGCAATTTTGCCAAGCCCTAACAAGAAACCTGAAACCGGAAAGAGGCGCCTTACTTGCTCCAAGAGGAGCCCGTTGGGGTCTCTCCTCCGCCACTGCTGGAACTCGGTGGAACCTCAATATGTAAAGGTCAGGCGAGTGTCAGAGGAAGATACTATCAAGAGACTGTCTCATGCAACAGCAAAGGGTTTATTTGTGGTCCAGCATGCTGGAGCTCAGAGCTAAATTAAGTAGAGCAGAGACCTCTGAGAACAGCTTAAGCAGAGCTTATATACTTTCCTTGGAGAGGGAAGAGAGGGAAGTTTAGTGATGGGTAAGGGCGAGTGGGCGGTTTGCATGACACCGAGTGAGGGAGTACATTCTGCAGTTCGGCTGTTGGGAACAGTACATTCTAGAACAAGATTAGCAAACATTTCTCAAGATTTCAAAAGTGTTTTGTTAAGCATACAGAAAAACAGGAAGTGACAAGTACCTATTTTATTAATTTTATTAACCTTTCACTACCGACTATGCCTTTTTGACTTGATGTTCCTTCTACATTAATTCATGCAACGTACAAGGTGCTATGCCATTGTATATCGATTTATCTGAGACAACTCTGCAGAACGTAATTCAACACCACGTATCCCTATCAAGGGCCCAATGCCCTTCTGGGCTTCAAATCAGACTTAGATTTCTTTTTTCATACATATATTTCACCTATATATTCTTCTACACATAGCAAGTTCTCAATACGATCATTCATCCAGCAAAATGATTTCTAACCCAAATTGATCATGTTTTTAACCATAACCGGACACTGTTCCCTCAATCTAACTTTACAGAAGAGCAGGGAAGGAGTTGATATTACAATACAGAAATGTAGAAAAACTTCCACCTGCTGAGAACCTCAAAGGTCCATGCAGAAATGATCCCTGGAGAAGATGTAGGAAGCAATAAAGGACCTGAGAGACCAAAAGTCATCTTCCATGGCAAACAACCCGGTCAGGATAAAAGGTTGTGTCTGAATCAGATTTTTTTTAATGTAGAGATCATGGACCAAACCAGGCCTGCTTGGAGATCTATTCCTGGGTGCCTTTGGTTGATATACCATTCTAACTTGTGAAAATGTCACAGGAAGTAGGGGCAGCCTCAATCTCTTGGGACCCTTGGAAGCAACAGTTAGGACAAAGTGGCTGCCAAGACAGTGCCCTCATTCAGTTCAGGAAGGAAGTGACCTCACCTCACTTTCTTGGTGATGGAACTCTCTGAACGTGGGATCAAGGAAGCCAGGCACACAGAGCCAATCCAAGTCCCAGTCCCAGTGGTCTCACTTGTTTGGATTTACCAAGGACAGGGTCAGTATTTTTTGGTACCTACAGATGTGATGAAGGCCAAATGCCAGGAAAGCTCGGATGCAGGGTTTTTCATGAGAAAGCAGGTAGTTGCTCACCGTTGGCTCCTAAGAAGTTCACAGAGTTGGCCACGGAGACAAGATCTGAGACAGGAAAGGCCATTTTGGGGGAACATATTATGGCCCACAAGTCAGAGGACACTCTGGATATTCACAGACCTACTTAGGGGAAGGAGGTGCCTTTGTGGGTGTGGTTGTGGGTTTGTGGTTTTGTCTCATTTTCTGAGAATAGGTAGGACAGTCGGTTTGTTTCATTTGAAGTGGACTGTTTTTAGTAAGTCTTTTCACAGGGCGAGTGTTTCTATGTCTGTGTATTCCACTGTTTCCGTGGTTGTAGACATTAGAAAAGAGAATTCATCAATGGATATGTCGTGTCTAGTAGAAAGCTTCTCAGCATTCATATTGCCCCGTTTTTGAATGGACTGTAGCTTGCCTTATCGATGAGCAACACCTGCTACCTTCATAAGTTTCTATTTTCGTCCTGAATTCCGGCCAATCTCAAGAATAGGCCCATGGTTTTGTGTCCAAGATATGTACCACCTCCAAGCTCTGTGACATGGCCATGTACTGGATAGCTGTAGGTGATGGCGAGCATCTCAGAAAACTCAGATATCAGTGTGACCAGGAAAGTCTCAGAGGAGAAATCCTGCTTTGGGCCTTTTGCTTACCTATTGTTCTGTTGCCCTGAATGTCAGGAAGGTCTTTGCCTCAGGCCACCCCTTTGTGAAGCCTGAAGAAAACAGTTTTCAAATGGAAATGAATGGGCATACCTGTGGCACTTTCCTTAATTGCTTTGGAAAGGGATGTGTCTGAATCAGGCCCTTGGCCCTGTGTGTGGCTGTGGCTTAGAGTCTCAGCACCTGATGGATCTAAAGAAAGTTACCATGTGTGCATCCAAAAGAAAATTCGCCAAAAGAACAATTATTGGGATGAAGTCTCTCGACTTCCTCTGTAAGGTTCCTGACCTCCATCAAGTGAAAATGGGATCCTTTGGGTCAAAAGAGTTCTACAAAACCTGCAGAGGCTAGCCCATTGTGCTTGGGTTTTCTCATGACTAAAATTCACATAAAGAATCTAAAACCCACAGACAGTAGTCCTCAAATTGGAGCAGTATTAATGGCAGGCCTATTTGATCACTTTTGGTTCACAGGATGGGTGTCCAGGCCACCTTGACTTTAGGCAAATGAGGGGCAAAGGAGCTTATTTGGGACACTGTCTTGGTCTGCGCCCCTCATGGAAACCTCCAGCCAGATTATGATGAGTGTCTATATGAAAGAAGATGAGGGCCATATGGGAGGGTTCTTGTTTTAATTGTGGTAATTTGTGTGGTAGTTGGAAGAGATGACTGGGTCCACCAGGGCTTGAACTCTGGTGTGATTCCCCTTAGAGACTGAGTTCTGGAACTGACCTCAGAGAAGTATTGCCATGAATAGTGTTGGGATTTTAGGAGACCACGCATGAGAATCGGTTTTGAAAACTGAGATCTAGGCCCAGGATGGCTTTCCACAGAGCTCAGGGATTCTGAGCAAGGATATCACATGATTTAATTCTTAAAGACTTGGTAGCCATAGTTGAGAGTCCAAACACACATGGACCTCACATTGTATACCTCAATGGGCCTGGATTCATGTGTCCTTTTGGCCACTCTTCGGTAAGTCTTGCCTGTGAGTGTTCTCCAGAGCTTTCATTGAAATGAGCTTCCTCACCATTTAATGGTTCCTGAATTAAATGAAACACACAGTGCCTCAAACTTCATCCTTGAAAAATGACTAGATTAATACCATGAAATTTTTGAAATCCCCATGACCAGGTGGCACTGGATAACCTTTAGATATCCTGCTGCTGATCATGAGTATAACAAACAGTGCCTTGATTGACTGAGTTTCGTGAAAATGGTGTAGAACAGAAATGCCAGTAAGTTGGAGCCTGCTGGGTAGTGGGTGTAGAGCAGTGGACTGTAGGTGTGTAAATAAATATTTTTGGTAGGACCACCTGGATCTTCCATTGGCTTCCAAAACTTGCGACTGACATGGTGCAGGCAGCAGACCTTTATATGTAAAGGCATCTTGTTATATGTAGAGGTTTCAGGGCAATGTTCAGAATCAGGTTGCTATAGTCAAGGGGAAAGCTATGTGGGATAGAAGCCTGGTTCGTACATTCTCTTACCGACCCTGACCAACCACACATGACAGAACTCCCTCCAGCATTGTGTCCCAGTTGAACATATTGTATTTCGTGAAGCAAATACCAAATTCCCAGTGCAGCAGTAAGAAACACCCTGAAAAGTGGAGGATGACCAAATGGCTTCACAGACCACACGGGAAGACACTTAGCTCCCAGTGGCAACAGTTTACCTACAAAGAGAGAATTCACACCTGCTGCCTCATGTTCATTACAAAATAAACAACCATGTCCTCCAGGTTACATAGATGCAGACCCAGATTTTTGGTGTCACTATAAACGAAGCTAAATCTCCTGACAATTACATATATTTCTTTTTCTTTTTTTAATTAATTTTCATTGTAGGTTGTTCAAAACATTACATACTTCTTGATATATCATATTTCACACTTTGATTCAAGTGGGATATGAGCTCCCATTTTTATTCCATATACAGATTGCAGAATCACATCAGTTGCAGAACCATTGATTTACATATTGCCATACATATATTTCTTGTGCCTAACCTCAGAGGAAGTTTCTCAATAAGTCTTTAGGTCAGCACAGCTCCATGTTTCTGGAGTGTTTACCCTCTCCCATACTTTTGTAAACTCTTTTACCACCTCCAGTGTTGTGAACTCCTGAGCATTTTTTATTCCACATATGTATTCACAGGTTTTCTAACTCCTCTCCTCTAATTGTGTCTTACTTTTAGCGATGGTTATGTCAAGGCATTGTTCTGGATAAGAGAGGGATGATTTTTGTGTATCACATGTTTGCATACACATTAGATTCATTTTCCTATTTTCCATTTGAAATACTGAATCCCTGACACTAACCCATACCCTACTAGACTCTGACTACTAATCCTAATATCATGGAGAAAAAAAACCTAACTGAATAGAAGTACAGTCCTTTCATAGGAAGCATGGTGTATATTTGTATTTGTCTTCCTCTTTATCAAGAGTATGTGTTTTAAATTTAGTAAACTTTTCATTTTAATATTTCTCCATGATTTTTTAAAGTTATCACATATGTAAATTCCTGTCTCCCTTTCTCTGTATCCTATTCAGCACATGTAATTTTTTTATGCATATACAATATACTACCTGGTATCACACGTACATTCTTGAAAGATCACTGGCTTTGGAATATAAAAATTGTGAGAAGAGATGACTTTCCCTAAATAATGATGGAACTGAAAATTCCACCTATGGGTGAGCTTCCTAGTGAAAAACACTATACATAAATCCATGTTCAGTAAAATGAATATTTTTGGATTTGTGAATGAATTATATTTCATGATGAATATCGATTGGCATATATATTGCTAAATATTAATGTGTGTGTGTGTGCGTGTGTGTGTGTGTGTGTGTGTGCGTGTGTGTGTGTGTGTGTGTATATTCTCCAGATTTTAAAAAAATATGAAAAATATGTGTCTTATTATACACTCCCTAAATTCATTCATATTCATTTATGTTCATTTAAATTCAAATTTTCACAAGATTATTCTCAGTAATATTCATACACCTGAAATATATTTTGGTTTCCTACTACTGAAAACTAAGTTCAGTGGATGGTGCTTAAAAATCCTAATATTTCTACAGTAACTGACCCAGTTTAACATTAATGCAAGTAGATTACTATGGGACATGATGTGTAATTTGAAGTTCATTTTTACTCAACACTGGTACATTACTATTTCTTCAGTTTATGGACATCATAGGATGTATTTTTTCATCCACAACTTCACAAATTTTTTTGGCATTTGGTTCACTTTCAATTACTTACTACTTCAGAACACATGTATTCCTCCATGTTTCTTTACTGGTCTTTTCACTAGACTTCTTTCTAAACACATTATTTTCGATTCCATAATCATTTTTGAAGCAAAACTCACTCTTCACGATAAACCGTAACCCTAATAATACCATTGCATATATAACTCGTTGGAATGATGGTATATATATCAATATAAGATTTCCAATATATTTTCAGATGCAAACTCAAACCATTATTTAATGTTGGATCCAGTTACATACTTTATTCACAATATGGTCTATTCATGCATCATCTCAATAATCATCAACACAAGGTACACCTATTTTTATCCCCAGTACTAATTTATAAGTTTCCAGAATATTACTCCCCTTTATAGTGCAAGAAATACTCATGTCACCTGATCTACATATACATTTTACCACAGTAGTATTCTGTACACAAAATGCAAAGGTCACACATATGATTGTACCAAAGCCTAAATGGGAAGTGACCATGGATTACTAAAAGCATCTATGTCCAGGGTGCCTACTGCTCTCAAATGTCAATCCTATTGGTTACTACATATTTGTTTCTTCCTAAGATTATATATTTAACCTCAAGCCTTTTGAAAATATCTAATCCTATCACTCACTTTATATGTTTCCTGATTTCCTAATGCCCCTATTGATATCTGCTTTCCTACATATTTTTCCCAGTTCAACATTGTGACTGTCTCTTCACATGTGCTGACATTTACATTCACCCTCTAACTGAAAACCAATTGCTAAAGAACTTTTGGTCTAACTCCGAGACTCACTCTTCTTCCTAAACCTACTTACTATCTTCCTAATCCTACAGACTATCCCTTTTGACTGGATGTTCTCTTCTACATTCAATCATCCGAGGTATAGGGTCCTATGCCATTGTATATCGATTTATCTGAGACCTCGGTGCAGAACATGATTCAATCTAAGTATACCAATCAAGGGCCCAATGCCTTTCTGGGCTTCAAATCTTTCCTAGATCTCTGTTCTCATACATATATTTCACATTTATATTGTTATAAATATCAAAGTTTCCCAATACCATAATTCATCCAGCAGAATGACTCCTAACCCAAATCGAACATGCTATTAACACTAACCATACACTGTTCCCTCAATCTCACTTTACAGAAGAGCAGGGACAGAGTTGGTCTTAAAATCCAGGAAGGTAGGGTATCATCCCCCAGCTGAGAACCTCAAAAGTCCCTGCAGAAATAATCCCTGGAGAAGGTGTAGGCAGGTATGAAGGATTTGAGAGAGCAAAAGTCATCTTCCATGGCAAACAACCTGGTCAGGTTGAAGGGATGTGTCTGAATTAGCCTCTCTCTTCCTAATGTAGAGAAGATGGACCAAACCATGGCTGTGTGGAGAGCTGTTCCCCGGTGCCTATGGTTGATATACCATTCTAACTTATGAATGAGTCACAGCAAGTAGAGGCAGACTCCATCTTTTGAGAACCTCGAAAGCAACTGTTAAAACAAAGTGGTTTCCAAGGCAGTGACTTCATTCAGTTCTTGAAGGAAGTGACCTCACCTTACATTATTGGTGATGAAAGTCTGTGATCTTGGGATCCAGGAAACCAGGCACACAGAGTCAAACCCACTCCATGTCCCAGTGGGCTCACTTGTTTGGATTTAACAAGACAGAGTCACTCTTTCTTGGTATCTACTGATGTGAGGACAGTCAAATGCCTGGAAACTATGAAGACTGGCCTTTCCAGAGAAAGCAGGTAGTTTCTCACCACGGGCTCTTGACAACTTCACAGAGTTGGCTAAGGAGACCAGATTGAAGACAGGACACGCCATTTTTGGGGAACATAGTATGGCCCACAAGTCAGAGGACACTCCGGATAGACACAGACCTACTTTGGGGAAAGAGGTACCATTTTGGGTGTGAGTGTGAGTTTGTGGTTTTGTCTCATGTTCTGAGAATAGTTAGGAAAGCTGGTTTGTTTGTTTTGGAGTGAACTGTTTCTAGTAAGTCCTTTGACAACGTGAGTGTTTCTGTGTCTATATATCATACTGTGTCCGTGATTGTAGACAGTAGAAAAGAGAATGCATCAATGGATGTGCCCTGTCTACGAGAAAGCTTCAAAGCATTCATCCTGTGCAATTTATGAATGGACTGCAGCTTGCCATATGGATGGGCAATTCCTGCCATCTTTCTAAATTCCTGTTTTCTTCCTGAATTCTGGACACTCTCCAGAATACGCTCATGATTTTGTGTCCAAGATATGTACCACCTCCATCTCTGTGACATGGCCATGTACTGGATAGCTGATGGGAATGGTGAGTATCTCAGAAAACTCAGATATCAGTATGCCCAAGAAAGTCTCAGTGGAGAAACCCTGCTTTGGGCCTTTTGCTTACCTAATCTGTTGCCCTGAATGTCAGGAAGGTCTTTGCCTTAGGCCACACTTTGTGAAGCCTGAAGAAAATAGTTTTCAAATGGAATTGAATGGTCATTACCTGTGCCTCTTCGGTTAATTGCTTTGGAAATGGATATGTCTGAATCAGCCTCTTGGCCCTATGTGAGGCTGTGGCTTAGATTCACAGTACATGATGGGTCTAAAGAAAAATCCCATGTGTGCATCCAAAACCAAAATGGACAAAAGAACTGTCATGGTGGATAGAGTCTCTCGCCTTCGTCTGTAAGGTTCCTGACCTCCATTAAGTGAGAATAGGGATCATTTGGGTCAAGTGAATTCTTTAAAGCCCTGCACAGGCTATCCCATAGGTTCGTGGGTTTTCTCATGACTCCAATTCACATCTATGTTTACTGAAGAGCAGGGACAGTGTTGGTCTTACAATACAGGAATGCAGTGGATCTTCCATCTGTTGAGAACCTCAAAGCTCCATGCAGAAATGATCTCTGGAGAAGATGTAGGCAGCTCTGTAAGACCTGAGAGAGCAAAAATCATCTTCCATGGCAAACAACCTGGTCAGGATTAAGGGTTGCGTCAGAATGAGCCTATCACTTCTTAATGTAGAGAAGATGTACCAAACCCGGCCTGTGTGGAGAGCTGTTCCCTTTTGCCTACGGGTGATATACCATTTTAACTTGTGAAAGTGTCACAGGAAGTAGGGGCAGCCCTCATCTCATGGGACCGTTGGGAGCAATTGTTATGACAAAGTGGTTGCCAAGGCAGTGATCTCATTCAGTTCCTGAAGGAAGTGATCTCATCTCACTTCCTTGGTGATGGAACTCTCTGAACTTGGTATACAGAAAGCCAGGCACCCAGAGCCAGTCCCAGTCCTAGTCCCAGTGGTCTCACTTTTTTGGATTTACAAAGGACAGAGTCAGTATTTCTTGATACCTACTGATGTGAGGATGGCCAAATGCCAGGAAAGCTCGGAAGAGGGGCTCTTCCTGAGAAAGCAGATAGTGGCTCACTCCTGGCTTCTAACAACTTCACATTGTTGGCCAAGAAGATCAGATCTGAGACAGGTCAGGCCATTTCGGAGCATCATAGTATGGCCCATCAGTCAGAGCACACTCCGGAGAGTCACAGACCTATTTGGGGGAAGGAGGTGCCATTGCGGGTGTGGGTTTGTGGTTTTGTCTCATGTTCTGAGAATAGGTAGAAAAGGCAGTTTGTTTGGTTTGGAGTGAACTGTTTCTAGTAAGTCGTTTGACAATGCAAGTGTTTCTATGTCTGTGTATCCCACTGTGTCCGTGCTTGTAGACATTAGAAAAGAGAATGCATCAATGGATGTGTCCTGTCTCATAGAAAGCTTCCCAGCATTCATCCAGCACAATTTATGAATTGACTGTGGCTTGCCTTATTGATGGGCGATACCTGCTACCTTCCTAAGTTGCTGTTTTCTTCCTGAATTATGGCCAATCTCCAGAATAGGCTCATGGTTTTGTGTCCAAGATATGTACTACCTCCAAGCTCTGTGACATGGCCATGTACTGGATAGATGAATGGAATGTCGAGCATCTCAGAAAACTCAGATATCAGTGTGACCAGTAAAGTCTCAGTGGAGAATCCCTGCTTTGGGCCATTTGCTTACCTATTGTTCTGTTGCCCTGAGAGTCAGGAAGGTCTTTGTCTCAGGCCAACCCTTTGTGAATCCTGAAGGAAAGATTTTTCAAATGGAAATGAATATGCTTTACCTTTGGCTCTTTCCTTAATTGATTTGGAAAGAGATGTGTGTGAATCAGCCTCTTGGCCCAGTGTGATTCTTTGACTTAGATTCTCAGCACCTGATGGATCTAAAGAAAGATCCCATGGGTGCATAAAATCCAAAATGGCAAAAAGAGCAGTCATTGTTGATGAAGTATTTTGCCTTCCTCTGTAAGGTTCCTGAATTCCATCAAGTGAGAATAGGGATCTTTTGGGTCAAATGAGTTCTTCAAATCTATTCAGAGGCTATCCAATAGGTGCTTGAGTTTTCTCATCTTTCCAATTCACATAAAGAATCTGTACCCGACACTCAGTAGGACTCAAATTGGAGAAGCAGAGCAGTATTAAGGGCAGGCCTATTTGATCACTCCTGGTACACAGGAAGGGTGTACAGGCCACTGGGAATTTAGGCAAATGAGGGGCAACAGAGCTTATTTTGGACACTGTCTTGGGCTACGCTAATGCTATCAAATGTCAATCCTATTGTTGACTTCATATTTGTTTTATCCTAAGCTCACATATTCATCCTCAACCCTGTTGAAAATATCTAATCCCATCACTCACTTTATTCTTTTCCTGATTTCCTAATGTCTCTATTGATATCTGCTTTCCTACATATTTTGCCCTGTGCATCATTGTGACTGACTCTTCACTTGTGTTGACATTTACATTGACTCTCTAACCAAAACCCTATTGCTAAAGAACTTTTGTTCCAAATCCTATACTCACTTTTCTTCCTAAACTTACCGACTATCTTTCTAATCCAACTGACTATAACTTTTTGAATGGATGTTCTCTTCTACATTCAATGATCCAAGTACAGTTCATGTTTCTATTCAACCGGGTGAGGGAGTAGATTCTGCAGTTTGGCAATTGGGGACAGCACATTCTGGCAACAAGATTAGCAAAGAGTTCTCAAGATTTCAACAGTGTTTTGTTAAGCGTACAGAAAAACAGGAAGTGACAAGTACATATTTTATTAACCTTTCATTCCCCACTTCTTTTTCTGGCTACTTTTAATCATAAAAGTGATCATTGTGGGGAGTCACATTCTATGTCTGCTAGTGGGGTATTACCATAATTTTAATTTGTCCAATTTGAGCTTGGAGAAAAGAAATTACATGATTGAGGAAACAGGGTTTTATAGTTAGTAATACTATGAGGATTATTATTGGACCAGCCAGGGTTGATAAAAACGTAATTAACCAGGGGGACTGTGTAAAAAAAGACTCAAACTACCGTTTTTGTGCCTCTCTCTCTCGTTGTTGCTCTTCAAGGCATCTTTTTAATTTACTCATAGATTTTTTTACAACTCCAGTATTGTCGACATAAAAACAACATTCTTCCCTCAATGAAGCACAAAGGCCCCCTTCTGTCATGAAAAGGAGGTCCAACCCTCGCCTTTTCTGTAAAACAACTTCAGAGAGAGAGGTTAAAGATTCCTGCAAAGCTGTGATGGAGGTTTCTAAAATCTTTAAGTTTTGATCTATTGCTTCTTCTAATTGGGTCACTTGTTGTGTCCCATGGACCAGAGCAGTGGTTCTTGTGCCCAACCCTGCAGCAACTCCTATTCGTAATAGAATGGCTAAGGTGAGGGACATATGTTCCCAGCGGAACCGGGTTGTATGTCCCCCTCTTTGATCTTCAGATGAACCTGCGTCATGATAGAGCACTCTGGGAAACATCTGCACCATTTCACAATTAATCACATCTGTTGACCATTTCATGAAAACATAAACAATGTTTAAGTATATAGAATTATACTGTTGTAGGGACGGACAAGGCAAGGCACCTAAGATAGCACCAAAGACACGGAAACAGTCTTTTTTGGTTTCAACCAGATTCAGAGGGCATTGCTTCTGTTGTAATCAATTAATCCCCTGAAACCCAAGTTACGTAGTTTCAGAATTTTGTACCCAACACGTAAGGGAAGGGGCTCAGAAGTTCACAGTCTGCAGAAGTTCACAAAAAGCAGTTTTTGTTTCTCTTTTTTCCTCAGTTTGGGCAAGTTAACTTTTCAAGGACACCTGGGTGTGGGTGTCTTCCCTTTCTTTTTTTCCCCCTTCCAGCTGTTTCCATACAGCCCAGTTTGTAACTTCTTTATCTTAGAAATGTAGCCATCTCTGTGAAGCCCCAGCTCAAGGCCAGAGGACTTTTTTTCAAATATTTTGTGAAAAACTAGTAAGGGTGTGTCTAGATCAGGAGTGCTTAATTTTTTAGCCAGTTGCCAAGGAGACCAGGGCAACACAAAAATAGGAAGTTTATCTACAGTGAACTCTTTTATAGGGACTCTTTTGCTGAAAGTCCTAAATCAGCCATGGTGAAGACTTCTGGAGAAGGTCAGTTAAGACTTTTCTGTGGGCCTGGTACCGAGGGGGACAATTTGGAAGGCAGAAATAAGAGCAGCTCTGTGGATCTGAGAATGAGGAAGGAGAGATGTAAAAGAATATTGGGAGAGGGCTTTGGGATCTTAATAGCAACAAAAACTTGAGCAGTAGAACAGATAGAACAGAGGGGGAGACGGGAGTGAGATTCCAAAAAGCCTGTGAGGGACTTTAAATTCTTAGTAACCTGTTTTTAGTGATGACAAAGCAACATTAAAGGCCATTTTCATTACATCTTGTATTAGGGTCTGAGGATTCTTCTCAGCGGGTTTGAGCTTTGCATTAGGTGGTAAGAGGACTGGGTGGGACCCGGTGCGGGCACTGACAGGAGAGGAGAGGAGTGAGTGAATGGAGTGGTACCTCAGTACCTGCAACCTCAGCAAGGGAGCAATGGTCTGAGAACCAGTCGAGATTTGGGTTTTTGATCTAGATATTGGAGGGGAGAAATCAAGTTGCTGAGGTGGGAGTGACAGCAGAGAGTCTAGAGCACAAGGCTGAGGGTGAGCATCTATTGGAGAAGCATAGTTCAGGATGTGAGCAAAGGAGAGAGAAGGCCTCCACATAGCGGAATCTCCTTTCACCCTTTTGAGCACTTGCAGAAGTTAAAAAGGTCACACAGAATTTGAGGATCTAGAGACCCCTCTGGGGGCCATCGGTTTTGGTTATCTAATTCGTAATATGGCCAATGCTGTGTACAGAATTTGATGAGGAGTTTGGGTTCCATCTGACAGTCCCTGTATGCTCACATCCCCATGACTTACAATAGAAGTCTGCTCTCCCCCCCCCACAGCCGTGACTGTTTGTGGCTTTGATAGTCTGCCGGGCAAACATAGTAATCTAGGCTAGCCAACCTGCATCTGGCTCACGTGTCCCTACATCTATAATGTTTGTTTCCATTATCTATGGTACGGAAGGGATTTAATGGAATTTTAGTGGGATCCTGTTAATCAGGGATATCCCAATAGGAAAGACCTATAGCCAGCTGACAAATGACTGGGTGGAGAGATGGCCACCAGGTTCGTAAGGGGGCTGTATTCGAGATAGGCCATACTTCGTGTCCAGTAGGATTTGTGATCAGCCATCGCAGCTTAAGGGGCTGATGAGGGTTAAGACTACTGGTCGTCAAGGGGAGAATAAATATCTTCCAGGATCTTCTTTACAACCATTTGCGATGTTTCTTTTTTCTTCTTTTTTATTTCTTTTTTTTGTGTGTGTGGGGAAGGCTTCAATACATCCTGAAAATGTATGTTCAAAGACTAGGAGTTATTTAAGTCCATACCTTACTGGCTTAATTTCAGTAAAGTCCACTTCCCAGAATTGTCCTCGTCTGGTTCCTCATAGGTGCTTTCCTGCAGGAAGCTTGGAAGTGTAAGCTTTAACCAATTAATGGACCTGACAGGCTTTTGTTACCCATTCAGTTATTTCCTTTAGCTGTGAGTAGGTTAGTGGAAAACTGTGTTCTTGATCCTTCACGAATGAATGCAGTTTCTTTGAACAAAGGTGAGTGAGTTGATGAACATTTGCTACTGACATAGTTAGAGCCATGATTATAGGAGTAGTTACTGAAGGATTAAAAAATTCCACTTGGGGGCCTTCAGGGTTAAAAGTTATTTTGGCCCAGAGCTTGGTGAGCAGAACTCTGCCCATCAATGGGGCCAGGCATTCTGGGATTACTAGGAAGGAGTGATGGATTTTTCCTTTTCCCTGGTCCATGGTCCTCTTAGTTGTCAAAGCCCGATATTTACTTCTGTTAGACTCTTGAATTAGAGACCTTTTATTCGGTAGAGGGCCCAATGGGCCTTATGGGCTGAGTATATTGCCCCTGTATCTACTTCAAAGTTTATTGTGTTCCCCTCCATTTCAAAAGTTACCTTGAGGTCAGGGAGAGGATCTGAGCCCGGACTTTCTTAGTATTCCTCCAGAGTCAGAATATCTGGCTGGCATGGCTGTCTCTTTCTAGGGCACTCTTTGGCCCAGTGTCCTTTTTCTTTAGAGTAGGCACATTGATCTGAGGCCAGGGGTGGCCTCTAGTGTGTGCCCAGGTATCCTTTCCTGTCTCTCTGTTTCTTAGTTTCTGGCCTATTTGTTGTTATGACCAGGACCTTAGTCAATGCCTTAGTCTGTCTTTTGTTTCTTTTATCCTCACTCAGCTCCCTTCTCTTCCTCAGTTTCTCTCTTAAAGTATACCTTCTCGGGTTCTCTGACTAAATCCCTCAAAGTCATATCTTGTAATCCATCTAAGCATTGTAACTTTCTTTTAATATCCAGGGCAGCTTTCCCAATAAAGGCCATTGTGACAGATGCCTTTTGATCCTCTGCCTGAGGACCGAAAGGAGTATGTCTCTTATATGCCTACATAATTATCTCTAGGAACATACAGGGAGATTCATCAGGCCCTTAAATAATCTCTCTTACCTTGGCCAAATTAGTTGGTCACCTAGCGGCCACTAAGATACCCACTATTAGAGCCCGGCGATAAGTGGACAGATGCTCCCTACCTTCAAAGGTGTTGGGGTCCCAGTTGGGTCGTTTCAAGAGAAAGCCGGCTTTGAATATGTTGGGAAGTTGTGTCGGTCACGCATTTGGTCCGAGGATACTTTTTTCTAGCCTCCAGGAGGATTCTCTTTTGTTCCTCTGTCATGAAGAGAGTGCCTAGGAGTTGTTGGCAGTCATCCCAAGTAGGTTGGTGTGAAAACATCAATGACTTCACCAGACCTGAGAGCCAGGTTGGGTCCTCGGTAAAAGGGGGATTGTTATTTTTCCATTTATATAGGTCTGAAGAGGAGAAGGCCAATACTGGTAGGCTTCCGTTTTTTTCCCCATGGCCATCGTCAATCATTGGCCCTTAGGGATGGAGGGAAGCA
Source organism: Callospermophilus lateralis (assembly GCF_048772815.1). Taxonomy (NCBI): domain Eukaryota; kingdom Metazoa; phylum Chordata; class Mammalia; order Rodentia; family Sciuridae; genus Callospermophilus; species Callospermophilus lateralis. The sequence goes on from NW_027514476.1 coordinate 708,013, forward strand.
ACACGGGAGTTCCAGGGTTTTCAATCATTTGCCACCAGCGAGTTCCTTTAGCAAGTCCAGCTTCCTCCAGGGGAGGAGGGGCTGTGTGTGACGCAGGGGAGTTATCTGGAGGGCCCTGGGCTGGCTTAGCATCCTCCAATTGCGGAGAGGCTGAGTCAGCAGCTGGAGAATCACTTAGAGGGTGTTGGGGGTTGTGGGACAAGGGTAGAAGATAAGGAAGGGGAGGAGAGTCCAGTAGAGTCAAATCTTGTGACTCAGGGAGAACAGAGGGTGGAGGAGGAGGAGGAGCAGAGGGGTTGAGAGATCGTGGGGGAAGGAGTAGGAACGGGGACACAGCAAAAAAAGGCTTCACCCACGGAAGAGGAGATTTGCAGAGGTCCTGCCAAGTTAAGGTATATTCCTGTTTATCAGTATGGCTATGTGGCCCTGGCTGTAAGACAATATCTCTGTCTTTTTAAATTAGTGGGAAGTAGAAAGATCCTTCTAGGGGCCATCCGAATCCAAAGGTGGGCCATTCTGAGGCACACAGAGTCTGCCAGGTCCAGCGTTTTACTGAAAAAGAAACATTCTGAGCCCTTAAGCGGACTTTGGTCCATAGATCAAGGGTCAGGGACAGAGGCATTGAAGTGATCTGTCCCATAATGAAAGATACACAAACAGTAAAAGCAACGACACAGGACACAGACAAGAGAAAACAATAAAGACAGGCAATGGACGTCCAACACTGAGACCAAGACTGAGCAGGCGGCAAAACCCGATGGGCTGGCAATACCGAATCTGAAACAAAGTATCACTGAGTCAAGGGGACTATTATTCCTCGATTCCCGAGTCCTCTGTGGCCTCCCCCAGGGACTTGGCTTGTGGCTCTGTGACACGTCTGCCAGCCACCATCAAAGAGAGCTCACACACTTCATCGACAGCCATTTTGCCAAGCCCTAACCTGAAACCTGAAACCAGAAAGAGGCGCCTTACTTACCCTGAGAGTAGCCCATTGGGGTCTCTCGTTCACCGCTGCTGGATTTCGGTGGAACCTCCATATATAAAGATCGGAAGAGCATTGGGGGAAGAGACCACTAAGAGACTCTCTCATGCAAAAACAAAGGGTTTATTGGGGGTCCAGCATGCTGGGGCTCAGAGCTCATTTGAATAGAGCAGAGAACCCTGAGAACAGCTTAAGCAGAGCTTATATACTTTTCTTGAAGAGGGCAGGGAGGAAAGTTTATTGATGGGCCTGGGCGGGTGAGCAGTTTGCGTGCAACTGGGTGAGGGAGTACATTCTGAAGTTTGGCTGTTGGGGACAGCACATTCTGGGAAAAAGTTTAGAAAACACTTCTCAAGATTTCAACAGTGTTTTATTAAGCATACAGAAAAACAGGAAGTGACAAGAATCTATTTTATTAACATTTCACTACCGACTATACTTTGCCAGATTTCCTAAAGTCTCTATTGATATCTGCATTCCTACATATTTTCCCCAGTTCATCATTGTGATTAATTCTTCACATGTGCTGACATTTACATTCACTCAATACCCGAAACCCTATAGCTAAAGAACTTTTGGTCCAAATCCTATACTCACTCTCCTTTATAAACATACCGACTATCTTCCTAATACTCCTGACTATCCATTTTGACTGGAAGTTCTCTTTGAAAATCAATCATCCAAGTTACAAGGTCCTATGCTTAATACCGCAATCAAGGGCCCAATGCCCTTCTGGGCTTCAAATCTTACCTAGATTTCTGTTTTCAGATTCCTATATTTTACCTATATATTCTTGAAAATATCGCAGATTCCCAATACCATTATTCATCCAGCAGAATTTTTTCTATTCCAAATCAAACCTGTTATTAACCCTAACCATACACTGTTCCTTCAATCTAACTTTAGAGAAGAGCAAGGACAGAGTTGGTCTTAAAATACAGGAATGTAGGGGATCTTCCAACTGCTGAGAAACTCAAAGGTCTATGCGCAAATGATCCCTAGAGAAGTTGTAGGCACCTATGAAGGAACTGAGAGAGCAAAAGTCATCTTTCATTGCAAACAACCTGGTCAGCATGAAGGGATGTGTCTGAATCAGCCTCTCTCTTCTTTATGTAGAGAAGAAGGACAAAACGAGGCCTCTGTGGAGAGCTGTTCCTGGTTACCAATATTTGATATACCATTCTAACTTGTGAAAGTGTCAAAAAAATTAGGGACAGCCTCCATTTCATGGGACCTTTGGAAGCAAATGTTAGGACAATGTGCTTGCCAAGGCATTGACCTCATTCAGTTCCTGAAGGAAGTGACCTCTCCTCACATTCTTGGTGATGGAACTCTCTGAACTTGGGATCCAGGCATCCAGGCACACAAATCTAGTCCCAGGCCCAGTCCCAGTGGTCTCCCTTCTTTTGATTTACCAAGGACAGAGTCAGTCTTTCTTGGTATCTACTGATGTGAGGATGGCCAAATGCCAGGAAAGCTCTGAAGAGTGGCCTTTCCTGAGTAAGCAGGAAGTGGCTCACCGCTGTCTCCTGACAACTTCACAGAGTTGGCCAAGGAAACCAGATCTGAGACAGAACAGGCCATTTGATGGGAACATAGTACGGCCCACCAGTCAGAGGTCACACCCGATAGTCAGAGACCTACTTTGGGAAAGGAGGTGACTTTGTGGGTGTGAGTGTGTGTTTGTGATTTTGTCTCATGTTTTGAGAATAGGTAGGAAAGGCAGTTTGTTTGGTTTGGAGTGGACGATTTCTAACAAGTGATTTGACAAGGCGAGTGTTTTTAAGTCTGTGTATCCCACTGTGTCCATGGTTGTAGACATTAGAAAAGAGAATGCATCAAAGGATGTGTCCAGGCTAGTAGAAAGCTTACCAGAATTCTTTCTGCCCAATGTATGAAAGGAATGCGGCTTGCCTTATGGATGGGTAACACCTGCTATCTTCCTAAGTTCCTGTTTTCTTCCTGAATTCTGGCCACTCTCCAGAATAGGCTCATGATTTTGTGACCAAGATAAGTACCGCCTCTAAGCTCTGTGACATGGCCATGTACTGGATAGCTGAAGGGAATGGTGAGCATCTCAGAAAATTCAGATATCAGTGTGACCAGGAAAGTCTCAGTGGAGAAACACTGCTTTGGGCCATTTGCTAACCTATTGTTCTGTTCCCCTGAATGTCAGGAAGGTCTTTGCCTCAGGCCACCCCTTTGTGAAGCCTAAAGAAAACAGTTTTCAAATGGAAATGAATGGGCATCACCTGTGGCTCTTTGCTTAATTGCTTTGGAAAGGGATGTGTCTGAATCAGCCTCTTGGCCCTGTGTGAGGTTGTGGCTTAGATTCTCAGCACCTGGTGGATGTAAAGAGAGATCCCATGTGTGCATCCAAAACCAAAACGGCCAAAAAGCAGTCCTTGTGGATGAAGTCTGTCGCCTTCCTCTTTAAAGTTCTTGAACTCCATCAAGTGAGAATAGGGATCCTTTGGGTCAAATGGGTTCTTCAAAGACCTGCAGAGGTGCTTGTGATTTCTCATGACTGCAAATCACATAAAAATATATACCTGACACTCAGTTTTCCACAAATTGGAGAAGCATAGAAGTATTAACGTCTAGCATATTTGATCACTCCTGTTTCACATGAAGGGTGTCCAGACCACCCTGAATTTACGCCAATGAGGGGCAAGGGAGTTATTTTGGACACTCTCTTGGACTCCGCCACTCATGGAAACCTTCCGCCAGAGGTTGTGATTAGTGTCTATATGGAAGAAGATGAGGGCCATATGGGAGGGTTTTGGTTTTAAATTTGGTCATTTGTGTCCAGTATGAAGACATGACCTGGACCACCTGGGCTTGAACTCTGGTGTGATTCCCCTTAGAGACTGAATTCAGAGAAGTATTGCCATGAATTTTGTTGGGATTTTAGAAGTCCACCCATGAGAATCACCCTTGGAAACTGAGATCTAGGCCCAGGTTGGCTTTCCACAGAGCCCTGGGTATCTCAGCCAGGATATCACATGATTTAATTCTGAAAGACTTGGCAGCCATAGTTGAGAGTCACAACAACCATGGACGTCACATTGTAGACCTCAATGGGCCTGGCTTCATGTGACATTTTGGCCACTCTTTGGGAAGCCTTGCCTGTGAGAGTTCTACAGAGCATTCATTGAAATGAGCTTCCTCACCATTTAATGGTTCCTGAATGAATTGAAACCCACAGTGCCTGCAACGTCATCCTTGAAAAATGCCTAGAAAAATACCATGAAATTTTTGAAATTTCCATGACCAGGTGGCACTGGAGAAACTTTGGATGTCCTGTTGCTGATCGTAAATATGCAAGACAGTGCCTTGATTGAGTGGGTTTCATGAAAATGGTGTAGAACAGAGATGCCAGTATGTTGGAACCTGCTGAGTAGTGGGCCTAGAGCAGTGGTAGGCAGATGTGTGATAAAAAATTTGTGGTGGGGCCATGTGGATCTGCCATTGGCTTCCAAATGGCTTGTGACTGACATGGTGCAGCCAGCAGACCCTTCCATGTAAAGGCTTCTTGTTGGAGATGTTTCCGGGCAATGTTCAGAATCAGGTTGCTATAGACATGTGGCCAAGCTATGTGGGATAGAAGCCTGGTTGGTGCATTCTCCTGCAGACCCTGACCAACCACACATGAAAGAATTGCCTCCAGAACTGTGTCCCAGTTGAACTTCTTTTATTTCATGAAGCAAATGCCAAAGTCCCAGTGCAGCAGCAAGAAACACCACGAAAAGTGGAGGATGACCAAATGGCTTCCCAGTCCACATGGGAATACCCTTAGCCCCCAGTGGCCACAGTTTACTTACAAAGAGAGAATTCAGCACTGCTGCCTCATGTTCATTGGAAAATAAGAAATCATGTCCTCCAGGTCACATAGATGCAGACACAGCTTTGATGGTCTCACTAGAAAGAAGCTAAAGCTCCTGACAAAAACATATATTTCAAGTGCCCAAACTCAGAGGCAGTTTCTCAAGAAGTATTTAGGCCAGCAGAGCTCCATATATATGGAGTTTTTATCCTGTCCCATACTAGGAAAACTCCTCTACCACTTCCAAGGTTGTAAACTCCTGAGCATATTATTCACAGATTTTATTACTCTACTCCTCTAATTGTGTCTTACTTTGGGGGAAGGAAATGTCAAGGAATTGTTCTGGATGAGAGTGGGAAGATTTTGTTTAGCACATATTTGCATACACATTGGTTTCATTTTTCTATTTTACATTTGATATACTGAATCCCTGACACTAACACATACCCTACTAGATTCTGAATACTAATCCTAATATGATGGAGAAAAATAACCGAAACAGAATAGAAATACAAGCAGTTCAGAGGAGGCACGTTGTATACTTGGACTTGCCTTTTGCATTATATAGGGTAGGAGTTATAAATCTAGTAAATTTTTTGTTGAAATAGTTTTCCATGTGCTTTTACAGTTAACAAATATGTGAATTCCTGTCTCCATTTCTCTGTATTCTATTCAGCACATGTATTTTTATATGCACATTTAGAATCCTACCTGGTATCACACGTACATTCTTGTGAGTTACATAACTTGGCAGATACAAAGTGTGAGAAGAGATCACTCCTCCTAAACGCTGTTTGAACTGAAAATTCAAACTATGGGTGAGCTTCCTAGTTGAAAAAAGTTATACATAAATCCATATCCAGTAAAATGAATATTTTTGGATCTATGGATGATATGTATTTCACGGTGTAATTTGATTGGCATATATATTGCTAATTTTTAAAACCTGTGTGTGGTTATATATATATATATATATATATATATATATATATATATATATATATATTCTCTCCAGATATTTCAAAATATTTAATATATGTGTCTTATTATACACTCCTTAAATTCATTCATGAATATGTATGTGGATTTATAAAAAACTTTTCACAAGATTATTCTCAGAAATATTCATTCACCTGATATACGTATTTTTTTCCTAGTATTGAAAACTAACTTCAGTGAATGGTGCATATGAATCCTAATATTTCTACAGTAACTGATCCACTTTCACATCAATGCAAGTAGATTCCTATGGGACATGATAAGTATTTTGAAGGTCATTTTTATTTCAACACTGGTACATTACTATTTCTTCAGTTTATGCACATTATAGGATATATATTTCATCCACAAGTTCACAAATTTATAGGCATATATTTCACTTTCAATCACTTTCTGCTTCAGAAAACACGTGTTCTGCCATGTTTCAAACTGGTCTTTTCATGAGACTTCTTTCAAAACACATTATTTTTGATTTCCATAATCACTTTTGAAGCAAAACTCACACACTCTTCATGATAAACCATAAGCCTAGGATTACAATTAGATGTATAACTAGTTGTTATGAATGATTCTATATCAATATATGATTTCATGAGAGGCAAGATGGCCGCAAAGGGAGTGCAGTAACTCCGTGTACTGCGTCACTGTGAGGGAAAATGACGAGTTAGAACGGCTAAAAGCTATCTTGTTAGGAATTTCCAGCAAAATTGGGGTGCTCCAAAACCTAGTGGAAGGATTTTCATCGCACGAGGATCAGCTTCAGGGGCTCAAATGCGAGCGATCTGTCCGTCTGTATGGAGCGCTGCTTGTTCGGCTGATCACCCCATGGCCGGAGTCTGCGGCGCGCGCTGGGAAATGACAGGCTGGTGGCGCAGAGATACAGCAATGCTGATTCTGTGGGCTCCTGCCAGCTAGGCATTTGCTGAGCTCGGAGCTGAATTCTGGGTTGGAGACAGGGAAAGGAAACGGTCCAGGTTGGTTCTCCACACCGGTCAGACCACGGAGGAAGCCAGCGGCCACCATCTTGGAGAGCTGACGTCACCATCCTTGTTTTCGACTGATTGCAGCTCTTTCAGCTATAGAACAGGTAATTTCAGGCTGACAATTGTCTGCATCTCGCAGACAAATTGCTCAGACTTAGTGCTAAATAACCCACGGAAACTGCTTCTTGGAGCCTGCTCCTATCAGAACACGCACCGAGCCCGGAGTGTCGGAGTTCTGGCTCCCGGAGCTACTCTGGCCCAGGGCTATAGAACCCGCTGAAACTGCTTCTTGGAGCCTGCTCATGTCGGAGCATGCACCAAGTCCGGAGAGGCCGAATTCTGGCTCCCGGAACTGTTTTGGCCCGGTGATAAAGAACCTGCGGAAACTGTTTCTCGGTCCGGGTCCTGCTGAATACTGTGGAGGCCAGAGGGGCCGAACAGAGCCGCCGCCCGGGCCCGTAACAGGTCCAGCGACCTGCCGGCGTGGTAGTCAAGAAAACCCGGAGTCAGCACTGGCACAGGAGCCGGCGGTAGCTGCGCGGCGCGGGTCTCCCAGCTACCGCTCCCACCAGTGCTGACAACTGAGGTCTCTTGCACCGACTCGCCTCGGCGTGGGACTCACAGCTACCGCTCCCACCAGTGCTGACAACTGAGGTCTCTTGCACCAGATATGGGGGCGTGGCTACCAGAAGGTAAGCAAATTGGCTGGGGTTTCTCAGCCCCAAGCTCTACAAACTTAGGGCCTGAGGGAGGCCAACAAAAAGAGTGTGCCCAGGCACTAATGAAACAGCTGCTCCACGCATGTGCAAGGTAGGCGGAACTGTGAACACCGACAAAACAGGCCCAGTGAACCGCCAGACACATCCCTCCGGTTGGGGGAGGGGCAGAGCCACCAGGCACCTGCAAGGTAGGCGGACCCGCGACCCACCAGCAGAAAATGCACAGCAATCCACAAAGCGGAATAGCCACCCCCCGAGCCTACAAGGTAGGCAGACCTGTGACCTACCGGCAGGTCATGCCCAAAAAACTGCGGAGGGGCACAGCTGCCCCACGTGCCTGCTAGGTAGGCTGAACCGTGACCACCAACAAAACAGGCCCAGCGGCCGGCCAGACACATCGCCCCGCCCAGGTTGGGGGAGGGGCAGAGCCGCCGGGCGCCTGCAATTTAGGCATACCTGCGAATCCCCAGCAGATCAGGCCCAGCAACCGCGGAGCGGCAGAGCCACCCCCGGGCCTGCAAGGTAGGCACACTTGCCACCCACCGGCAGGTCAGGCCCAACAAACTGCGGAGGGGCACTGCTGCCCCACGAGCCTGCTAGGTAGGCGGAACCCTGACCACCGACAGAACAGGCCCAGAGGCCGGCCAGATACATCGCCCCGCCCCGGTTGGGGGAGGGGCAGAGCAGCCGGGCGCCTGCAAGGTAGGCAGACCTGCGACTCACCAGCAGATCAGGCCCAGCAACTGTGGAGCGGCAGAGCCACCCCCGGGCCTGCAAGATAGGCGCACTTGCCACCCACCGGCAGGTCAGGCCCAAGAAACTGCGGAGGGGCACAGCTGCCCCACGAGCCTGCTAGGTAGGCAGAACGCTGACCACCAACAGAACAGGCTCAGAGGCCGGCCAGACACATTGCCCCACCCCGGTTGGGGGAGGGGCAGAGCCGCCGGGAGCCTGCAAGTTAGGCAGACATGCATCTCACCAGCATATCAGGCCCAGCAACCCGCGGAGCGGCAGAGCCACCCCCGGGCCTGCAAGGTAGGCGCACTTGCCACCCACCGACAGGTCAGGCCCAGCAACTCTCAGAGAGACCCAGCTGCTCCACGCGCGTGCAGGGTAAGCGGAACCGTGACCACCGACAAAAGAGGCCCAGTGGACCGCCAGACACATAGCTCCGGTTGGGGGAGGGGCAGAGGCGCCGGGTGCCTGCAAGGTAGGCGGACCCGCGACCCACCAGCAGAACAGGCACAGCAATCCACAGAGCGGCAGAGCCACCCCCCCGAGCCTACAAGGTAGGCAGACCTGCGACCCACCGACAGGTCAGGCCCAAAAAACTGCGGAGGGACACAGCTGCCCCACGTGCCTGCTAGGTAGGCTGAACCATGACCACCAACGGAACAGGCCCAGCGGCCGGCCAGACACATCGCCCCGCCCCAGTTGGGGGAGGGGCAGAGCCGCCGGGCGCCTGCAAGTTAGGCAGACCTGCAACTCACCAGCAGATCAGGCCCAGTGACCCGCGGAGCGGCAGAGCCACCCCTGCGCCTGCAAGGTAGGCAGACTTGCCATCCACCGGCAGGTCAGGCTCAGCAACTCTCAGAGGGACACAGCTGCTCCACGCACGTGCAATGTAGGCGGAACCGTGACCACCGACAAAACAGGCCCAGTGGCCCGCCAGATACATCACCCCGGTTGGGGGAGGGGCAGAGCCGCCACCAGCGCCTTTTAGGTAGACATACCTGCAACCGACAGACAGAACAGGCCTAGTGGCCAGCGGAGGGGCAAAACCGCTGCTCACTCCTGCAAGGTAGGCGGACCTGTGACCACCGAAAGAACAGGCCCATCGAAAGTAGAGGCACAGCGGCCTCCCGGCGTGGTAGGCACATTGCCTCAATTGAAGGAGGGGCAGAACCACCGCCAAAGCCTGCAAGGGAGACGATGCAGCTATACAAAAGCAATATAAATATATAGGGGGAAAAATCAATAACACAACAGTTTCACCAAGCAGAAAGAAACGCGATCAGTATGAAAAGACAAGGAAAAAAAGGACCACAAGCAATGCAGGTCAATTCAACTTTAGAAGAGGTAATATCTGCAGCAGATGGAATGTCAGATAAAGAATTCAGGATATAGATGCTTCAGATGATCTGGAGTCTCAAGGAAGACATTAGACAGCAAAATCAGACAATGAAAGACCACTTCGACCACTTCGACAATGAATTACATAAACAAATCCAAGAAGCAAAAGATCAATTATTCAGGGAGATAGAGGTTATAAAAAACAAACAAACAGAAATCCTGGAAATTCAGGAAACAATAAACCAACATAAAAACTCAATTGAGAATACTACCAGCAGAGTAGAACACTTAGAAGATAGAACATCAGACAATGAAGACAAAGTATTTCAACTGGAGAAGAACATAGACAGCTCAGCAAAGCTGTTAAGAAACCATGAGCAGAACATTCAAGAAATATGGGATAACATAAAGAGACCAAACTTAAGAGTCATTGGGATACAGGAAGGTATTGAGGTCCAAACCAAAGGAATGAGCAATCTATTCAACGAAATAATACGAGAAAACTTCCCAGACTTGAAGAATGAGACAGAATCCCAAATCCTAGAAGCCTACAGGACGCCGATTGTGCAAAATCATAAGAGATCCACACCTAGACACATTATAATGAAGATGCCCAACATACAGAATAAGGAGAGAATTTTAAAAGCTACAAGAGAAAGGAAGCAGATTACATTTAGGGGTAAACCAATCAGGATAACAGCTGATCTTTTAACACAGACTCTGAAAGCTAGAAGATCCTGGAATAACATATTTCATACACTAAAAGAAAATGGGTTACAACCAAGAATTGTGTATCCCGTGAAATTAAGCTTCAGGATGGAAGATGAAATTAAAACCTTTCATGATAAACAAAAGTTAAAAGAATTTGCAGCTAGAAAACCATCTCTTCAAAACATCCTCGGCAAAATATTACAGGAAGAGGAAATGGAAAATGTCAATGAAAACCAACAGCGGGAGGTAGTACAGTGAAGGGGGGGGAATAATCAAAGAGGAAAACAAACCATGTTTAGTAACATAAATAAACCAATATGGCTGGAAGAACACCCATATCTCAATAATAACCCTAAATGTTAATGGCTTAAACTCACCAATTAAGAGACACAGGCTAGTAGAATGGATCACAAAACAAGACCCAACAATATGCTGCCTTCAGGAGACGCATTTGATAGGAAAAGACATACTTAGACTGAAGGTGAAAGGTTGGGAAAAATCATATCACTCATATGGACTTCGGAAACAAGCAGGAGTGTCCATATTCATATCAAATAAAATAGATTTCAAGCCAAAGTTAATCAAAAGGGATGAAGATGGACACTACATACTTCTCAAGAGAACCATACACCAACAAGACATAACAATCATAAATATATATGCCCCAAACAATGGTGCAGCTATGTTCATCAAACAAACACTTCTCAAGTTCAAGAGTCTAATAGACCACCATACAATAATCATGGGAGACTTCAACACACCTCTCTCACCACTGGACAGATCTTCCAAACAAAAGTTGAATAAGGAAACTATAGAGCTCAATAACACAATTAATAACCTAGACTTAATTGACATATATAGAATATACCACCCAACATCAAGCAGTTACACTTTTTTCTCAGCAGCACATGGATCCTTCTCAAAAATAGATCATATATTATGTCACAGGGCAACTCTTAGACAATATAAAGGAGTAGAGATAATACTATGCATCTTAACTGATCATAATGGAATGAAATTGAAAATTAACGATAAAAGAAATAAGGAAAAATCATGCATCACTTGGAGAATGAACAATAGGTTACTGAATGATCAATGGGTTATAGAAGACATCAAGGAGGAAATTAAAAAATTCTTAAAGATAAATGAAAACACAGACACAACATATTGGAATCTATGGGACACATTGAAAGCAGTTCTAAGAGGAAAATTTATTGCTTGGAGTTCATTCCTTAAAAAAAGAAAAAAACTATCAAATAAATGATCTAATACTTCAACTCAAAATCCTAGAAAAAGAAGAGAAAAACAACAGCAAAAGAAGTAGAAGACAAGAAATAATTAAAATCAGAGCTGAAATTAATGAAATCGAAACGAAAGAAACAATAGAAAAAATTGACAAAACTAAAAGTTGGTTCTTTGAAAAAATAAAAAAAATCGACAGACCCTTAGCCACGCTAACGAAGAGAAGAAGAGAGAGAACTCATATTACCAGCATACGGGATGAAAAAGGCAATATCACAACAGACACTTCAGAAATACAGAAGATTATCAGAAATTATTTTGAATCCTTATACTCCAACAAAATAGAAGATAGTGAAGGCATCGATAAATTTCTTAAGTTATATGATTTGCCCAGATTGAGTCAGGAGGATATTGACAACCTTAACAGACCAATATCAATTGAGGAAATAGAAGATACCATCAAAAGACTACCAACTAAGAAAAGCCCAGGACCGGATGGGTATACAGCAGAGTTTTACAAAACCTTTAAAGAGGAACTAATACCAATACTTTTCAAGCTATTTCAGAAAATAGAAAAAGAGTGAGAACTTCCAAATTCATTCTATGAGGCCAACATCACCCTGATTCCTAAATCAGACAAAGACACTTCAAAGAAAGAAAACTACAGACCAATATCTCTAATGAACCTAGATGCAAAAATCCTCAATAAACTTCTGTCGAACCGGATACAAAAACATATCAAAAAAATTGTGGAACATGATCTGGTAGGATTTATCCCTGGGATGCAAGGTTGGTTCAATATACGGAAATCAATAAATGTTATTCACCACATCAATAGGCTTAAAAATAAGAACCATATGATCATCTCGATAGATGTGGAAATAGCATTCGACAAAGTAGAGCATCCCTTTATATTCAAAACTCTAGAAAAACTAGGGATAACAGGAACATACCTCAATATTGTAAAAGCAATCTATGCTAAGCCTCAGGCTAGCATCATTCTGAATGGAGAAAAACTGAAGGCATTCCCTCTAAAATCTGGAACAAGACAGGGATGCCCTCTCTCACCACTTCTGTTCAACATAGTTCTCGAATCACTGGCCAGAGCAATTAGACAGACGAAAAAAATAAAGGCATAAAAATAGAAAAGAAGAACTCAAATTATCACTATTTGCAGATGACATGATTCGATACCTAGCAGACCCAAAAGGGTCTACAAAGAAACTATTAGAGCTAATAAATGAATTCAGCAAAGTGGCAGGCTATAAAATCAAAACGCATAAATCAAAGGCATTCCTGTATATCAGCGACAAATCCTCTGAAATTTAAATGAGGACAACCACCCCATTCACAATATCCTCAATAAAAGTAAAATACTTGGGAATCAACCTAACAAAAGAGGTGAAAGACTTATACAATGAAAACTACAGAACCCTAAAGAAAGAAATAGAAGAAGATCTTAGAAGATGGAAAAATATACCCTGTTCATGGATAGGTAGAAGTAACAACATCAAAATGGCGATAATACCAAAACTTCTCTATAGGTTTAATCCAATGCCAATCAAAATCCCAACGGCATTTCTTGTAGAAATAGAGAAAGCAATCATGAAATTCATATGGAAAAATAAAAGACCCAGAATAGCAAAAACAATGCTAAGCAGGAAGTGTGAATCAGGCGGGATAGCTATACCAGACTTCAAACTATACTACAGAGCAATAGTAACAAAAACACCATGGTACTGGTAACAAAACCGGCGGGTGGACCAATGGTACAGAATAGAGGACACAGAAAGCCAATCCACAAAACTACAACTATCTTATATTCGATAAAGGGGCTAAAAGCATGCAATGGAAGAAGGATAGCATCTTCAACAAATGGTGTTGGGAAAACTGGAAATCCATTTGCAACAAAATGAAACTGAATCCCTTTCTCTCACCATGCACAAAATTAACTCAAAGTGGATCAAGGAACTTGATATCAAATCAGAGACATGGCATTTGATAGAAGAAAAAGTTGGCTATGATCTACATACTGTGGGGTCGGGCTCCAAATTCCTCAATAGGACACCCATAGCACAACAGTTAATAACTAGAATCAACAAATGGGACTTACTCAAACTAAAAAGTTTTTTCTCAGCAAAAGAAAACCAATAAGAGAGGTAAATAGGGGAGCGGCCACGTCCTGGGAACAAATCTTTACTCCTCACACTTCAGACAGAGCCATAATATCCAGAATATACAAAGAACTAAAAAATTAGACAATGAGATAACGAATAACCCAATCAACAAATGGGCATAGGACCTGAACAGAAATTTCTCAGAGGAGGACATACAATCAATCAACAAGTATATGAAAAAATGCTCACCATCTCTAGCAGTCAGAGAAATGCAAATCAAAACCACCCTAAGATACCATCTCACTCCAGTAAGATTGGCAGCCATTAGGAAGTCAAACAGCATCAAGTGCTGGCGAGGATGTGGGGAAAAGGGTACTCTTGTACATTGCTGGTGGGACTGCAAATTGGTGCGGCCAATTTGGAAAGCAGTATGGAGATTTCTTGGAAAGCTCGGAATGGAACCACCAGTTGATCCAGCTATTCCCCTACTCGGTCTATTCCCTAAAGACCTAAAAAGAGCACACTATAGGGACACTGCTACATCCATGTTCATAGCAGCACAATTCACAATAGCAAGACTGTGGAACCAACCTAGATGCCCTTCAATAGACGAATGGATAAACAAAATGTGGCATTTATACACAATGGAGTATTACTCTGCATTAAGAAATGACAAAATCATAGAATTTGGAGGGAAATGGATGGCATTAGAGCAGATTATGCTAAGTGAAGGTAGCCAATCCCTTAAAAACAAATGCCAAATGTCTTCTTTGATATAAGGAGAGTAACTAAGAACAGAGTAGGGACGAAGAGCATGAGAAGAAGATTAACATTAAAGAGGGATGAGAGGTGGGAGGGAAAGGGAGAGAGAAGGGAAATTGCATGTAAATGGAAGAAGACCCTTAGGGGTATACAAAATTACATACAAGAGGATGTGAGGGGAAAGGAGGAAAATATAAGGGGGAGAAATGAACTACAGTAGAGGGGGTAGAGAGAGAAGAGGGGAGGGGAGGGGGGAGGGGGGATAGTAGAGGATAGAAAAGGCAGCAGAATACAACAGACACCAGAATGGCAATATGTAAATCAATGTTCTGCAACTGATGTGATTCTGCAATGTGTAAAAATTTGGGGTAAAAATGGGAGCTCATATCCCACTTGAATCAAAGTGTGAAATATGATATATCAAGAACTATGTAATGTTTGAACAACCTACAATAAAAATTAATTAAAAAAAATATATGATTTCTTATATATTTTCAGATATCAATTCAATACATTATTTAAAGGGGGAACCAGTTATATTATTTATTAACTGTATGATCTATTCATGCATTATCTCTATATTCATAGACACAGGGTACACCTATTTTTACCCTCAATACTAATTTATACGTTTTCAAAATATTCCTCAAAAAATGGTGGAAGAAATACTCATGTCACCTGATCTATATATACATTTTATCACAGTAATATTCTGTACAAAAAAATCAAAGGTCACCCTTAAGTTTGTACCAAAGCCTAAATGGAAAGTGAGCATGGATTACTAAAACCTTCCATGTCCAGGTGGCCTAATGCTCTCAAATGTCAATCTTATTGGTGACTACATTTTTGTTTCTTCCTAAGATTATATATTCAACCTCAAGCCTGTTGAAAATGCCTATCCTATCACTCACTTTATACTTTGCCTGATTTAGTAATGTCTCTATTTATATCTATTTTCCTACATATTTTCCCCTGTTCATCATTGTGACTGACTCTTCACTTGTGCTGACATTTACATTCACTGTCTACCTGAAACCCTATTGCTTAAGAACTTTTGGTCTAAATCCTATTCTCACTGTTCTTTGTAAACCTACTGACTATCTTCCTAATCCTACCGACTATCCCTTTTTGAGTGGATGTTCTCTTCGACATTCAATCATCCAAGGTACAAGCTCCTATGCCATTGTATATAGATTTATCTGAGGGTCTCCTTTCATTTCCAAGCAATTTCCCTTAAATAATTCAAAGCTAAGTGTACCAATTAAGGGCCCAATGCCCTTCTGGACTTCATATCTTCCATAGATTTCTGTTTTTATACTTATATTTCACCTATATATTCTTGTAAATATCATAGTTTCCCAATACAATTATTCGTCATGCAGAAGGATTCCTAACCCAAATTGAACATGTTACTAACCCAAAACCATACATTGTTCTCTCAATCGAACTTTACAGAACAGCAGGGACAGGGTTGCTCTTAAAATACAGGAATGTAGGGCATGTTCCAGCTGTTGAGAACATCAAAGGTCCATGCAGAAATGATCCCTTGAGAAGATGTAGGCAGCTACGAAAGACCTGAGAGAGAAAAGTCATCTTCTATGGCAAACAACCTTGTCAGCATGAAGGGATGTGTATGAATCAGCCTCTCTCTTCTTAATGTAGAGAAGATGGACCAAAACAGTGCTAGGTGGAGAGCTGTTCCCGGGTGCCCATGGTTTATATACCATTCTAACTTGTGAAAGTGTCACAGGAAGTAGGGGCAGCCTCCATCTCATGGGACTCTTGAAAGCAACTGTTAGGACAAAGTGGTTGTCAAGGCAATGACCTCATTCAGTTCCTGAAGAAGTGATCTACCTCACTTCCTTGGTGATGGAACTCTCTTAACTTGGGATCCAGGAAGCCAGGCACCCGGAGCCAGTCCAGTCCCAGACCCAGTAGGCTCACTTGTTTGAATTTACCAAAGAGAGTGTCAGTCTTTCTTGGTACCTACAGATGTGAGGATGGCCAAATACCAGGAGAGCTCTGCATAGGGGCCTTTCCTGAGAAAGTAGGTAGTGGTTCACCGCAGGCTCCTGACAACTTCACAGAGTTGGCCAAGGAGACCAGATCTGAGATAGGACAGGCCACTTTGGGGGAACATAGTATGGCCCACCACTCAGAGAAAACTCCGGATAGTCACAGAGTTACATGGGGGAAGGAGGTGTCTTTGTGGATGTGGGTGTGATTTTGTGGTTTTGTCTCATGATCTGAGAATAGGTAGGAAAGACGGTTTGTTTGATTTGGAGTGGTCTTCTTCTAGTAAGTCGTTGGACAAGGCAAGTGTTTCTATGTCTGTGTATCCCACTGTGTCCGTGGTTGTAGACATTAGAAAATAGAATGCAACAATTGATATGTCCTGTATAGTAGAAAGATTCCCGGCATTCATCCTGCCCAATTTATGAATGGACTGCAGCTTGCCTTATCCATGGGCAACACCTGCTACCTTCCTAAGTTCCTGTTTCTTCCAGAATTCTCACCACTCTCCAGAATATTCTCATGGTTTTGTGTCCAAAATATGTACCACCTCCAAGCTCTGTGACATTGCCATGTCCTGGATAGCTGAAGGGAATGGCGAGCATCTCAGAAAACACAGATATCAGTGTGACCAAGAAAGTCTCAGTTGAGAAACCATGCTTTCGGCCTTTTGCTTATCAATTGTTCTGTTTCCCTGAATGTCAGGAAGGTCTTTGCCTCAGGCCACCCCTTTGTGAAGCCTGAAGAAAACAGTTTTCAAATGAAAATGAATGGGCACCACCTGTGGCTCTTTGCTTAATTGCTTTGGAAAGGGATGTGTCTAAATCAGCCTCTTGGCCCTGTGTGAGGTTGTGGCTTAGATTCTCAGCACCTGATGGATATAAAGAGAGATCCCATGTGTGCATCCAAAACCAAAATGGCCAAAAGAGCAATTATTGTGAATGAAGTCTCTCGCATTCATTTGTAAGGTTCCTGACCACCATCAAGTGAGAATACGGATCCTTTGGGTCAAATGAGTTATGCACAGCCCTGCAGAGGCTAGCCCATAGGTTTTTGGGTTTTCTCATGGCTCCAAATCATATAAAGAATCTATACCTGACAGTCAGTAGGCCTCAAATTGGAGATGCAGAGCAGTATTAACAGCTAGCCTATCTGATCACTCCTGGTTCACCGGATGGGTGTCCAGGCCACCTTGACTTTAGGCAAATGAGGGGCAAGGGAGCTTATTTTTGACACTGTCTTGACCTGCACCCCTCATGAAAAACTCCAGCCAGAGGTTATGATAAGTGTCTATATGGAAGAAGATGAGGGCCATGTGGGAGTGTTTGGTTTTAATTGTGGTCATTTGTTTGGCGGTTGGAAGAGATAACTGGATCCACCTGGGCTTGAACTCTGGCATGATTCCTCTTAGAGACTGAGTTCTGGAATTTACCTCAAAGAAGTATTGCCATGAAATGTGTTGGGATTTTAGGAGGCCACGCATGAGAAGCCTCCCTTGAAAACTGAGATCGAGTGCCAGGGTGTCTTTCCACAGTGCAGTGAGAATCTCAGCCAGGATATCACATGATTTTATTCTGAAAGACTTGGCAGCCATAGTTGAGAATCTAAACACATATGGAACTCATATTGTAGACCTCAATGATCCTGGCTTCATGTGACCTTTTGGCCACTCTTTGGGAAGCCTTGCCTGTGAGATTTCTCCAGAGTTTTAATTTAAATGAGCTTCCTCACCACATAATGGTTCCTGCATTAATTGAAACGTACAGTGACTCCAACTTCATCCTTCAAAAATGGCTAAATAAATACCATCAAATTTCTGAAATTCCCATGACCAGGTGGCACTGGAGAACCTTTGGATATCCTGTTGCTGATCATGAGTGAAATAATTCCCCACGCAATGACACTTCACTGGGAGAATTCCAATTTTATTGCTCAAAGCTGTGTGCTTATATAGAACTAAGGGGGAGATGGTAGGGCTTAGATAAATGGCAGCAACCCGTTTATTGGCAAGTTCTTTCAGATATCAGCTCCAGAGCCCAGGAATTAGTTCTCATTGGGGCTAAGGTTCCCCACAAGTGAGATTTGAAATTGGCGCTGACGTGAGAGTTCACAAGGGTGGGAACTTTTTGCGCCACTGCAGAAATGAAGAAGGTAGGAAGAAGAAGTCCTTAGGCGCCATGTTGAGGTTTTTCTCTGGGGTATGGCTGCCATTTATTCTTTTCCCAACATTCCACCCTTTTTGTTTTCTTAGGAAGTGGGGCGTCATTTGTCAGATCCGGCTGCTTCCTGTTGTGTGGGGGTGGTGTGGGGCCTAGAAAGAGAAGTGGAGGAATGCTCATGGAGCAGGTTTGGGATTATCATGGCAGCCAGAAATAAAACCCAGTGGCTATAGACAGCTACTTTCGTAGGGGTGAAGTCAATGAATGTTCCCTGAAGCCAAAGTTGTCGATGGCATGGAACTAGTCCTGGATGGAAGAGATTGTTGGTATCAGCCACTGGTCCTGTAACAGAGACTCTAGGAAATACTGGAAGCGTTGCCTGGACATGGCGTCACCAGCACCTGAAGAAGATCAGAGCAAATAAAAACAGAATGAAGATAAAAATTAAAGGAAATGTCATTTTTTGGCAGAAGTTCCATGTTGGGGGACTGACATAGAAGAGGCCAAGGGCCATGAGAAATCTTAGAAGGTGGTAAAGACTCATGAATCCAGGATGGCAGATTAAGAGGTTCTCAGAGCTCGTTGTCTCCCGCTGTCTGATACCCATTGCATTCCATCATGCCTGGTAGTGAGCTTCATCACTGAGTTACTGTTCTCTTGGAGATGTTGGGGGTTCATCGGTCATCAGAGGCTGGTAGTGCCTAAGCAAAAGCTGGTTGAAAGTTTGATTAGGAATTTTTTGCAGTTGGGTTTGAAGGCACTTCATTTTGCAGGGCAAGAGAGCACAAAAAGGAGCATCCCAATAAGGGGCCCCAAGATATGTAGTAAGTACATGGCAAGATAGGATTGGAAGAACCCTATGATGGGATTGGAGGAGGTATGTTTGAGAAATTCGGTCGATAATTCCTGCAATTTAACAACATTTTTTTTTATTAGCCCAGATTCATTAACATAATAGCAAAATTCCTCTCTGAGGAATAGGCATGTAACCCCTTTTTCTGCAGTGAGAAGATCAATTGCCCTTTGGTTCTGTAAAGCCACTTGTGCCAATGATGTAACCTGCCGCTGCAAGGAACCCAGAGACTCAGCCATGGTATTGAGTGTTTCCTGCAGTTTTTATTGAAGGTCATTGGATGCCCATAGAGCATGACCTATAGCTCCACCAGAGAGTCCGAGACTCGTCACTGAGGTTGTTAAAATGAGGCCTACCAGAACCGGCAGAAAGACTACCTTACGGGTGCGGGAAGGTAGGGCCAACTGTCGGAATTCGGTGGGAGTATACAAAGATAGCTGAGGAACTACAGTAACCAAGAAACAGGTGCCAGAGACATTGATGGTTGAGGTACTTAAAGACCCATTACACCAGAGGAAATGTTCAGGTTGCCTAAACACAGGGCTCTATGGGGTGTTGTAGCTCAAGGAACAAACGGGTAAAGGATTCATTATTGGCAGGTGGAAACAGATGAAAGGAAATAAAGTATTGGTGGAATAACTTTCCCACAGTGGGTTACGTGTCACATGTAGGGTTTGTCCTTTTTAGAGAAATTGTAGGGTTTTGCTGGAATATTTTCTGCCGCTAATGGGACTGCTGCTAGAAGTGGACGACTAAGTGAAGCACAGAGAAAGCACTGAGAAGTAGGCAAAGAAAGACGGGTGGAGTTTAATAATCAAAACGTTTGGTGTAGCAAATTGAGCCATGTGGGAGAGGGACCTGAGGGGGTTGAAGGCTCTGAATCCTCTTTGGATGAGCTATGGATACGATCTCGAAGTTTTGATTCTGAGTCCTTAATGTGTTCGACTACCTGGATGGTTGCCTTAGGTGGCGTAATCAGGGTGCGGCCAATAGTAATCCACCCTGTGGGTCTGACTGAGGTTGTCTGAGCATAGACAGCAAACTCAACATAGCCCCAACGTTTGGCCTTGGGGTCAGGTTTATCTAAAGTATACCATGCATTGTTATTGGATGAAGAGCCTTTATGCCACTTTATGTAACTAGAAGTCCACCCTTCAGGGTAACCGAGTGAGTGGTAAGAATAGCTACCACGTTCATCATGGAACCTGCATGACCAATAGGGGCACCCATTATATATCTCAGGCCACCAATGACAATAATCTTTTGTTTGATCAAAAAGGAAGCAAATGAAAGGCCAGTTCCAGCTACCAGGGACGAAGGTCCTTGAAGGTGACAATTTTAGGGAAATAGAGGTGCAGTTGTGGATGAAGCAAGTAGTTGCATCCACTCCGCGGACCGTCTGCATGCCATGTTCTGAGTATCGTTCCTGAAGAGTGAATAAATGCATGGTAGGTGAGGAGGGTAAAGACCAGTCCTGACAGAGCACAGAAAATAAGCAGAGCACAAAAAACAAGCAGTTAGAGAAGACTAGGGTGTTGGGAGAGCTCATTGTGCCTTCTTTAAGAGGAATTGGGCTGCAAGGAAAACCGTGTGAGCCGCAACTTAAATGGGTGAGATGGGTGTGGAGAGCAGGAGTAAAGGGGAGGTTCAGGAGGTGATTCTTGGAGTTCCTCTGGGGTGGCCCTGTCGTCAGCATGTGGGGCCTCCTGGTGATGTGGCTTCAACCTAGACATGTGATTCCAGGGAGTGAGACGGTTGTCTGGTAAGGAGAGTTTGGCGGCGGTGGGGGTACAGAGAATGACAGGATAGGGGCCTTCCCATTTTGGGGCAAGAGTCCCTTTCTCCTCTGGGGTATTATAATTGACTAGACTAACAGGTGTTAAGGGAGGAGTGTTTGGAGAGGAGACTGGGTCCGGAAGAAGCCAGTCCTGATATTTCCAGAGTTCCGAGCGGAGATGAAGCAAGAGAGGCAAAGACAAATCTCGGGTGAGAGGTCCTTGTGAAATGACCAACGCAGGGGTTATAAGATGTCTTTCATACATTATCTCAAAAGGAGACAGTAAAGATGGTTTCTTAGGGAGAGCTCTGATTCGAAGCAAAGCCAAGGGAAGGAGTTTGACCCAGTCTATGTTTAATTCTATTGTCAATTTGGTAAGGACTTCCTTTAGAGTACGATTTACCCTTTCCACATTCCCTGAAGCCTGTGGGAAATATGGACAGTTGAAATGCCACTTGAAGGAGAGGGCTTGAGAGACCTTTTGTGTGATCCTAGAAGTAAACTCAGGGCCATTGTCATATTGTAGGGAAGTGGGCATACCAAACCTGGGGATGATGTCTGTCAGTAAGATTGAAGCTAAAGTGGAAGCCTTTTTATTGGAAGTGGGAAATGCCTCAACCAAACCAGAGAAAGTGTCCACAAAGACAAGGAGGTATTTAGTGTGCCATACTGTGGGCATGTTGGTGAAGTCTACCTGCCAGTCAGTAGAGGGAATGTGTCCCCGGGCTTGTTGGGAAGGGAAACGTTTGGGCCTTAAAGGAGTATGAGGGTTGGTCTGCTGACAGATCTGACAATTAGAGGCTATATTCTGTAGCATGGCTTGTCAGAGGGAGTGAGGAAGAAGAAACTCTGTAAAAAGAGGGTCAAAGACTGAGAATTGGAAAGGAATAGAGTATGAAGGAACTTGAAAAGATGCTTGTTCTTACTGAAAGAAGTAGGGGCTTCAGATGAGCTGTCTAAAGTGGCCATTATATGTCCACCATGGGGGCCATGATTGGAAGTGGTAGCAGCCATTCGTGCCACCTGGTCAGCTTTGGCATTGCCCTCAGTGATAAGAGAGCCGTCCTTCTGATGGGACCTACAATGGACATCTCCCAACTGGGTGGGTAAGTGGGAGGCCTCTATCAGATTGGTTATAAGAGCTGAATTAGTGATCCCATTACCTTTGGTGGTAAGTAGGCCTCGCTTCTTTCAAATTGCAGCATGGGATAATAAGATATGGAAGACATATTTTGAATCATTTTAGAGGGTGAGGGATTTGCCTTGTGCTAGAAGGCAGGCACGAGTGGATGCTATAAAATCAGCCTGCTGGTCTGTAGTTCCTGAAGGCAAAACTTTGGCCTCTATAATCTCAGTGGCTTAAAATACAGCGTATCCAGAGTAATGAGTTCCATTCTGCCTAAAGGAACTGCTGTCAGTAAACCAGATAAGGTCAGGCTTGGTGAGTTGTCTCTCAAAAATGGAAGAATGACAGGGGAGGAAATCATCTAAGTTTTCCAAGCAATTTTGAGTTGGTGTGTGAGACATGGGAGTTATTGGGAGCAGTGAGGCAGGGTTCAGTGCAGAGCAGGGGAGGAAAATAATATTAGGGTTTTCCAGAAAGGAAGTGAGGAGCGACAGAACTCTGGATGTAGGGAGGGTTTGAAGACCCTTTTAAGGTAAAAGATCTTTCAAGTGATGTGGGGAGTAGATAGTTCAAGGGGCCCCAAAAGTCAGATTAGAGGCTTCTTTGTGTAAAATTTGTCCAGTAGCCAGAGCTCTTAAGCAAGGGGCCCACCCACGGATGGAAAATAAGAAACCATGTCCTCCAGGTCACATAGATGCAGACCCAGGTTGATGATTTCACTAGAAAGGAAGCTAAAGCACGTGACAACAACATATATTTCAAGTGCCCAACCTCACAGGCAGTATCTCAAGAAGTCTCTAGGACAACAGACCTCCATGTTTTTGAAGTGTTTACCCTGTCCCTTACTTTTGAAAACTCCTCTAACACTTCCAAGGTTGTGAACTTCTGATCGCATTCCATTCCAGATATGTATTCATGGATTTTCTAACTCTTCTCCTCTAATTGTGTCTTGCATGGGGTGAAGGTGTTGTCAAGGTATTGTTCTGGATGAGAGTGGGAAGATTTTTGTGTAGCACATATTTACATACACATTGGATTCATTTTCCAATTTTCCATTCGAAATACTGAATCCCTGTCAGTAACCCATACCCTAATAGACTCTAACTACTAATCCTAATATGATGGAGACAAATAACCCAAACATAATATTAATACAAGCAGTTCAGAGGAGGCATGGTGTATAGTTGGTCTTGCCTTTTGCATGATATAGTGTAGGAGTTATAAATCTTGTCAATTGTTTGTTGAAATAGTACTCCATGTGTTTTTAAAGTTAACACATATGTGAATTTCTGTCTCCTTTTTTCTGTAGCCAATTCAGCACATGTATTTTTATATGCACATATAAAATCATACCTGGTATCACACGTACATTTTTGTGAGGTGGCTAACTTGGCAGAAACAAAGTATGAGAAGAGATCACCCCTCCTAAACGCTTTTGGAACTGAA
Organism: Callospermophilus lateralis; assembly: GCF_048772815.1. Classification (NCBI taxonomy): domain Eukaryota; kingdom Metazoa; phylum Chordata; class Mammalia; order Rodentia; family Sciuridae; genus Callospermophilus; species Callospermophilus lateralis. The sequence continues at coordinate 731,801 of NW_027514476.1, forward strand.
AATTCAAACTATGAGTGAGATTTTTAGTTGAACAACATTATACATAAATCCATGTTCAGTAAAATTAATATTTTTGGATCGGTGGATGATATATATTTCACGATGAATTTTGATTGGCATATATATTGCTACTTTCTAATGTTTCTCTGTGAGATATATATATATATATTCTCTAGATTTTTCCAAATATAAAATATATGTGTCCTATTATACACACCCTAAATAATTCACTCATGATCATGTATGTGGTTTTATAATCAAATTTTCATACGATTATTTTCAAAAATATTCATCCACCTGAAATACATATTTGTTTTCTAGTACTGAAAACTCACTTCACTGAATGGTGCAAACAAATCCTTATATTTCTACTGTAACTGACCCAATTTAACATCAATGCAAGTAGATTCCAAAGGGGCATGATGTGTATTTTGACGTTCATTTTTATTTAACACTGGTACATTACTATTTCTTCAGTTTTTGTACATCATAGTATATACATTTCATCCACAAGTTCACAAATTTAAAGACATTTGAAACACATTCAATCACTTCCTGCTTCAGTACACATGTATTCCTCCTTGCTTTTGACTGGTTATTTATTGAGACTTCTTTCCAAACACATTATTTTCAATTTCCATAATCAATTTTGAAGCAAAACTCACACACACTTTATGATAAACCACAACCCTAATATTACCATTAGATGTATAACTGGTTGGAATGAATGTATGTATGTCAATATGACATTTCCTGTGTATTTTCAGATATCAATTTATTCCAATTTCTAAAGTTGGAATCTGTTATATTATATATTCACACATGGTACACCTATTTGTGCCCCCAATACTAATTTATATCTCTTCTAAATATTGCTCCCAGAAATGGTGCAAGAAAGACTCATGTCACCTGATCTACATATACATTTTATCACAGTAATATTCTGGCCACAAAATGCAAAGTCACACTTACAATTGTACCAAAGCCTAAATGGAATGTGAGTATGGATTATGAAAATCACCCATGTCCATGTTGCCTAATGCTCTCAAATGTCAATCCTATTGGTGACTACATATTTGTTTCTTCCTAAGATTATGTATTCAACCTCAAGCCTGTTGAAAATGTCTAATCCTATCAATCACTTCATCATTTGCCTGATTTCCTAATGTCTCTAATGATATCTGCTTTCCTACATATTTTCCCCAGTTCATCATTGTGACTGACTCTTCAAATGTGCTGACATTTACATTTTCTGTCTACCTGAAACCCTATTGCTAAGGAAGTTTTTGTCCAAATCCTATACTGACTCTTTTTTCTAATCCTATCAAGTATCTTCCTAATCCTACCAACTATCCTTTTTTGACTGGATGTTCTCTTCAACATTCAATTATCCAAGGTACAAGGTCCTATGCCATTATGTATAGATTTATCTGAGACACATGTGCACAACATAATTCAGAGTAAAGTATCCCAATCAAGGATCCAATGCCCTTTTGGGCTTCAAATCTTACCTAGATTTGTGTTTTCATACATATATTTCACCTCTATATATCCTTATAAATATTGCAGGTTCCCAATATCATTATTCATGCAGCAGAATGATTCCTAACCCAAATCAATCATGTTATTAATCCTAACCATACTTTGTTTCCTCAACCTAACTTTACAGAAAAGCAAGGACAAAGTTGTTCTTATATAGAAATGTAAGAGATCTTCCACCTGCTGAGAACCTCAAAGGTCCATGCAGAAGTGAACCCTGGGGAAGATATAGAAAGCTATGAAGGACCTGAGAGAGCGAAAGTCATCTTTCATGACAAAAAAAAAAAAACAGGTCAGGATGAAGGGGTGTGTCTGAAGCAGTCTCTCTCTTCTTAATGTAGAGAAGATGGACCAAACCAGGCTTGTGTGGAGAGCTGTTTACGGGTGCCTATGTTTGATATACCATTCTTACTTGTGAAAGTGTCACAGGAAGTAGGGGAAGCCTCCATCTATTGGGACACTTGGAAGCAACTGTTAGGACAAAGATGTTGCCAAGGCAGTGACCTCATTCAGTTCCTGAAGGAAGTGACCTATATAACTTTCTTGGTGATGGAACTCTCTGAACTTGGGATCCAGGAAGCCAGGTACCCAGAGTCATTCCCAGTCCCAGTCCCAGTGGCCACACATGTTTGGATTTACCAAGGACAGAATCGGTCTTTCTGTGTAACTACTGATGTGAGGATAGCCAAATTCCAGGAGAGCTCTGAAGAGGGGCCTTTCCTGAGAAAGCAGGTAGTGTCTCACTACTGGCACCTGACAACTTCACAGTGTTGGCCAAGGAGACCAGATGTGACATAGGACAGCCCATTTCGGGGAAACGTAGTATGTCCCATCAGTCAGAGGACACTCCGGATAGTCACAGACCTACTTGGGGGAAGGAGTTGACTTTGTGGGTGTGCGTGTGAGTTTGTGGTTTTGTCTCATGATCTTAGAATATATAGGAAAGTCGGTTTGTTTGATTTGGAGTGGACTGTTTCTAGTAAGTCTTTTGACAATGCGAGTGTTTCTATGTCTGTTTATCCCACTGTGTCCGTGGTTGTAGACATTAGAAAAGAGAATGCATCAATGGATGTGTCCTGTCTAGTAGAAAACTTCACAGCATTCATCCTGCCCAATTTATGAATGGAATGTGGCTTTCCTAATGGATGGGCAACAACTACTATCTTCCTAAGTTCCTGTATGTCTTCTTGAATTCTGGCCACTCTCCAGAATAGGTTCAGGGTTTTGGGTCCACGATATGTACCACCTCCAAGCTCTGTGACATGGCCATGTACTGGATAGCTGAAGGGAATGGGATCATCTCAGAAAACTCAGATATCATTCCAGAAACCCTGCAATGGGCCATTTGCTTATCTATTGTTCTGTTGCCCTGAATGTCAGAAAGGTCTTTGCCTCAGGCCACTCCTTTGTGAAGCCTGAAGGAAACGGTTTTCAAGGGGAATTAATGGGCATCATCTGTTGCTCTTTGCTTAATTGCTTTGGAAAGGAATGTGTCTGCATCAGACTCTTGGCCATGTGTGAGGCTGTTGCATAGATTCTCTGCACCTGATGGATCTAAAGAAAGTTCCCACGTGTGCTTCCAAAACCAAAATGGCCAAAAAAGCAGTCATTGTGGACGAAGTCTCTCGCCTTCCTCTGTAACGTTCCTAACCTCCATCAAGTGAAAATAGGGATCCTTTGTGTCAAATGAGTTCTCAAAACACTGCAGATGATAGCCCATATGTGCTTGGGTTTTCTCATGATTCCAATTCACATAAAGAGTCTATACCCGAGAGTCAGTAGGCCTCAAATTGGAGAAGCAGAGCAGTATTTATGGCAGGCTTATTTGATCACTCCTGGTTCTCAGGAAGGGTATCCAGGCAACCCTGACTTTAGGCAAATTATGGGCAAGGGAGTTTATTTTGTACACTGTCTTGGGCTGAGCCCCTCATGGAAACCTCCAGCCACAGGTTATGATGAGTGTCTATATGGAAGAAGATGAGGGCCTTGTGGGAGTGTTTTGGTTTTAATTGTGATCATTTGTGTAGTGCTTGGAAGTGATGACAGGGTCTACCTGGGCTTGAACTCTGGTGTGATTCCCCTTAGAGTCAGAGTTCTGGAACTGATCTCAGAGAAATATTGCCATGAACTGTGTTCAGATTTTAGGAGGCCACACATTGGATTTCCCCTTGGAAACTGAGATCAAAAAAGAAGGGTGACTTTCCACAGAGCCTTGGAATCTCAGCTAAGATATCACATGATTTTATTCTGAAAGATGTGGCAGCCATAGTTGACAGTCAGAACACCCATGGACGTCACATTGAAGACCTCAATGGGCCTGGCTTCATGTGACCTTTTGACCACTCTATGGGATGACTTGCCTGTGAGATTTCTCCAGAGATTTCATTGAAATGAGTTTCCTCACCATTTAATGGTTCCTGAATGAACTGAAACCCACAATGCCTCCAACTTCATCCATGAAAAATGGCTAAATAAATACAATAAAATTTTTGAAATTCCCTTAACCAGGTGGCACTGGAGAACCTTTGGATGTCTTTTTCCTGATCATGAGTGTACAAGAGAATGCCATGATTGACGGGGTTTCATGAAAATGGTGTAGAACAAAGATGCCAGTAAGTTGGACCCTGCTGAGTAGTGGGCCTATTGCAGTGGTGGGCAGGTGTGTGATAATACATCTGTGGTGTGGCCAGGAGGATTTTCCATTGCCTTCAAAATGGCTTGTGACTGATATGGTGCAGCCAGCAGACCCTTCTTGTTACATGGAGAGGTTTCTGGGCAAAGTTCAGAGTCAGATTTCTATGGACAAATGGGCAAGCTTTGTGAGATAGAAGCCTGGTTGGTGCATTCTCTGTCACCACAAGTGACAGAACTCCCTCCAATACTGGGTCCCAGTTGAACTCGTTGTATTTCATGAAGCAAATACCAAACTCCCAGTGCAGCAGCAAGAAACACCACGAAAAGTGGAGGATGACCAAATGGCTTCACAGTTCACACGGGGAGACACTGAGCACCAAGTGGCCACAGTTTACCTATAAATACAAAATTCAGCACTGCTGCCTCATGTTCATTAGAATACAAAAAACCATGTCCTCCAGGTCACGTAGATGCAGACCCAGCTTTTATGGTGTCACTAGAAAGGAAGCTAAATTTCCTTACAACAACATATATTTCAAGTGCCCAACCTCAGAGGAAGTTTCTCAAGAAGTCTTTAGGCCGGCAGAGCTCCACGTCTTTGGAGTGTTTACCTGTTAGACCAGGATGCTAGAAAAGACCACTGACTCAAATTAAAATCAAATAAAATTAAGCTTATTATTTCCACCGGCCATGCTGCCTCTCCCTCCCAAAATGGTGGGAACAAGACAGCATCCCCAGCTTTCCTACAGCCCAGTTTTATAGCCCAGAAAGTTACACAAAAGGGGGGTTACAGATAACAGAACTCTGATAAACATCACATTAAAGGTAGTTTACAATTTTTTTGCTGTCCCTACATCAGAATTCATGAGGACCATTAGAGCCTCAGAGAGGGTTGTTGTCTGGCCAGAGAAGGCAAATATTTATGATGTGTCACTAAAGTTTCAGAGAGGGCTGCTATCTGGTCAGAGAGCTGGGCATGCGTGAGTTCAAGACGTGGGCAGGCATTCCACGCAGGTTCAGAATTTGAAGTAATTTATGGTAAAGCCAAAATTATCTTTTCATGGCTTTGTGGCATGATGGCTCCCAATTTTAATAAAAGATCAGGTTGGGTCTACAATTTCCCCCTTTTCTCTGTGTCCCTTTCAAATCTTTGATAGATTATGGGAAGAACACTGAGGAAATTTTTATCCCTCTGATAAGAGTCTCCAAAATTTTACAACTCACCCAAAACCGATCTCCCTGATTTTACCTGACTTAATTAATTATTTATATTGATAGTCTATTATCTTTCTCTCCATTGTTGTAAAAAGAGTGGCATCACTAATTTTTTCTTCTTCTCTCCTGAGACAGGGTGACGTGAGTGGGCTCGTCGTGAGGGACATGAGTTGACTATTAGAAGTCAGTTGAGAGACATGAGTTGCCCTTTAGAAGTCAGTTCGGTTTGAAGTCAGGTTGGGGAAGAACAGGTTGTAAAGTCATCTGTGAATGGATTCTTCTATGAGTGAAACAAAAACCATGAGTACTGAATAAATGTTGCAGCAGCTGGAACATGTCACTGTATAGAAATTCCCTCACCAGTCTTTAATATCCCCAATTATCAGGACTGTCTACTTAATATTTAACTTTAAGTGTTACAGTTGGCCCTCCCAATAAGACACAGTTTAATAATTTAATGTCATCTGATCTTGTAAAAATCCTTTTACTAATATGACCTCTGCGTCTAATAGAGAAACCTTTAATTCTGTTACTCATGGCTGGATAATCGTACTAGCAAACACCAAGCCTACCTGTGTAGGTTAGGAATATCTGTAGGTCTTAAACTGAAAACTTCTGCCTGTGGCAGCTCTTCTTGATAGTCTCTTTTTATAAGTATTAGGCATTCCTGTGTGAGAATCCTTCTTTGTAGCCTCCAGTCTTACTTATTTTGGGAGGATAAGATAAAGTGCATACCTTAAAATTTTATTATTATTATTATTATTATTATTATTATTATTATTATTTAAAATGCCCAGGAGTGGCTGTATTTTGGTCTTAACTGTCTTTGCTAAGTGTTTAAGATGAAGCAGTCAAACTGACTTTTGTTTCTATCTATTGTTAACAGTCAGCTGAGCTTTTGTGGGAATCAATTCTGGGGAAACTTGAGAGGAGATTCTCAGTTCTGCTAGTGCCATTTGCGCTAGGTGGGTCCAGGTCTTGCTTGACCATTTGGCTTCCCTCAGAAGCATCAGGGATGTCTCCTTTCTCTGATGACTCTCCTCTTTGTAACAAATGCACTGATTGGCTTTCTGTTCTTCAGTGGTCTCATTAATCTCCCTGATCAGGAGGTTATGTGGCCCAGAGTTGCAAAGCTCTTTAGAGAAGTCCCCTGTTCCCTGGATTCAGACTGACTCAGAGGGCAAGAGCCAAATATTGGTTTTCTTGGCCCTTTTCATTTAACATTCATTTTAAATCCTAATCTTAAAAATCCAGCAAATAAATTTTAACAGCCTTACATTAAGAGTACTGGGCTTTAATGTCTATAACTTTATAATTACCTTTTTATTAATTGGGATCTGTATTATTCTGTCTGTATTGTAGTTGATGACTTATTATCTTGAATAAACCCATGTTGTGTTCTTATAGCAACACATTTGTAAAACACTAACAGGGAATCTTTAGATCACTTATAAGAAAATTTCAAACTAAAATTAACAAAAGTAAAAATACTTAGTTCGTGTAATATCTTCCCTGAATTTTTTGGCTGAGTTATACATTATATCCCCTGTTTGAGATCCTAGGAATATTGACAATAAAAAAAAACTTTTTAACATAACTTTAAAGAAATATTATCTGACCTAATCGTTTCATAGTCATTCTCACATGTAGTAAGATGGGACACACAGCCTTATCTCAGGAAAGGCAGGGCTCTTTATAAATCTTAACTATTTTAGTTCTAAAGCTGATCTTTATTTTTAAATATCATTTGACAATGTTTAAATAAATTGTTTGAGGTCACATGAACATTAGCTAACACCATATGATATCACATTTAAAACATGAATTAAAGAAAGGCTGAAAGTTTTTAACCTTTACAAAGATTAGGCTCTAATTAACTTAAAAATACATTTAAATTGTTCCCCAATGTAAAAAGTAACATAAAAATTTACATATCTTATTGATAACAGGTAAATAAATCCACAATATATTTTTTACCACACAACTTCAGAGCACCAGCTTGATATAATACTCTTTAAACGTTTCTACCTTACAGACTTCCATACCTGTAAGATATGAAAACATTAATAGCATAACAATTACATTTATGTTTCTACATTAATCAAGTTTGGCTTTTAAAGAAATGGCAGTACGGTGCTCTAAAATAACAGTTTTTATTTAATCAGTTGTTTAATTTTTATGGTTGCTTGCTCTAGAAAACATAAATCTTAATAAACTCAATGTTATGGGTAAACTTATGTTTTAAGAAATTTTTGTCTCATTAACACATGACTGATTTTTACAATCTTATACAGAGTTTACTAAAAAAAATACAGATCTTAGTAAATCAATCAGATATCTAACAAAAGTACTCATGAATGAGTAATCCCATATCAAATTTACTTTACTTATTTATCAAAAAGTTAGAGAAATGTATTGAACAGTGTAAACCATTTTTATGTTGAAGGAAAGGTACTAGAGCCAAGGCATATTAGACATTTTGTAGATGTTAATATTTTGTTAGATGTTTGAACACCTAGAAAACTTTGTAAGCTTAAATTTAAAGACATTTGTTTTTATCTCTTTATCCAATTTAAATTGAAACTTTTAAATCACGTGAATTAAAGATCTTTGGATCCACTTTTTTAAAATTTGTTTTTACGAGCGCTATTTTTTTATGAGCGCTCCTTATATATGTTAATTTGTGTATCATATACATGATATACGGATATATGTATATATAGACATACAACACATAACAATTTGTGCACACATAATAATAGTAAAGGCCTTGTAGCTTTTCTTAGTTGAAATCTTTATTGCAATGTTTCAAAAAGTCCACAGTTGGTCAAAGATAGAACTGATCAGAAAAACATTAACCTAGGTCTGTATGCTCAAAATCATGAGGTCAAAAAACATAAAGTATCTAAGAAAAAAAATAAGAGCCCTAGAAAAAATGACTTGCCAGTAATTAGTAAATAACATACAATTTACCTTTTTTTCCCTTAGACCTCAAATCACTCTCCTACAAAGCTTGCAGGCTTCTTTCATTTGCATTTCAACATAAGCCATGGCTGAGGTCTGGAAGGAGCAGCAAAAAAACTGCTATTCTGAACAGACATCTCAGGACTAAGGCATTTTAACCATAATTTTCAGGTTCAGATGTTGAAAATTATGATACAAGTTTAAGATACAATTCACAAAATTTTATATCTTTACATCTTGTTTTGTCAACAGACACCATACTATGATTTACTATTTATGTCCAAATTAATGCACTGGTACACACAGTGACATTTTCCCAGGCTACCCAATTCAAAATTGGTGAAAAAAAAAAAAAAAGACCGTATGATTGGGAAGTTTCTTGCCAACTTGGAAGTAGAGTTCTTCAGTTATCCATCCTAAGTATTTAAGTTCTCTGGCATGAATTATCTGAAATCATAAACTAAACAATTACCTAAACCCGACTTTTTACTCCAAGATTGTGCAATACTTCAAAAACCCATTCAGTTACCAGATTGTTAAAATAAAACATCATCATTTAGACACACATTCAGCTAAGATCATTCCCCAAAAACAATTTATAATATCAACACATTATTGCAGATGTCTTAAAGGGCCAGAAACTAAGACACAATACAGACAGAAAGGAGGTTCAGACTATGGCTGTCAGACAGAACCCTTTAAACCAGAGCAGATAAGAGAAAAATCTCCTACAGCAGTGGCACCATAGATGTCCCCACAAGGGGACCAGATGTTTTCACAGAAGGGCAACCTGAAATGTAAAATAAAGTGTCTCCATGGTGACTTTACTGCATTTAGTGTCACCTTTTTCTTTTTCTCTTTTTTTAACAAGACAGAGGTGGCATAATCCTTACAGTGCAGGGAAGGAAGGAGGTAATTCCCTGAATCAACAGGGCTTTGGCAGCTGCTGGGAGTCCCTCAGTTTCCCCTTTTACATACAGGATTAGCTCCTCTGATTCAGTTCCACATCAAGCATGCTCTATCTCCTAACATTTCAGTAGATAGCTCTCACAAAGTTCCGGGGCAGAGGGGGGGTACAAGATTTGTAACTTAAAGTTTGGTTCCTGACCTTGAAGCCAATTAATACAAATTTAATAATGAGGACTGGGTTTTGAGAAAAAGAAAAAAGGAGTTTTATTGCTTGGCTAACAAAGGAGAAACACAGGGGACTCTGCCAAAGTTGTGACTCTCTTTATCTGGAGGGACAAGGGGTTTTAAAGGAGTTTCACTTGTTAACCTGGGAGATACTCAGTTCTTAGGTCCCCAGCAGGCATAGCCCTCTGCAATGGGTGTGCTCCAGGCAGCCAGCTAGGGGCTTCTATCATCCTGCTTTACAATGGGGGATAAAGTTCATTGCAGTTCCTTAAAACACAGTCCAAAGGGGTGTCAGGCTTAATCTCTTTATTTCTGATTTTCATGTCCAATATACTTAAGTTTTTACCACCAATATCACACAACAAAACGAACAAAAACAAACAAACAAAAAACCAAAAAATAGAACACAGAACACAAAAAAACAGAAACCCAGCGCCTAAACACAGAAACAGGGCAAGAGTGCAACATCTTGCTAAAGCTCCAGGGTAGGAGCGCATGCGTGCCCGTCAGCACCTCTCTACAGTTCCAGAGGAATTCCCTACAGAACAGAACAGAGGACAGAAAGATTCTCGTTACTGTCCTGGACAGAAGTATATGTGAGCCTCCCCGTGCCACATCTCTGTCATCAGAAGAGATCTCCCTTAACCAGATATCAGATGTTATAAAGGAGCCACTTACCTATGGAGGCGTCCTCCATCAGGTGCTTGCTAATAGTTTTAGTGCAGAGGTTCACTGCAGTGCTCCCTGGACTAAAGGCTCTCTTCCAAATATAAAGAAGATGGACCAAATCAGGCCTGTGTGGAGAGCGGTTCCTTGGTGCCTATGGTTGATATACCATTCTAATTTGTGAAAGTGCTACAGAAAATAGGGTAAGCCTCCTTCTCATGGTACGCTTGAAAGCAACTGTTTGGACAAAGTGGTTGCCAAGGCAGTGACCTCATTCAGTTCCTGAAGGATGTGACCTCACTTCAATCCCTTGGTAATGGAACTCTCTGAACTTGGGATCCAGGAAGCCAGGCACACAGAGTCAGTCTCAGTCCCAGTCCCAGTGTCTCACTTGCTTCGATTTAGCAAGGACAGAGTCAGTCTTTCTTGGTACCTACTGATGTGAGGATGGCCAAATGCCAGGAGTTCTCTGAAGAGGGGCCTTTCCTGAAAAAGTAGGTAGTGGCTCACAGCTGGCTCCTGACCACTTCACAGAGTTGGACAAGGAGACCAGATCTGAGACAGGAAACGCCATATCGGGGGAACATAGTATGGCCCAGCAGTAAGAGGATACTCTGGAGAGTGAGAGACCTACTTGGGGAAGGAGGTGCCTTTGTGGGTGTGGATGTGTGTTTGTGGTTTTGTCTCATGTTCTGAGAATAGGCAGGAAAGTCGGTTTGTTTGGTTTGGAGTGAACTGTTTCTAGTAAGTTGTTTCACAAGGCGAGTGTTTCTATGTCTGTGTATCCCACTGTGTCCGTGCTTGTAGACATTAGAAAAGAGAATGCATCAATGGATGTTTCCTGTCAAGTAGAAAGCTTCCCAGCATTCATCCTGCCCAATTTATGAATGCACTAGGGCTTGCCTTATCGATGGGCAACACCTGCTATTTTCCTAAGTTCCTGTTTTCTTCCTGAAATCTAGCCACTCTCCAGAATAGGTTCATGCATTTGCATCCACGATATGTACCACCTCCAAGCACTGTGACATGGACATGTACTGGATAGCTGAAGAGAATGGCAAGCATCTCAGAAAAGTCAGATATCACTGTGACCCAGAAAGTCTCAGTAGAGAAACCCTGTGAAGGGCCTTTTGATTACCTATTGTTCTGTTGCCCTGAATGTCAGGAAGGTCTTTGCCTCAGGCCACGCTTTTGTGAAGCCTGAAGAAAACAGTTTTCAAACGGAAATGAATGGGCATCACCTGTGGTTCTTTGCTTAAATGCATTGTAAAGGGATGTGTCTGAATCAGCCTCTTGGCTCTGTGTGAGCCTGTGGCTTAGATTATCAGCACCTGATGGATCTAAAGAAAGATCCCATGTGTGGATCCAAAATCAAAATGGCCAAAAAATCAGTCATTGTTGATGAAGTCTCTCGCATTCCTCTGTAATGTTCCTGACCTCAATCAAGTGAGAAAAGGGATCCATTGGGTCAATTGAGTTCTTCAAAGCCTTGCAGATGCTAGCCCATAGGTTCTTGGGTTTTCTTATGAATCCAATTCAAATAAAGAATCTAAACCCCACCGTCAGTAGGCCTCAAATTGAAGAACAGAGCTGTATTAATGGCAGGCATATTTGATCACTCCTGGTTCACAGGAAGGGTGTCCAGGCCACTCTGACTTTTGGCAAATAAGGGGAAAGGGAGATTATTTGGGACACTGTCTTGTGCTGCGCCTCTCATGGAATCCTCCTGCCAGAAGTTATGAAGAGTGTCTATTTGGAAGAAGATGAGTGCCATTTGGGAGTGTTTTGGTTTTAATTGTGGTCATTTGTGTGGTGGTTGGTAGAGATAATTGAGTCCATCTTGTCTTGAACTTTGGTGTGATTCCCCTTAGAGACTGTGTTTTGGAACTGACCTCTGAGAAGGTACAAGGTCCTGTGTCATTGTATATCCATATTTCTGGGACATCTCTACGGAACGTAATTCAAAGCTAAGTATACCAATCAAGGGCCAAATGAACTTCTGGGCTTCAAATCTAACCTAGATTTCTGTTTTCATACTTATATTGAAAGGTTAATAAAATAGGTACTTGTCACTTCCTGTTTTTCTGTATGCTTAATAAAACACTGTTGAAATCTTGAGAACTGTTTGCTCTTCTTGTTCCCAGAATGTGCTGCCCCCAACTGCCAAACTGCAGAATGTACTCCATCAACCATTTGCACGCAAACCGCCCACTCGCCCTTACCCATCAATAAACTTCCCTCCCTGCCCTCTCCAAGGAAAATATATAAGCACTTCTTAAGCTGTTCTCAGGGCTCTCTGCTCTGTTCAAGCGAGCTCTGAGCCCTTGCATGCCGGACTCCCAATAAACCCTTTGCTGTTGCATTAGACAGTCTCTTGGTGGTCTCTTTCATCGATGCTCACCCGACCTTTACTTCTGGTGGCCCCAGCGAGATCCGGCAGCTGCAGATGAAAGACCCCCAACGGGATGCTCTGGGGGTAAATAAGGCCCCTCTTTCTGGTTTCAGGATTCAGGTTAGGGTTTGACAAAATGGCTATTGGTAAAGAGCGTGAGCTCTCTCCCCCGGTGGCTGACACACATGTCACAGAGCCACAGGCCATGTCCCTGGGGGATGGACTCGGGAAATCAAGGAACCATAGTCTCCTCGACTCAGTGATATTTTCTTTCAGATTCGGAATTGCCAGCCCATCAGGTTTTGCCGGCTACTCAGTCCTGGTCTCAGTATTGGACGTCCATTGCCTGTCTTTATTGTCTTGTCTTGTCTGTGTCATGTGTTGTTGCTTTCACTGTCTGTGTATATTTCATTATGGGACAGAGCACTTCAATGCCTCTGTCCCTGACCCTTAATCACTGGACCAAAGTCTGCTTAAGGGCTCACAATCTTTCTTTTTCATTAAAACACCAGACCTGGCAGATTCTGTGTCTCAGAATAACCCACCTTTGTAGTCGGATGGCCTCTAGAAGGATGTTTCTACTTCGCACTAATTTGAAAAGTCTGAGATATTGTCTTTCAGCCGGGGCCACATAGACATCCAGATCAATAGCCATATATCTTAACTTGTCAGGACCTCTGCAAATCTCCTCCTCCATGGGTGAAGCCTTTCCTTGTCCCTGCACCCAATACTACTCCTTCCCCTATGATTCTATCTCTCAAACTCTCTGTTCCTCAACCTCCACCCTCTGTTCTCCCTGAGTCTCAAGACTCTACTCGTCCTTATCCTCTGCCCTTGTCCCCCAACCCCCAAAACCCTGTAAGTAATTCCCCTGCTGCTGACTCAGCCTCTCCACCATTCGAGGAAGCCAGAATGGCCCAGCGCCCTCCAGATGACTGTCCCATGACACACACAGCGCCTCCTTCCCTGGAGGAAGCTGGCCCGGCTAAAAAAACTCAGAGAACTCGCCAACGTTTTCACACCTGCCTACTTGGAATGACTGCCAACAACTCCTAGGGACTCTCTTCATGACAGAGGAATGAGAGAAAAACCTCCTGGAATCTAGAAAAAATATCCTCGGACCTGATGGGCGACCAACACAACTTCCCAACATAATAAAAGCTGCCTTCCCCTTTAACCAACCCAACTGGGACCCCAACACCTTTGAAGATAGGGAGCATCTGTCCAATTATTGCCAGGCTCTAATTGCGGGTATCCAAGGGGCCGCTAGGTGACCAACTAATTTGGCCATGGTAAGAGAAATTATTTAAAGGCCTGATGAATCTTCCTCTATGTTTCTTGAGAGAATTATGGAGGCATATAAGAGATATACTCCTTTCGATCCTCAGGCAGCAGATCAAAAGGCATCTGTCACGATGGCCTTAATTGTTGAAGCTGCCATGGATATTAAAAAAAAAAAAAAGTTAAAAGAGAGATTTAGTCAGAGAAGCCGAAAAAGTATACTATAAGAGAGAAACAGGGAAAAAGAAAGGGAGCAGAGGGAGGATGAGAGAAGCAAAAGAAAGACTAAGGCATTGACTAAGATCCTGGTCTCACCAAGAAAGAGGCCAGAAATTAAGACATAAGGTGACAGGAAGCGATACCTGGGCCCGTGCCACAGGCCACCCTGGCCTCAGATCAATGTGCCTACTGTAAAAAAAAGGACACTGGGCCAAAGAGTGCCCTATAAAGAGACAGACATGCCAGCCAGCCATTCTGACTCTGGGGGATGACTAAGAAAGTTGGGGCTCAGATTCTTTCCCCTAGCTCAGGGTAAGATTTGAAGTGTAGGGGACCCCAGTAAACTTTGAAGTGAATACAGGAGCAGTATACTCAGCCCTTAAGGCCCCATTGGGCCGTCTATCAAATAAAAGGTCTGTAGTTCAAAGGGCTAACGGCAGTAAATATCGGGCTTAGATTTCTAAGAGGACCATGGACCTGGGGAAAGGAAAAATCCATCACTCCTTCCTAGTAATCCCAGAATGCCCGCACCCATTGATGGGCAGAGATCTGCTCACGAAGCTCTGGGCCAAAATAACTTTTAACCCTGAAGGCCCCCAAATGAAATTTCTAAATCCTTCAGTAAAAACTCCTATAGTCACGGCTTTCACTATATTAGTAGAAGATGAACGTCCACTCTTCACACCCCCCAAGACTGATCAAACAGGCAAGCTACCCCAGAAATGGATAACAGATTACCGAGATGCATGGGCAAAAACTGCTGTGTTAGGCCTGGCCGTGAAACAACCTCCAATAACAGTGGATTTAAAAACCTCAGCCTCCCCAATCAATGTCAAATAATATCTTCTAAGCATAAAAAGCTAAAGATGGGATAAGGCCCTATATTCAGAAATATCTGGCCTTAGGGGTCCTAAGGCCCTGTCAATTGGCCTGGAACACTCCCCTGCTATTAGAAGAAAAAGCCAGGAACCAGGGACTATCACCCTGTTAAAGACCTAAGAGAGATCAACAACAGAGTGCAGGACATTTACCCCACGGTACCTAATCTGTTCAATCTGCTTTGCACTCTGAACCCTGAGCAG
The DNA here is from genome assembly GCF_048772815.1 of Callospermophilus lateralis. NCBI lineage: Eukaryota > Metazoa > Chordata > Mammalia > Rodentia > Sciuridae > Callospermophilus > Callospermophilus lateralis. The sequence goes on from NW_027514476.1 coordinate 746,927, forward strand.
AAATGGTATACTGTTCTGGACTTAAAACAAGCTTTCTTTTGCTTGCCTCTGCATAAAGATAGTCAGTTGCTGTTTGCTTTTGGGTGGGTAGACCCAGAAACCGGAAAGTCTAGTCAACTAACTTGGACTAGACTCGCAGAGGGGTTCAAAAACTCCCCCACTATCTTTGATGAAGCCCTTCACAGAGATCTCAACAATTTCAGAACTACACACCCCGAATTCACCCAGCTTCAATATGTGGATCACCTGCTACTGGCATCCAACACCAAGGAAAACTGAACTGGGACCCAAGCACTATTATCCGAGCTTGCTCAACTCGGGTATAGAGCTTCGGCCAAAATTGCCCAATTTGCCAGCAAGAAGTAATCTTCCTCGACTATTTCCTTAGGGGCGGTAAACGATGGCTCACTGAGCCCAGAAAACAAACCATTGAGCAGATACCAAGCCCATCTTACAGCAGACAACTAAGAGTTTCTTGGGATTGCTGGGTTTTGCAGGTTATGGATAAATGGATTTGAGTCCTTAGCTGCTCCTTTATACCCGCTGTTAAAGGGAGATGCCCAATTCCAATGGACCCCTAAGTACCAGGAAGTTTTAGATAACATCTAAGGACACTGACATTGAACGCCTCAACTTTACTGAGCTCAGCCTGCAATTACAGAAAGCCCTACACTACGTTAAAAATGTACATCAACTCACTCACCTTGGTTCAAAGAAACTGCAGGCATTCCTGTAGGATTAAGAACAGAGTTTTCCACTAACTGACGCACAGCGAAAGGAAATAATTGAACTGGTAACAAAAGCCTGTCGGGTCAGTCAATTGTTTAATGCTTACCCTTCCAAGTTTCTTAGACGAAAGCACCTACGAGGAACCAGACCAGGACAATTCTGGGAAGTGGACATTACTGAAATTAAGCCAGCAAGGTATGGACTTAAATATCTCCTAGTCTTTGTGGATACATTCTCAGGATGGATTGAAGCCTTACACACACACACACACACACACACACACACACACACACACACACAGAAAAAAAAAAAAAAAACGGCGCAAATGGTTCTCAAGAAGATCCTGGAAGATATTTTTCCAAGATACGGTCTGTCTAAGATAATAGGGTCTAATAATGGACTTGTGTTCATGGCCCAGGTAAGTCAGGTGTGGATTAATTGTAAGTTACATTATGCTTATATACCCCAGAGCTCAGGAGAGGTAGAAAAAATAAATAGAACCATTAAACAGACCTTAACAAAATTAAGCTTAGAGACCGGCATAAAAGATTGGACTATGCTCCTGCCTTATGCACTGTTTCATGCGAGAAATACTCCCTCAGTTTCTTTGTGTAACCTCACCCCCTATGAAATTCTCTATGATGCCCATCATCCAGTAAGGGACCTAATCCCCAACTCTAAGGCCTAACAATCCCTTCCACACCCCTTGCTTGACAGACTTAAAGCCATTGAAAGAACTCAGTGATAACTGTGGAAACAGCTGGCCACTGCCTACCAACCTGGGGACGAGGGGATTCCACATCAATATCAAGTAAGAGACTTCGTCAACATAAGACAACATCAGGTGTTATCCCTAGAACCCCGCTGGAAAGGAACATACCAGGTGCTACTTATAACACCTACAGGCATAAAAGTAGACAGAATCACTTTTTGGATCCATGCCTCTCATCTCAAGCCTTCGCTGTGTCCAGACTCTGGTTGGAAACTGGAAAAAACTGGTAACCATTTCAAATTGCGTATTCGCTATGTGGACAAGACTATAGACTCTCCCCTTGGCCACCAGTACTCCTAACCCTCATCAGCCTGTTCAGCAGTGAAGGCTGATCTGAAATCCTACTAGACAAGAAGTATGGTCTATCTCGCATACAGCCCCCTTAGGGACCTGGTGGCTATCTCTCCACCCAGACATTTTTCAGCTTGGTATAGGTCTTTCCTATTGAGATAACCCCAATGAAGAGGATCCCACTAAAGTTCCATTAAATCCCTTCCATACCATAGATAATTGAAACAAACATTATGGATGCACGGAAACGCGAGCCAGATTCAGGTTGGTTAGCCTAGATTACTATATATGCCCGACGGACTATCAAAGCCACAAACAGCCATGGCTGTGTGGGGGGAAAGCCAACTTCTTGTGTAATTCATGGGGATGTGAGCATACCGGGGCTGCCTGGTGGAACCCAAACTCCTCATCAAATTCAGTACACAGCATTGGCCATATAACCAATTAGACAACCAAAAACTATGGCCCCCAGAGGGTTCTCTAGATCCTCAAATTCTGCGTGACATTTTTAACTTCGGCAAGTGCTCAAAAGGGGAAAATTCCCCTATGTGGAATCCTTTTCCCTCCTTCACTCACATCCTGTACTATGCTTCTCCAATAGTTCCTCACCCTCAGCCTTCTGCTCTAGACTCTCTGCTGTCACTCCCACCTCAGCAACCTGATTTCTTCCCTCCAATTACTACATCAAAAACCCAAACCTCCGCCAGTTCTCAGACCATTGCCCCCTTGCTGAGGTAGCAGGTACCGAGGTACCCCTCCACTCACTCACTCCTCTCTTTTTCTGTCTGTGCCTGCACTAGGTCCCACCAAGTCCTCTAAGAAGCTAAACCAAAGCTCAAACCAGCTGAGAAGAGCCCTCAGACCCCTATCCAAGATGTAATAAAAATAGCCTTTAAAGTTGCTTTGTCATCACTGAAAACAGGTTACTAAGAATTTAAAGTCCCTCACAGGCTTTTTGGAATACTCACTCCCATCTTCACCTCTGCTCTACCTGTTCTACTGCTCAAGTTTTGTTCTAGGAAAATCCCAAACCCCTTTTCCATTATTCTTTTACATCTCATCTTCCTCATTCTCAGATCCACGGAGCTGCTCTCAGCCTCGCCTTCCCCGTCTTCCCCCTCTGTACCAGGTCCATAGATATGTCTTAAATAACCTTCTCCAGAAGTCTTCACCGAGGCTTACATTAGGTCTTTCAGCAAAAGAGTCCCTCTGAAAGAGTTCAATGTAGATGAACTTCCACTTTTCGTGTTGCCCTGTTCTACTTGGCCACTCGCTGAAAAAATCACCACCCCTAAGCTTGACACCGCCTTACTAGATTTTCACAAAATATGTGAACAAGGCCTCTGGCCTTGAGCTGGGGATTCACAGAGATGGCTAGATTTCTAAGATAAAAAAGTTACCAATTGGGCTTCATGGTGACAGCTGGCAGGGAGAAAAAAAGAGACAAAAAAGCTCTCCCTTTCCAAGGTGTCTTTGAAAAGTTAACTTGCCCAGAACAGAGGAACAAAAACAAAAACAAAAACTGATTTCTGTGAATTTCTACAGACTGTGAACTTCTGAGCCACTTCCCTTACATGTTGGGTACAAATTCTAAAACTACCGAAACTTGGGCTTCAGGGGATTAATTGATTACAACAGAAGCAATGCCCTCTAAATCCGGATGCAACCAAATAAGACTGTTTTCCTGTGTTTGGTGCTATCTTAGGTCCCTTTCCTTGTCCGTCCCTACAACAGTATAATTCTATACACTTTAACATTATTTATGTTTTCATAAAATGGTCAATATATGTGATTAATTATGTAATGATGCAGATGTTTTCCAGAGTTCTCTATCATGACTTAGGTTCATTTAAAGATCAACTAGGGGGGGCATTCAACCCGGTTCCACTGGGAACCTGTATCCCTCACTTTAGCCATCCTATTAGAAATAATAGTTGCTGAAGGGGTGGGCTAGTCCATGAGACACAACAAAGACACAATTAGAAGCAGAAATATGCCAAAGTTTAAAGACATTAAAAACCGACATCACAGCTTTACAGGAATTTTAACCTCTCTCTTTCTGAAGTTGTTTTACAAAGCAGGCGAGTGTTGGACCTCCTCTTTATGAGAGAAAGGTGCCTTTTTGCTTGCATTGAGGGAAGAATGTTGTTTTTATGCCGACAATACTGGAGTTGTAAAAGAATCTATGAGTAAATTAAGAAAACGACTTGAAGAGCGTCAAAGAGAGACAGAGGCCCCAAAAGGGAGCTTTGAGTCTTGGTTCACATAGTGACCTGATTAACTACGCTTTTATCTTCCATGGCCGGTCCATTAAAAATCCTCATATTATTGCTAACGTTAGGACCCTGTTTGCTCAACCGTGTAGCTTCCTTTCTAAACCAAATCGAACCTGTTATTAATCCTAACCATACACTGTTCTCTCAATCTAATTTTACAGAAGAGCAGGGACAGAATTGGTATTAAAATACAGAATTATAGAGGATCTTCCACCTGCTGAAAACCTCAAAGGTCCACGCAGAAATGATCCCTGGAGAAGATGTAGGCAAGTACGAAGGACCTGAGAGAGCAAAAGTCTTCCATGGCAAACAACCTGCTCAGGATGAAGGGATGTGTCTTAATCAGCCACTCTCTTCTTAATGTAGAGAAGGTGTACCAAAGCAGGCATGTGTTGAGAGCTGCTCCTGCATGCCTATGGTTGACATACCACTCTGACCTGTGAAAGTGTCACAGGAAGTAGGAGCAGCATCCTTCTCATGGTGACCTTGGAAGCAACTGTTAAGACAAAGTTGTTGCCAAGGCAGTGACCTCATTCAGTTCCAAAAGGAAGTGACCACACCTAACTTCCTTGGTGATGGAACTCTCTGAACTTGGAATCCAGGAAGCCAGGCACCCAGAGCCAGTCCCAGTCCCAGTCCCAGTGGTCAAACTTATTTTGATTTACCAAGGACAGACTCAGTCTTTCTTGGGACCTACTGATGTAAGGATGGCCAAATGCAAGGAAAGCTATGAAGAGGGGACTTTCCTGAGAAAGCAGGCAGTGGCTCACCGCTGGCTCCTGACAACTTCACAGAGTTGGCCAAAAAGACCAGATCTGAGACAGAACAGGCTATTTCCAGGGAACATAGTAAGGCCCACCAGTCAGAGGACACTCCGGATAGTCACAGACCTACTTGGGGAAAGGAGCTGCCTTTGTTGTGTGGGTGTGGGTTTGTGGTTTTGTCTCATGTTCTGAGAATAGGTATGAAAGGCAGTTTGTTTTGTTTGGAGTGAACTGTTTCTTGTAAGTCGTTTGACAAGGCGAGAATTTCTATGTCTGTGTATCCCACTGTGTCCGTGGTTGTAGACATTAGAAAAGAGAATGCATCAATGAATATGTCCTGTCTAGTAGAAAGCTTCACAGCATTCATCCTGCCCTATTTATGAATGGACTGCAGCTTGCCTTATTGATGTGCAACACCTGCTATCTTCCTTAGTTCCTGTTTTATTCCTGAATTCTGGCCACTCTCCAGAATAGGTTCATGGTTTTCTGTTTAAGATATGTACAACCTCGAAGCTCTGTGACATGACCATGTACTGAAGGGAATGGTGAGCATCTCAGAAAACTCAGATATCAGTGTGACCAGGAAAGTCTCAGTGGAGAAACCCTGCTTGGGGCCTTTTGTTTACCTATTCTTCTGTTGCCCTGAATGTCAGGAAGGTCTTTTCCTCAGTCCACCACTTTTTGAAGCCTGAAGAAAACAGTTTTCAAATGGAAATGAATGGGCATTACCTGTGGCTCTTTGCTTAATTGCTTTGGAAAGGATGTGTCTGAATCAGCCTATTTACCCTGTGTGAGGCTGTGACTTAGATTCTCAGCTCCTGATGGATCTAAAGAAAGATCCCATGTTTACATCCAAAAACAAAATGGCCAAAAGAGCAGTCCTTGTGGATGAAGTCTCTCGCCTTCCTCTGTAACTTTCCTGACCTCCATCAAGTCAGATTAGGGATCCTTTGGGTCAAATGAGTTCTTCAAAGCCCTGCAGAGGCTAGCCCATATTTGCTTGGGTTTTCTCAAGACTCCAATTCACATAAAGAATCCAAACCCCACAGTCATTTGGCCTCAAATTGAAGAAGCGGAGCAGTATTAACGGGAGGCCTACTTAATCTCTCCTGGTTCACAAGAAGGGTGTCCAGGCCACCCTGAATTTAGGCAAATTAGGTGTAAGAGAGCTTATTTTGGACACGGTCTTGGGGTGTGCCCCTCATGGAAAACTCCAGCCATAGGTTATTGTGAGTGTCTATATGGAAGAAGATGAGCGCCACGTTGGAGTGTTTTGGTTTAAATTGTGGTCATTTGGGTGGCGGTTGGAAGAGATGACTTGGTCCACATGTTCTTGAACTCTGGTGTGATTCCCTTAGAGTCTGAGTTCTGGAACTGACCTCAGAGAAGTATTGCCATAAATAGTGTTGAGATTTTAGGAAGCCAGGCATGAGCGTTGCCCTTGGAAACTGAGTTCTAGGCCCAGGGTGGCTTTCCACAGAGCACTGAGCCTCTCAGCCAGGATACCACAAATTTTATTCTGAAAGACTTGGCACCCATAGTTGAGAGTCAAAACTCATATGGACCTCACATTGTAGACCTAAATGGGCATAACATCATATGATCTTTTGGCCACTCTTTGGGAAGCCTTACCTGTGAGTGTTCTCCAGAGATTTCATTGAAATGAGCTTCCTAACCATTTAATGGTTCCTGAAAGAATTGAAACTCACAGTGCCTCCAACTTCATCATTGAAAAATGGCTAGATAAATACCATGAAATTTTTGAATTTCCCATCACCAGGTGGCACTGGAAAACCTTTTGATGTCCTGTTGCTGATCATAAATATACCAGACAGTGCCTTGATTGACTGGGTTTCATGTAAATGGTGTAGAACAGAGATGCCAGTAAGTTGGACTCTGTTGAGTAGTAGGTTAGAGCAGTGGTGGGCAGGTATGTGATAAAACATCTGTGGTGGGGCCATGTGTATCTTCCATTGGTTTCAAATGCCTTGTGACTGACATGGTGCAGCCAGCAGAACCTTCCATGTAAAGGCAAGTTGTTATTTGGAGAGGTTTCAGGACATTGTTCAGAATCAGGGTGCTATGGTCAAGGGGGCAAGATATGTAGGATAGGATCCTAGTTCTTGGATCCTCCTGCAAAACCTGACCAACCATACATGACAGAACTTCCTCTTGCACTGTGACCCAGTTGAACTCTTTGTATTTCGTGAAGCAAATACCAAACACCCAGTGCAGCAGGAAGAAACACCACGAAAATGGAAGATGACCATATGGCTTCACAGTGCACACTGGCACACATTTATTCCCCAGTGGCCACAGTTTACCTAAAAAGAGAATTCAGCACTGCTGCCTCATGTACATTGGGAAATAAGAAACCATGTCCTCCAGGTCTCATAGATCCAGACCAAGCTTTTATGGTCTCCCTAGAAAGAAAGCTAAAGCTCCTGACAACAACATATTTTTCAAGTGCCCAAACTCACAGGCAGTTTCTCTAGAAATCTCTAGGCCAGCAGACCTCCATGTTTGTGGAGTTTTTACCCTGTCCCATACTTTTGGAAACTACTCTACCACTTCAAAGGTTGTGAGCTCCTGAGCATATTGCATTCCACAAATTTATTCACAGATTTTCTAAATCTTCTCCTCTAATTGTGTCTTACTTGGGGTGAAGGAATTGTCAAGGCATTGTTCTGGATGAGAGTGGGAATAATTTTGTGTAGCACATATTTACATACACATTGGATTCATTGTTCAATTTTCCATTCGAAATGCTGAATCTTTGACACTAACCCATACCCTACTAGACTCTGACTACTAATTCTAATATGATGGAGAAAAGTAACCCAAACAGAATAGAAATACTAGCACTTCAGAGGAGGCATGGTGGATAGTTGGTTTGCCTTTTGCATGATATAGGGTAGGAGTTATAAATCTTGTCAATTTTTTGTTGAAATAGTTCTGCATGTGTTTTTAAAGTTAACACATATGTGAATTCCTGTCTCCATTTTTCTGTAGCCTATTCAGCACATGTATTTTTATATGCACATATAGAATCCTACCTGGTATCACACGTATATTCTTGAGAGGTGGCTAACTTGGCAGATACAAAGTGTGAGAAGAGATCACTCCTCATTAATGCTTTTGGAACTGAAAATTCAGACTATGAGTGAGCTTCTTAGTTGAAAAACATTATACATAAATCCATGTTCAGTAAAATTAATATTTTGGATCTGTGGATGATATATATTTCACAATGAATTTTAATTGGCATATATATTGCTACTATTTAATGTCTCTGTGTGTGTTTTGTGTGTGTGTGTGTGTGTGTATATATATATATATATATATATATATATATATATATATATATACTCTCTAGATTTTTCAAAATATAAAATATATGTGTCCTATTATACACTCCCTAAATTCATTCTTGTTCATGTATGTGGTTTTATATTAAACTTTTCATAAGATTATTTTAAAAATATTCATCCACCTGAAATACATATTTGTTTTCTAGTACTAAAAAGTTACTTCAATGAATGGTGCAAACAAATCCTTATATTTTTACAGTAGCTGACCCACTTTAACATCAATGCAAGTAGATTCCTATGGAACATGATGTGTATTTTGACGTTCATTTTTATTAAACACTGGTACATTACTATTTCTGCAGTTTTTATACATTATAGAATATACATTTCATCCACAAGTTCACAAATTTAAAGAAATTTGTAACATATTCAATCACTTCCTGCTTCAGAACATATGTATTCCTCCTTGTTTTTGAGTGCTCATTTCATGAGATTTCTTTCCAAACACATTATTTTTGATTTCCATAATCAAATTTGAAGCAAAATTCACACACTCTTGGTGATAAACCACAACCGTAATATTACCATTAGATGTATTACTGGTTGGAATGAATGTATGTATATCAATATATGATTCCTGTGTATTTTCAGATATCAATTCAATCCATTATTTAAAGTTGGAACAAGTTATATTATTTATTCGCAGTATGGTCTATTCATGCATTATCTCTATATTCATACATACATGGTACACCTATATGTACCCCCAATACTAATTTATACCCCTTCAAAATGTTGCTCCAAGAAATGGTGCAAGAAATACTCATGTCACCTGATCTACATATACGTTTTATCACAGTAATATTCTGGCCACAAAATGCAAAGTCACACTTACGATTGTACCAAAGCCTAAATGGAATGTGAGTATGGATTATGAAAATAACCCATGTCCAGGTTGCCTAATGCTCTCAAATGTCAATCCTATTGGTGACTACATATTTGTTACTTCCTAAGACTATATATTCAATCTCAAGCCTGTTGAAAATGTCTTTTGCTATCACTCACTTTATACTTTGCCTGATTTCCTAATGTCTCTATTGATATCTGCTTTCCTACATATTTTCCCCAGTTCATCACTGTGACTGACTCTTCACATATGCTGACATTTACAGTTTCTGTCTACCTGAAAACCTATTGCTAAAGAACTATTTGTCCAAATGCTATACTCACACTTTTTTATAATCCTACCAACTATCTTCCTAATCCTACCGACTCTCCCTCTTTGAATGGTTGTTCTCCTCAACATTCAATCATCCAAGGTATCAGATCTTATGCCATTGTGTATAGATTTATCTGAGACATCTGTGCAGAACATAATTAAAAGCTAAGTATCCCAATCAAGGACCCAATGCCCTTCTGGGCTTCAAATGTTACCGAGATTTCTGTTTTCATTCATATATTTCACCTATATAATCTTATAAATATTGCAGGTTCCCAATACCATTATTCATCCAGCAGAATGATCCTAACCCAAATCAAACATGTTATTAACTGTAACCCAACACTGTTCCCTCAATCTAACTTTACAGAAGAGCAGGGACAGAGTTGGTCTTACAATACAGGAATGTAGGAGATCTTCAACTTCCGGAGAACTTCAAAGGTCCATGCAGAAATGATCCCTAAAGAAGATGTAGGCAGCTATGATGGACCTGAGAGTGCGAAAGTCATCTTTCATGACAAAAAAAACCAAACAGGTCAGGATGAAGGGGTGTGTCTGAAGCAGTCTCTCTCTTGTTAATGTAGAGAAGATGGACCAAACCAGGCTTGTGTGGAGAGCTGTTCCCGGGTGCCTATGGTTGATATTCCATTCTAACTTGTGAAAGTGTCATAGGAAGTAGGGGCAGGATCCATCTCATGGACCCTTGGAAGCAACTGTTAGGACAAAGTGGTTGCCAAGGCAGTGACCTCATTCAGTTCTAGACGAAGTGACCCATGTCACTTTCTTGTTGATGGAACACTCTGAACTTGGAATCCAGGAAGCCAGGCACCCTGAAGCAGTCCCAGTGTAAGTCCCAGTGGTCTCAAATTTTTGGATTTAAGAAGGATAGAGTAAGTCTTTCTTGGCAACTACTAAATTGAAGATGGACAAATGCCAGGAAAGCTCTGAATAGGGGCTTTACCTGAGAAAACAGGCAGTGGCTCACCGCTGGCTCCTGATAACTTCACAGTTTTGGCCAAGAAGACCAGATCTGACATAGGACAGCCCATTTCGGGGAAACATAGTATGGCCCACCAGACAGAGGATGCTCCGGATAGTCACAGACCTATTTGGGGAAAGAAGGTGCCTTTGTGGGTGTGTGTGTGTGTGTTTGTGTGTTTGTGATTTTTGTCTCAAGTTTTGAGAAAATGTAGGAAAGTCGGTTTGTTTGGTTTGGAGTGGACTGTTTCTAGTAAGTCCTTTGAGAAGGTGAGTGTTTCTATGTCTGGGTATCCCACTGTATTTGTGGTTGTAGACAATAGAAAAGAGAATGCATCAATAGATGTGTCCTGTCTAGTAGAATTCTTCGCAGAATTCATCCTGTCCAATTTATGAATGGACTGCAGGTTACCTTATGGATGGGCAACACCTATTACCTTCCTACATTCCTGATATCTTCCTGAATCTGGTCACTCTCCCATAGGCTCATGGTTTTGTGTTCAAGATATGTATCTCCTCCACAATCTGGGACATGGCCATGTACTGGATAGCTGAAGAGAATGGTGAATATCTCAGAAAACTCAGATATCAGTGTGACCAGGAAAGTCTCAGTGGAGAAAATCTGCTTTGGTATTTTGCTTACCTATTGTTCTGTTGCCCTGAATGAAAGGAAGGACTTTGCCTAAAGCCACACATTTCCAAAGCCTGAAAAAAACAGTTTCCAAATGGAAATAAATGGGCATCACCTGTGGCTCCTGGCTTAATTGCTTTGCAAAGGGATATGTCTGAATCAGCCCTTTAGTGCAGTGTGAGATTATCGCTTAGATTCTCAGCACCTGATGGATCTAAAGAAAGATCCCATGTGTGCATCCAAATCCAAAATGACCAAAAGAGAAGTCATTGTGATGAAGTCTCTTGCCTTCCTCTGTAAGGTTCCTGATCTCCATCAAGTGATAACAGGGATCTTTGGGTCAACTGAGTTCTTCAAGTCATGCAGAGGCTATCCCATAGGTGCTTGGGTTTTCTCATGACTGCAAATCACATAAAGAAACTATACCCGACAGTCTGTATGCCTCAAATTGGAAAAGCAGAACAGTATTAATGGCAGACCTCTTTGATCAGTCCTGGTTCACAGGAACGTTGTCCAGGAAACACTGACTTTAGACAAATGAAGGGCAAGGGAACTTATTTTGACTTTGTCTTGGGCTGTGTGCCTCATAAAAACTTCCAGCCAAGGTTATGATGAGTGTCTATATGGAAGAAAATGAGGGCCATGTGGGAGTGTTTTGGTTTTAATTCTGGTCATTGGTGTGGCGGTTGGAAGAGATGACTGGGTCAACTGGGCTTGAACTCTGGTGTGTTTCCACTTAGAGACTGAGATCTGAAACTGATCTCAGAGAAGAATTGCCATGAATTGTGTTGGGATTTTAGGAGGCCACACATGAGAGTCACCCTTGGAACCTGAGATCTAGGACCAGGGTGGCTTTCCACAAAGAACTGGGAATCTCAGCCTGGATATCACATGATTTTATTCTGAAAGACTTGGCAGCCATAGTTGAGAGTCAAAAGACATAGGACCTCACATTGTAGATCTCAATGGTCCTGGCTTCAAGTGACCTTTTGTCCACTCTTTGGAAAGCCTTGCCTGTGAGAGTTCTCTAGAATTTTCTTTGAAATGAACTTTCTCAACATTTAATGGTTCCTGAATAATTGTGCATCCAAAGTCATCCTTGAAAAATGGCTAGATAAATACCACGAAATTTTTGAATTTTCCATGACCAGGTGGAACTGCAGAAACTTTCGATGTCCTGTTGCTTACCATGAGTGTACCAGACAGTGCCTTGATTGACAGGGTTTCATGAAAATTGTTTAGAACAGAGATGCCAGTATTTTGGAGCCTGCTGAGTAGTGGGCCTAGAGCAGTGGTGGACAGGTGTGTGATAAAACATCATGGTGGGGCCATTTGGATCTGCCATTGGCTTCCAAATGGCTTGTAACTGACAGAGTGCAGACATCAGACCCTTATATGTAAAGGCATCTTGTTATATGGCGTAGTTTCAGGGCAATGTTCAGAATCAGGTTGCTATGGACAAGGGGGCAATCTTTGAGAGATAGAAGCCTGGTTGGTGAATTTTCTTGCAGACCCTGACCCACCACACGTGACAGAAATACCTCAAGCACTGTTTCCCAGTTGAACTCCTTGTATTTTGTGAAGCATGAACCAAACTCCAAGTGCAGCAGCAAGAAACACCACGAAAAGTGGAGGATGACCAAATTGTTTCACAGTCCACACAGGGAGACACAGTTTACCTACAAAGAGAGAATTGAGCACTGCTGCCTCGTGTTCATTGGAAAATAGGAAACGATGTCCTCCAGGTCACATAGATGAAGACCCAGCTTTGAGGGTCTCACTACAAAGGAAGCTTAACTCCTGACAACAACCTATATTTCAGTGCCCAACTTCACTGGCAGTTTCTCAAAAAGTTTTAGGCAAGCAGAGCTTCATGTTTGTGGAGTGTGTACCCTGTCCTTACTTTTGGAAACTCCTATACCACCTCCAAGTTTGTGCACTCCTGAGCATTTTCGATTCCAGAAATGTAATCACAGATTTTGTAACTCTTCTACTCTAATTGTGTCTTCCTTGGGGCGAAGGTAATGACAAGGCATTGTTCTGGATGAGAGTTGGAAGATTAATTTTCCTTTTTTCCATTTGAAATTCTGAATCCCTGACACTAACCCATATTCTACTAGACTCTGACTACTAATCCTAATATGATGGAAGAAAGTAACCCAAACAGTACATAAATACTTGCAGTTCAGAGTTGGACTTGCCTTTTGCATGATAAAGGGTAGGTGTTATAAATCTATTCAATATTTAATTGAAATAGTTCTCAATGTGTTTTAAAGTTAACAAATATGTGAATTACGGTCTCCCATTCTCTGGAGCCTATTCAGCACATGTATTTTTATATGCACAAATAGAATCCTACAAGGTATCACACGTACATCCTTGTAAGATATATGACTTAGCAGATACAAACTGTGAGAAGTGATCACTCCTCCTAAACGCTGTTGGAACTGAAAATTCAACCTATGGGTGAGCTTCCCAGTGGAACAACATTATACATAAACCCATGTTCACTAAAATGAATGTTTTTGCATCTTTATGATATATATTTCATGATGAATTTTGATTGGCATATATATTGCTACTTTTTAATGTCTGTGTTTGTGTGTGTGTGTGTGTGTATATATATATATATATATATATATATATATATATATATACTCTCCATATTTTTAAAAATATGAAATATATGTGTCTTATATACACTCCCTAAATTCATTCATGTTCATGTATGTGGATTAATAATCAACTTTTCACAAGATTATTCTTAGAAATATTCATCCACCCGAAATACATATTTGTTTCCTAGTACTGAAAACTAACTTCAGTAAAAGGTGCATACAAATCCTAATATGTGTACATTAACTGACCCAGTTTAACATTAATGCATGTAGGTTCCTATGGGACATGATGTGTATTTTGACGTTAATTTTTATTCCACACTGGTACATTACTATTTCATCAGTTTATGCACATCATAGGATATATATTTTATTCACTAGTTAGCAAATTTATAGGCATTTGTTTCACTTTCAATCACTTCCTGCTCCAGAACACATGTATTCCTCTATGTCTCTTGACTGGTCTATTCATGAGACTTTTTTCCAAATATATTATTTTCTATTTCCATAATCAATTTTGAACCAAAACTCACAAACCCTTCATGATAAACCGTAACCCTAAGATGATCGTTAGATATATAACTGGTTGGAATGAATGATTGCATATCAATATAAAATTTCTTATAAATTTTCAGATATTTATTCAATTCATTATTTAAAGTGGATCCAGTTATATTATTTATTCACAATATGGTCTATTCATGCATTATGTCTATATTCATAGAAACAGGGTACACCTATTTGTACCCCCATACTAATTTGTAAGTCTTCAAAATATTGCTCCCAGAATTGGTGGAAGAAATACGATTGTCACCTGATCTACATACACATTTTATTACAGAAATATTCCGGACACAAAAAGCATAGGTCACACTTACAATTGTACCAAAGCGTAAATGGAAAGTGAGCATGGATTACTAAAAACATCCATGTCCAGGTTGCCTAATGCTCTCAAATATCAATTCTATTTTTGACTACATATTTGTTTCTTCATAAGATTATATATTCAACTTCAAACCTGTTGAAAATGTCTAACCCTATCACACAATTTATACTTTGCTTGATTTCCTAATGTCTCTATTGATATCTGATTTCCTATATTTTTCCCCAGTTCATCATTGTGACTGACTCTTCACATGTGCTTACATTTACATACACTCTCTACACTAAATTCTATTGCTAAAGAACTTTTGGTCCAAATCCTATACTCACTCTTTTTTCTAAACCTACCAACTACCTTCCTAATCCTGCCGACTATCGGTTTTTGACTGGATGTTCTCATCAACATTCAATATCCAAGGTACAAGGTACGATGCCAGTGTATATTGATTTATCTGAGACATCTGTGCTGCACATTACTCAAAGCTAAGTATCCCACTCAAGTCCCCAATGCCCTTCTGGGCTTCAAATCTTACCTAGATTTCTGCTTTCATACTTATGTTTCACATATATACTCTTGTAAACATCGCATTTTGCCAATACCATTATTCATCCCGCAGAATTATTTGTAACCCAAATTGAACAAGTTATTAAGCCTAACCATACACTGTTACCTCAGTATAACTTACTTAAGAGCAGGGACAGTGTGGGTCTTACAATATAGGAATGTAGATGATCTTCCACCTGCTGAGAACATCAAAGATCCATGGAGAAATGATCCTTGCAGAAGATATAGGCAGCTATGTAGGACCTGAGAGAGCAATAGTCATCTTCCATGGCAAACAACCTGGTCAGGATTAATTGATGGTCTGAATCAGCCTCTCTCTTCTTAATAAAGAGAAGATGGACTGAACCAGGCCTCTGTGGAGAGCTGTTCCCTGGTGCCTATGGTTGATATACCATTCTAACTTCTGAATGTGTCCCAGGATGTTGGGGCAGCCTCCATCTCATGGGAACCCTGGAAGCAACTGTTAGCACAAAGTGGTTACCAAGGCAGTGAGCATATTCTGTTCCTGAAAGAAGTGACCTCACTTCACTTCCTTGGTGATGGAATTCTCTGAACCTGGGATCCAGGAAGGAAGGCACGCAGAGCCAGTCCCACTCCCAGTTCCAGTGGGCTAACTTGTTTGCTTTTCCCAAAGACATAGTCAGTCTTTCTTGGTACCCACTGATGTGAGGATGGCCAAATGCCAGCAGAGCTCTGAAGAGGGGCCTTTCCTGAGTAAGCAGGTAGTGGCTCACCTTTGGCTCCTGACAACTTCACAGAGTTGGCCAAGGAGACCAGATCTGAAACAGGACAGGCCATTTTGGGGGAACATAATATGGCCCACCAGTCAGAAGACACTCCGGATAGTCACAGACCTATTTGGGGGAAGGAAGTGCCTTTGCCGTTGTAGGTGTGAGTTTGTGGTTTTTTCTCATGTTCTGAGAATAGGTAGGAAAGGTGGTTTGTTTGGTTTGGAGTGGACTGTTTCTAGTAAGTCGTTTGACATGGTGAGTGTTTCTAAGTCTGTGTATCCCACTGTATCCGTGGTTGTAGACATTAGAAAAGAGAATGCATCAATGGATGTGTTGTCTCTAGTTGAAAGCTTCCCCGCATTCATACTGCCCAATTAATGAATGGACTGCAGCTTGCCTTATGGATGGGCAACATCTATTATCTTCTAAAGTTCCTGTTTTCTTCGTGAATTCTGGCCACTCTCCAGAATAGACTCATGGTTTTGTTTCCCAAATATGTAACACCACAAGGTTCTGTGACATGGCCATGTAGTGGATAGCTGAAGGGAATGGGAGCATCTAAGAAAACTCAGATTTCAGTGTGACCAGTAAAGTCTCAGTGGAGAAACCCTTCTTTGGGCCATTTGCTTACTTCTATATCTATTACCCTGAATGTCAGGAAGGTCTTTGCCTCAGGCCACCCCTTTGTGTAGCCTGAAGAAAACTGTTTTCATATGGAAATGTATGGACATCACCAGTGGCTCTTTGCTTAATTGATTTGGATTGGGATGTGTCTGAATCAGCCTCTTGTCCTTGTATGAGGTTGTGGCTTAGATTCTCAGCACCTGATGGATCTAAAGAAAGATCCCATGTGTTTCCAAAACTAAAATGGCCAAAAGAGCAGTCATTGTGGGTGAATATTTTTGCCCTCTTGTTTTAGGTTCCTGACCTCCATCAAGTGAGAATAGGGATCCTTTGGGTCAAATGAGTTCTTGAAATCCCTGCAGAGGCTAGCCCATATTTGCTTGGGTTTTCTCATGACTCCAAATCACATAAAGAATCTATACCCTACAGCCAGTAGGCCTCAAATTGGAGAAGTGGAACACTTTAACAGCAGGAATATTTGATCATTCCTGGTTCACAGGAAGAGTGTCCAGGCCATCATGATTTTAGGCAAATGAGGGGCAAGTGAGCTTATTCGGACACTACCTTGGGCTCATAGAAACCTCCAGCTAGAGGTTATGATGAGTGTCTACATGGAAGAAGATGATGGCCCTGTGGTAGTGTTTTGATTTTAATTGTGGTCATTTTTTGGCGGATGGAAGGGATGATGGGGCCACCTGGGCTTGAACTCTGGTGTGATTCCCCTTAGAGACTGAGTTCTGAAACTGACCTCAGAGAAGTATTGCCATGAATTGTGTTGGGATTTTAGGAGGCCACGCATGAGACTCACTCTTGGAAACTGAGATCTAGGCCCAGGGTGGTTTCCACAGAGGCCTGAGAATCTCAGCCAGGATATCACATGATTTTATTCTGAAAGACTTAGCAGCCATATTTGAGAGTCAAAACACACATGGACCTCACATTGTAGATGTCAATTGGCCTGGCTTTAGGAGACCTTTTGGCAACTGTTTGAGAAGCATTGACTGTGAGAGTTCTCCAGAGCTTTCATTGAAATGAACTTTCTCAACTCTTAATGGTTCCTGAATGAATTGAAACCCACAGTGCCTCTAACTTCACCCTTGAAAAATTGCTAGATAAATACCATGAAATTTTTGAAATTCCCATGACCAGGTGGCACTGCAGAAACTTTTGATGTCCTGTTGCTGATCATGTGTATACCAGACAGTGCCTTGTTTTTGACTGGGTTTCATTAAAATGGTGTAGAACAAGAGAAGCCAGTAATTTGGAGCCTGCTGAGTAGGGGGGCTAGAGCAGTGGTGGGCAGGTGTGTGATAAAACATCATGTTGGGGCCATGTGAATCTGCCATTGGCTTCCAAATTTTTTGTGACTGATATAGTGCAGACATCAGACCCTTATATGTAAAGGCATCTTGTTAAATGGAGAGTTTTCAGGGCAATATTCAGAATCAGGTTGCTATGGTTATTGGTGCAAGCTATGTGGGATACAAGCCTGGTTGGTGCATTCTCCTGCAGACCCTGACCCACCACATGTGACAGAACTCCCTCCAGCACTGTATCCCAGATGAACTTTTTATGTTTTGTGAAGCAAATACCAAATTCCCAGTGCAGAAGCAAGAAATACCACGAAAAGTGGAGGATGACCAAATGTCTTCACAGTCCCCACCGGGAGACACTTAGCTTCCAATGGACACAGTTTAGCTACAAAGAGAGAATTGAGCACTGCTGCCTCATGTTCATTGGAATATAAGAAACCATGTCTTTCGGTCACATAGATGCAGACCCAGCTTTGATGGTCTCACTACAAAGAAAGCTAAAGCTCATGACAACAACATATATTTCAAGTGCCCAACCTCAGAAGCCGTTTCCCAAGAATTCTTAGGCCAGCAGAGTTCCTTGTTTGTGGAGTGTTTACCCTGTCCTTTACTTTTGGAAACTCCTCTACCACCTCCAAGGTTGTGAACTCCCGAGCATATTCCATTCCATATTTGTATTCATAGATTTTCACACTTTTCTACTCTAATTGTGTTTTACTTGGGGCGTAGGTAATGTCAAGGCATTGTTCTGGATGTGAGTGGGAAGATTTTTGTGTAGCACATATTTACATACACATTGGATTCATTTTTCAATTTCCATTTGAAATACTGAATCCCTGACACTATAACCCATACCCTACTAGTCTCTGACTAATAATCCTAATATGATGGTGAAAAATAAGCCAAAAAGAGAAGAAACACAAGCAGTTCAAAGGACGCATGGTGTATAGTTGGAATTGCCTTTTGCATTATATAATGTAGGAGTTATAAGTCTAGTCAATTTTTTGTTGAAATAGTTCTACATGTGTTTTTAAAATTAGCAAATATGTGAATCCATATCTCCCTTTCTCTGTAGCCTATTCAGCACATGTATGTTTATATGCACATATAGAATTCTACCTGATATCACTCGTATACACTTGTGAGGTGGCTGAATTGGTAGATGCAAATTGAGAGAAGAGATCACTCCTCCTAAACGCTGTTGGAACTGAAAATTCAACCTATGGGTGAGCTTCCTAGTTGAAAAACATTATACATGAATCCATGTTCAGTAAAATGAATATTTTTCGATCTGTGGATTATATACATTTCATGATGAATTTCTATTGGCATATATATTGCTACTTTTTTTTTCTTTTATTGGTTGCTCAAAACATTACAAAGCTCTTGACATATCATATTTCATACATTAGATTCAAGTGGGTTATGAACTCCCATTTTTACTCCAAATACAGATTGCAGAATCACATTAGTTACACATCCATATTTTTACATAATGCCCTATTAGTTACTGTTGTATTCTGCTACCTTTCCTATACTCTACTATCCCCACTCCCCTATCATCCCATCTTCTCTCTCTACCATACCTACTCTAAATCATTTCTCTCCTTGTTTATTTTCCCACAACCTCTTATATGTAATTTTGTGTAACAATAAGTGTCTCTCTCCATTACCATGCAATTTCCCTCTTCTCTCCCTTTCCATCCCACCTCATGTTTCTGCTTAATGTTAATCTTTTCTTCATGCTCTTCCTCCCTGCTCTGTTCTTAGGTGCTCTCATTATATCAAACAAGACATTTGGCATTTGTTTTTTAGGGATTGGCTAGCTTCACTAACCATAATCTGCTCAGTGCCATGCATTTCCCTGCAAATTCCAAGATTTGGTCATTTTTTAGTGCTGCGTAATTCTCCATAGTATATAAAAGTCACATTTTTTTATCCATTCATCTATTGAAGGGCATCTGGGTTGGTTCCACAGTGTAGCAATTGTGAATTGTGCTTCTATGAAAATCGATGTGGCAGTATCCATGTAGTACGCTCTTTTAAGGTCTTCAGGGAATAGTCCGAGAAGGGCAATAGCTGGATCAAATGGTTCTTCCATTCCCAGATTTCCCAGGAATCTCCATACTGCTTTCCAAATTGGCCACACCAGTTTTCAGTCCCACCAGCAATGTACAAGAGTACCCTTTTCCCCACATCCTCGCCAGCACTTGTTGTTGTTTGACTTCATTATGGCTGCCAATCTCACTGGATTGAGATGGTATTTTAGGGTGGTTTTTATTTGCATTTCTCTTACTGCTAGAAATGGAGAGCATTTTTTCATGTACTTGTTAATTGATTCTATGTCCTCCTCTGAGAAATTTCTGTTCAGGTCCTTGGCCCATTGGGTTATTGGTTATCTTATTGTCTAATTTTCTGAGTTCTTTGTATACTTTGTATACTCTGGATATTAGGGCTCCATGTGAAGGGTGAGGACTAAAAATTTGTTCCCATGATGTAGGCTCCATATTTACCTCTCTTATTGTTTCTCTCTTTAAGAAAAAAAAATCAGTTTAAGTAAGTCCCATTTGTTGATTCTTATTATTAACTCTTATTCTATGGGTGTCCTATTAAGGAATTTGGAGCCTGACCACACAATATGTAGATAGGAGCCAACATTTTATTCTATCAGACGCAGAGACTCTGATTTGAATCTAGCTCCTTGATCCACATTGAGTTAACTTTTGTGCATGGCGAGAGGAGGGGATTCAGTTTCATTTTGTTGCATATGGATTTCCAGTTTACCCAACTCTATTTGATGAAGATGCTATCCTTCCTCCATTGCAGGCCATTAGCTCCTTTATCAAATATAAGACAGTTGTAGATTTTTGGATTAGTCTCTGTGTCCTCCATTCTGTACCATTGGTCCACCCGCCTGTTTTGGTACCAGTACCATGCTGTTTTTGTTATGAATGCTCTGTAATATAGTTTGAAATCTGGTATCACTATACTGCCTGATTCACACTTCCTGCTTAGAATTGCTTTTGCTATTCTGGGTCTTTTATTTTTCCATTTGAATTTCATGATTGCTTTATCTATTTCTACAAAAAAAAATCCTTTGGGATTTTGATTGGCATTGTATTAAACCTATAGAGAACTTTTGGTAATATAGCAATTTTGATGATGTTAGTTCTGCCTATCCATGAACAGGGTATATTTTTCCATCTTCTAAGATCTTATTCTATTTCTCTTTTTAGGGTTCTGTAGTTTGCATTATATAAATCTTTCACCTCTTTTGTTAGGTTGATTCCCAAGTATTTAATTATTTTGAGGAAATTGGGAATGCAGTGTTTTGACTCATTTTTGTTTCAGAAGTTTTGTCGCTGATATACAGAAATGCCTTTGATTTATGCATGTTGATTTTATATCCTGCCACATTGCTGCATTCATTTATTAGTTCTAGTAGTTTTTTCTGTAGACCCTTTTGGGTCTTCTATGTATAGAATCATGTCATCTACAAATAGTGATAATTTAAGTTCTTCTTTTCCTATTTTTATGCTTTTAATGTCTTTCATCTCTCTAATTGCTCTGGCCAGTTTTTCGAGAACTATATTGAATAGAAGTGGTGATAGAGGATATCTCTGCCTTGTTCCAGATTTTAAAGTGAATGCCTTCAATTTTTCTCCATTCAGAATGATGCTAGCCTGAGGCTTAACATAGTTATCTTTTACAATGTCGAGGTAAGTTCCTGTTATCCCTAGTTTTTAAAATGTTTTGAACATAAAGGAATGCTTTACTTTGTTGAATGGTTTTTCTGCATCTATCAAGATGATCATATGGTTCTTATCTTTAAGTCTATTGATGTTGTGAATAACATTTATTGATTTCCATATATTGAAGCCTCCTTGCATCCCAGGGATGAATTCAAGTTGATCATGGTGCACAATTTTTTTGATGTGCCTTTGTATTCAATTCGCCAGAATTTTAATGAGGATTTTTGCATCTAGGTTCATCAGAGATATTGGTCTGTAGTTTTCTTTCTTTGAGGTGTCTTTGTCTGGTTTCAGAATCTGGGTGATGTTGGCCTCATAGAATGAATTTGGCAGAGCTTCCAGTTTTTCTATTTCCTGAATAACTTGAAAAGTATTGGTATTAATTCTTCTTTAAAGGTTTTGTAAAACTCTGCTGTATACCCATCCGTTCCTGGGCTTTTCTTGGTTGGTAGTCTTTTGATTGCTTCTTCTACTTCATCCATTGATATTGGTCAGTTTAAATTGTGTGTTTCCTCCTGACTCAGTCTGGTCAAATCATATGACTTAAGAAATTTATCGATGTCTTCACTATTTTCTATTTTATTGGAATACAGTTTTTCAAAATAATTTCTAATTTTCTTCTGTATTTATGTAGCATCTGTTGTGATATTGCCTTTTTCATCCCGTATGTTAGTAATTTGAGTTCTCTCTCTTCTTCTCTTCGTTAGCATGGCTAAGAGTCTGTCGATCTTATTTATCTTTTTGAAGAAGCACCTTTTAGTTTTGTTAATTTTTTCAATAGTTTCTTTTGTTTCAATTTCGGTATGATTTTAATTATTTCTTTCCTTCTGCTACATTTTCTGTTGTTTTGCTCTTCTTCTTCTAGGGCTTTGAGATGAAGTGTGAGCTCATTTGTTTGTTTGTTTGTTTTTCTATTTTGAGGAATGACCTCCAGGCGATGAATTTACCTCTTAAAACTTCTTTTCATTGTGTCCTATAGAATCTGATATGTTGTGTCTGTATTTTCATTTATCTCTAAGAATTTTTTGATTTCCTCCTTTATGTCTTCTGTAACCCATTGATCATTCAGTAACATATTCTTCATTTTGCATGTGATGTATGATTTTTTCTTCCTTCTTTATCATTGGTTTCCAGGTTCATTCCATTATGATCACAAAAAATTCATGGTATTATCTCCACCCCTTTATATTTACTGAGGGTTGCCCTATGGCATAACATATGGTCTATTTTTGAGAAGGATCCCTGTGCTGGTGAGAAAAAGTATATCCACTTGATGATGGTTGATATATTCTATATATGTCAGTTAAGTATAGGGTATTGATTGTGATATTGAGTTCTATAGTTTCTTTATTCAACTTTTGTTTGGAGGATCTGTCCAATGGTGAGAGAGGTGAGTTGAAGTCACCCATAATTATTGTATTGTGGTTTATTTGATTCTTGAACTTGAGGATAAATTGTTTTATGAACGTCGCAGCACCATTATTTGCTGCGTGAATATTGATAATTGTTATGTCTTGTCGGTGAATGGTTTCTTTTAACAATATATAAAGTCCTTCCTTATCCCTTTGATTAAATTAGTCTTGAGGTCGATTTTATTCGATAGGAGGATGGCCACCCCTGCTTGCTTTCGAGGACCGTGTGCATGGTATAAATTTTCCCAATCTTTCACCTTCAGCCTGTGTATGTCTTTTCCATTCAGATGTGTCCCTTGGAGGCAACATATTGTTGGATTTTTTTTTTTTATTTCAAGTTACAAGCCAATGTCACTTTATTCGAGAGTTTAAGCCATTATCATTTAGAGTTACTATTGATATATGGTTTGTACTGCCACCCATGTTTTTATATATATATTTTTTAATTAGTTTGATTCTCCATGATTTGCTTTTCCCCTTCCCTCTGTCATTACTGAGGCACTTCTCACTGATGGTTTTCGTTGTTGATTTTCATTTCTTCCTCGTGTAGTGTTTTGCTCAAGATGCTTTGCAATGCTGGTTATCTGGCTGAAATTCTTTTAGCTTTTGTTTATCATGAAATATTTTTATCTCATTGTCTTATCTTAAGCTTAATTTTGCTGGATACATAATTCTTGGTTGGCATCCATTGTCTTTCAGTGTTTGAAGTACGTTGTTCCAGGATCTTCTCACTTCCAGCGTCTATGATGAAAAATCCATTGTTAAACTTTTTGGTTTACCCCTGATTGTAATGATTGTAATCTGCCTCCTTTCTCTGGTAGCTTTTAATATTTTCTCTTTGTTCTGTATATTGGATATCTTTATAACAATGTGTCTTGGCATTGGTCTACTGTGATTTTGTGTGCTCGGTGTCCTGTAAGCATCTACAATTTGTTTATCTGTTTCCATTTTTATTTCTGGAAAGTTTTCTGTAATTATTTCATTCACCAGGTTTCTCATTCCCTTGGTTTTAATCTCTGTACCTTCCTCTATCCATATGACTCATTAGTTTGTTTTTTTTTATGTTATCCCATATCTCTTGAATGTTTTCTCATAATTTTTTACAGCATTTCTTTGTTGGCTAGACTTTTTTCAAGATCATATATTTTGTCTTCATTATCTGACATTCTGTCTTCTACTTGCTCTACTCTGTTAGTGATACTCTCAATTGAGTTTTTAATTTGGTTTATCATTTCCTTGATTTCTAGAATTATTGTTTGATTTTTCTAATAATCTCTATCTCCTGATAAAGATGCTTAATTTCTCATTGTATCTGTTTATGTAATTCATTTTCAATGCGTTTTATCACTGTTTGTTTTTGCTGTCTCGTATCCTCTTTAAGGTTCCATTCCATCTGTCTAAGGTATTACTTGAGTTCTTTATATGACCATTTTTCTGATGACTCTAGGTGCTCTTGAATATTTAGGCTGTCCTTCATTGTTCGTAATCCTTTTCTTCTTTGTTTTTATATGCTGCTCATGTTACTTCTTCTTCTGTTTGACTACTGAGTTACTGCTTACTCTTATAAATTCATTTGATGCTTGGGAGGAAAGATATTAGAAGGGAAGGGAGAAGTCACTAGAGAGAATGAGAGTAGGCAGGTAGAATTCAAGGAAGGGGGAATAAGAAAAATGAAAAGAAATGAAAAGACAAAAGAAAAAATAGAAAATAAAGAAAGAAAGTTTTAAGTAATGATGATGATTAAAAAATTGAAAATTAAAATTTAAAATAATAATAATAATAATAAAATAAAAAAAATTAAAAAATAAAAAACATTTAAAAAAGTTAAAGAACAACAATAACAAAAATGAAAATGAAAGAAAAAAAAAACAAATAAAAAAATAATAATAATACATGCAGTCCTAGAGTTCAAATAACTTCTCTTCCAGTAGGTGGAGCTGTGCGCACTGGGCCAAGCTTCTCCTCTCAAAAAGTGAGAACCAATCACTGTGCAGCAGCTCTTCCTCCCAGACTGGGCGGGTCTCCAATTCTGAGTGCCTAGGGCTTTCTCTTGTGCTTCCTCAAGCCAGGCCCCACTCACCTGTGATGCTCACCACAATACTGGTTACAAACCAGGCCTCTGCTCCTGGTGGCCCTGTTTCCATGAACGCCTGGGCACACTCTCCTTGTTTGCCTTCCTCAGACAATAAGTTCGTAGAGCTTGGGGCTGAGAACCTCCAGCGAATTTGCTTGCCCTTCAGGAGCCATGGCCCCGGTAGGTGGTGTAAGAGACCTCAATTGTCAGCACTGGTGGGAGCGGTAGCAGGGAATTCCACGCCGCGAGTCCCGAGCCAATCTTGATTCCCTAGGTCTGGGTATCGCGCTCCTTGGAGAGCTGGGAGGGGCCATTACGGCAGAGGTGGGAAGGGCCCTTGAGGTTTCCCTGCGTTGTTGAGAGATATGGCAATGGGATTACACACTTGTCGCGCTGGTTTCAATGAAGTTATCTCCTCCGCCTGTGACGTCAGTTCTCTGCCATGGTGGTATCCCATTCAAATGGTGACCGTTCGTTCCCTTTGCTGGGTGACCAATGCAACAGGTGGGTCCTGACTATCTCTCCCAAGCCCCATTTCAATCCTGTGGCCACTGCCTATGAAGGCTCAGTTGGCTTTTAACTCTCAATTCAGAAAGCCCGACCAGTTATTTCAGCAGGAATGTTAGTGCTGAGTCACAAAAACCAGACGAATCTAAGCTTGAATGCAGCCAATCCGGGCTTTGTGTGTGTTCTGAGGGGCCCAGACTGTTCACCCCAGATTCACAACAGGTCAATATTGCCTAGTGATTCTGAGCAAACAGCATTTAGACAGTTTACGACTCCCTATGCCCGCGCAGCTGAAGAGATCAGAGACTTGTTTTCTCCATGCCTGCCTTCATAATGGATCTCCTGTATTGCTACTTTTTAATATCTGTGCTTTTGCGTGTGTGTGTATATATATATATATATATATATATATATATATATATATATACTCTTTAGATTTTTCAAAATATGAAATATATGTGTCTTATTATGCACTCCCTAAATTCATTCATATTCATATCTGTGGATTTATAATCAACTTTCCACAAGATTATTTTCAGAAATAATCATCCACCTGAAATACATATTGTTTCCTAGTACTGAAAACTAAATTCAGTGAATGGTGCATACAAACCCTAATATTTCTACAGTTACTTAGCCAGTTTAAAATCAATGCAAGTTGATTTCTAGGGGACATGATGTGTATTTTGACTTTCATTTTTATTCAACACTTGTACGTTACTATGTCTTCAGTTATGCAAATCATGGGATATATATTTCTGTCACAAATTAGAAAATTTATAGGCATTTGTTTCACGATCAATCACTTCCTGATTCAGAACACATGTATCCCTCCATGTTTCTTGACTGGTCTTTTTATGAGACTTCTTTCCAAACACATTATTTTTGTTTAACATCATCACGTATAAAGCAAAACTCAAACACCATTCTTCATAAACCATAATCCTAATATTACCATTAGATATATAACTGGTTGGAATGAATGATTGTATATCAATATAAGATTTCTTATATATTTTCACATATCAATTCAATCCATTATTTAAAGTGGAATCAGTTTCGTTATTTATTCATAGTATGGTCTATTCATGCATTATCTCTATATTAATAAACACAGGGTACACCTCTTTGTACCCCTAATACTAATGTATACGTCTTCAAAATATTGCCCCCAAAAATGGTGAAAGAAATACTCATGTCACCTGATCTACATATACATTTTATCACAGTAATATTCTGAACAAAAAAAAAACATAAAAATGTAACACTTATGATTGTACAAAAGCCTAAAAGGAAAGTGAACGTGGATAACTAATAACATCCATGTCCAGGTTGCCTAATGCTCTCAAATGTCATTCCCATTCGTGACGACATATTTGTTTTTTCCTATGATTATGTATTCAAACTCAACTTTGTTGAAAATGTCTAATCCTATCACTCACTTTATACTTTGCCTGATTTCGTAATGTCTCTATTGACACTTGCTTTCCTACACATTTTCCCCAGTTCATCATTGTGACTAACTCTTCACATGTGCTGACATTTACATTCACTCTCCCAATGAAACCCTATTGCTAAAGAAGCTTTTTATTCCAAATCATATACTCACTCTTCTTCCTAAACCTACTGACTATCTTCCTAATCCTACTGACTATTCCTTTTTGACTGGATGTTCTCTTCTACATTCAATCATCCAAGGTACAAGGTCCTATGCCACTGTATTTCGATTTAACTGAGACAATTGTACAGAACATAATTCAACACTAAGTATCCAAATCAAGGGCTCAATGCCCTTCTGGGCTTCAAATCCTTCTTAGATTCCCGTTTTCATGCATATATTTCACCTATATATTCTTATAAATATCGCAGGTTCCCAATCTCATTATTCATCCTGCAGAATGATTCCTAACCCAAATCGAACATATTATTAACCCTAACCATACACTAACTTTGCAGGAGAGCAGGAACAGTGTGTGTATTAAACTACAGGAATCTAGGGGATGTTCACCTGCTGAGAAACTCAAATGTTCATGCAGAAGTGATCCCTGGTGAAGATGAAGGCAGCTATGAATTACCTCAGAAAGCAAAAGTCATCTTCCATGGCAATCATCCTGGTCAGGATGAAGGGTTGTGTCTGAATCAATCTCTCTCTTCTTAATGTATAGAACATGGACCAAACCAGTCCTGTGTGGAAGCTGTTCCCGGGTGCTTACGGTTGATATAACATTCTAACTAGAGAAAGTGTCCCATGAAAATCAGGGCAGCCTCCACCTCATAGTATTTTGGAAGCAACTGTTAGGACAAAGTGGTTGCCAAGGCAGTGACATAATTCAGATCCTGAAGGAAGTGATCTCACCTCACTTCCTTGGTGATGGAACTCTCTGAACTTGAAATCCAGGAATCCAGGCAGCCAGAGACAGTCTCTGTCCTAGTCCCAGTGGTCTGACATGTTTGGATTTACCAAGGACAGAGTCAGTCTTTCTTGGTACCTACAGATGTGAGGAAGGCCAAATGCCAGGAAACCTCTGAAGAGGGGCTTTTCCTGAGAAGGCAGGTAGTGCCTCACCGCTGGCTCTTGAGAACTTCACAGAGTTGGCCAAGCAGACATGATCTGAGACAGGAGAGGTCATTTTGGAGGAACATAGTATGGCTCACTAGTCAGAGGATACTCCGGGGAGTCACAGACCTACTAGGGGGAAGGAGGTGCCTTTGTGGGTGTGGGTGTGAGTTTGTGGTTTTGTCTCATGTTCTGAGGATAGGTAGGAAAGGCGGTTTGTTTGGTATGGAGTGGAATATTTGTATTAAGTCCTTTGACAAGGCGAGTGTTCCTATGTGTGTGTGTATCCCACTGAGTCCATTGTTGTAGACATTAGAAAAGACAATGCATCAATGGATGTGTTCTGTCTAGTAGAAAGCTTCCCAGAATTCATCCTGCCCAATTCATGAGTGGACTCTGGCTTGCCTTATGGATGGGCAACACCTACAAGCTTCCTAATTTCCTGTTTTCTCTCTCAATTCTGGCGACTCTCCAGAATAGTATCATGGTTTTGTGTCCAAGATTTGTACCGCCTCCAAGATCTGTGATATTGTTATGAACTGGAAGCTGAAGGAAATGGCTAGCATCTCAGAAATCTCAGATATCTGTTGACCAGGAAAGTCTCAGTGGAGAAACCCTGCTTTGGTCCTTCTGCTTACCTATTGTTCTGTTGAATGTCAGGAAGTTTTTTGCCTCAAGCCACCACTTTGTGAAGCCTGAAGAAAAGAGTTTTCAAATGGAAATGAAAGGGCATCACCTGTGGCTCTTTGCTTAATTGCTTAGGATTGGGATATGTCTGAATCAGCCTGTTGGCCCTGTGTGAGGCTGTGGCTTAGATTCTCAGCACCTGATGGATCTAAAGATAGATCCTATGCGTGCATCCAAAACCAAAATGGCAAAAAGATCAGATATTGTTGATGAACTCTCTTGCCTTTCTCTGGTAGGTTCCTGATATTCATCAAGTGAGAATAGGGATCCTTTGGGTCAAATGAGTTCTTCAAAGCCCTGCAGAGGCTAGGCCATAGGTGCTTGATTTTTATGACTCCAATTCACTTAAAGAATCTAAACCCCAAAGCTAGAAGGCCTCAAGTTGGAGAAGCCAAGCAATATTAAAGGCAGGCCTATTTGATCACTACTGGTTCACAGGAAGAGAGTCCAGGCCACCCTGACTTTAGGCAATTGAGGGGCAGGGAGCTTATTTTAGACACTGTCGTGGGCTGCGTCCCTTATGGAAACCTCCAGCCAGAGGATATGATGAGTGTCTATATGGAAGAAGATGAGGGCCATGTGAGAGTGTTTGGTTTTAATTGTGGACATATGTCTGGCGGTTGGAAGAGATCACTGGGTCCACCTAGGCTTGCACTCTGGTGTGATTCCCCTTAGAGACTGAGTTCTTTTACTGATCTCAGAGAATTATTGCCAGGAATTGTGTTGGAATTTTAGATGGCCATGCATGAGAGTTGTCCTTGGAAAGTGACATCTAGGCCCAAGGTGACTTTCCACAGAGCTCAGGGAATCTCAGCCAGGATATCACATGATATTATTCTTAAAGACTTGGCAGCCATATTTGAGAGTCAAAACACACATGGAACATACATTGTAGACCTCAATGGGCCTGGCTTAATCTGACTTTTGGGCACTTTTGGAAGCCTTGCCTGTAAGAATTCTCCAGAGTTTTCATTGAAATGAGCTTCCTCACCATTTAATGGTTTCTGAGTGAATTGAAATCCACAGTGCCTCCAACTTCATCCTTGAAAATTGGCTAGATCAATACCATGAAATTTTTGAAATTCCCATCACCGGGTAGCTCTGGAGAACATTTGAATGTCCTGTTGCTGATCATGAGTATACAAGACAGTGCCTTGATTGACTGGGTTTTATGAAAATGGTGTTTAACAGAGATGCCAGTAAGTTGGATCCTGCTGAGTAGTTGTACTAGAGTAGTGGATGGCAGGTGTGTAATAAAACATCTGTGGTGGGGGCATGTGAATCTGCCATTGGCTTCCAAATGGATTGTGACTGACATTTTGCAGCCAGTAGACCCTTATATGTAAAAGCATATTGTTATATGGAGAGGTTTTAGGGCAATGTTCAGAATCAGGTTGCTATGGAAAATGGGGCAAGCTATGTGGGATAGAAGCCTGGTTGGTGCATTCTCCTGACGAACCTGACCCACCACACTTGACAGAACTCACTTCAGCACTGTGTCCCAGTTGAACTCCTTGTATTTCATGAAGCAAATACCAAACTCCCAGTTCAGCAGCAAGAAATACCATGAATAGTGGAGGATGACCAAATGGAATTACAGTCCACAAGGGGAGACATTTAGACCCCAGTGGCCACAGGTTACCTACAAATAGAAAATTCAGCACTGCTGCCTCATGTTCATTGGAAAATAAGAATCCATGTCATCCAGATCACATAGATGAAGACTCAGCTATGATGGTCTCACAACAAATGAAACTAATGCTCCTGACAACAGCATATATTTCATTGCCCAACCTCAGAGGCAGTTTCTCCAGATGTTAGGCTGGCAGAACTTCATGTTTGTGGAGTTTTTACCCTGTCCCTTACTTTTGGAAACTCCTCTACCACCTGCAAATTTGTGAACTCCTGAGCATTTTTCATTCCACATATGTATTCACAGATTTTCTAACTCTTCTCCTCTAATTGTGTCTTATGTGGGGCGAAGGTAATGTCAAGGCATTGTGCTGAATGAGAGTGGGAATTTTTTGTGTAGCACATATTTGCATACACATTGGATACATTTTCCAATTTTCCATTCAAAATACTGAATCCCTGACACTAACACATACCCTACTAGACTTTGACTTCTAATTCTAATATGGTGGAGAAAAATAACCCAAACAGAATAGAAATACAAGAGGTTCACAGGAGGCATGGTGTATAGTTGGACTTGCCTTTCGTATGATAAATGGTAGGTGTTATAAATCTAGCGAATTTTATTTGAAATAGTTCTCCATGTGTTTTAAAAGTTAACAAATATGTGAATAACTGTCTCCCTTTCTCTGTAGCCTATTCATCACATGTATTTTCATATGCACATTTAGAATTCTACCTGGTATCACTCGTACATTTTGTGAGGTGGCTGGCTTGGCAGCTGCAAATTGTGAGAAGAGATCACTCCTACTAAACGCTGTTGGAACTGAAAATACAACATATGAGTGAGCTTCTTAGTTGAACAACATAAATCCATGTTCATTAAAATGAATATTTTTGGATCTGTGGATGATATATTATTTCATGTGAATTTCGATTGGCATACATAATGCTACTTTTTAATGTCTGTGAGTGTATATATATATATATATATATATATATATATATATATATATATATATTCACTCTCCAGATTTTTCAAAATATGAAGTATATTTTTCTTATTATACACTCCCTAAATTCATTCATATTCATGTATGTGCATTTATAATCATGTTTTCACAAGAATATTCTCAGAAATATTCATCCACCTGAAATACATATTTGTTTCTTAGTACTGAAAACTAACTTCGGGGGATCATATGATGGTGGTGAAGGGAGTGCATCACCCCCATGTACCGCGTCACTGTGCGGGAGAATGACGAGTTATAACGGCTAAAATATATCTTGTTAGAAATTTCCAGCAAAATTGGGGTGCTCCAAAACCTAGTGGACATATTTCCATCTCATGAGGATCAGCTACGCGAGCTCAAACACGAGTGATTTGTCCGCATGGAGCGTCATGCTGCTTATTCAGGAAATCGGTCTGTGGCTAGAGTCTGCGGCGCGCACTGGGAAACGAAGAGATAGCAATGCAAATATACAGCGGTGTGGATTCTGTGGGCTCCTGCCAGGTATGCAATCACTGTGCTAAGTGCTGAATTCTTTGTTTGAGATGGGTAAGGATGCGGTCCAATTCGGTTCTCCACACCGGTCAGACCACAGAGGAAGCCAGCGGCCACTATCTTGGAGAGCTGATGTCACCATCGCTGTTTTTGACTGATCGAAGCTCATTCAGCTATAGAACAGGTAATTTCAGGATGCCATTCACCTTTGTGTTGCAGACAAATTACTCAGGCTATTTCAGAAAATTGAAAAAGAGGGAGATCTTCCAAATTCATTCTACGAGGCCAATATCACCCTGATTCCTAAACCAGATAGACACTTCAAAGAAAGAAGACTAAAGACCGATATCTCTAATGAACCTAAATGCAAAAATCTTAAATTAAATTCTGGCAAATCAGATAAAAAAACATATCAAAAAAATGTGCACCATGATCAAGTAGGGTTCATCCCTGGGATGCAAGGAGGGTTCAATATACGAAAATCAATAAGTGTTATTCACCACATCAATAGACTTAAAAATAAAAACCATATTATCATCTAGATAGATGCAGAAAAAGCATTCGACAAAGTACAGCATCCCTTTATGTTCAAAACTCTCGAAAAACTAGGAATAACAGGAACATTCCTCAATATTGTAAAAACAATCTATGCTAAACCGCAGGCTAGCGTCATTCTGAATGGAGAAAAATTGAAGACATTCCCTCTAAAATCTGGAACAAGACAGGGATGCCTGCTCTCACCACTTTTGTTCAATATAGTTATCAAAAGACTGGCCAGAGCAATTAGACAGATGAAAGAAATTAAAGGCATATAAATAGGAAAAGAATAACTTAAATTATCACTATTGCAGATGACATGATTCTATACCTAGCAGACCCAAAAGGTTCTACAAAGAAACTAATAGAGCTAATAAATGAATTCAGCAAAGTGGCAGGATATAAAATCAACACGCATAAATCAAAGGCATTCCTGTATATCAGTGACAAATCCTCTGAAATGGAAATGAGGACAACCACTCCATTCACAATATCCTAAAAAAAAAAAAATGGGAATCAACCTAACAAAAGAGGTGAAAGTCTTATACAATGAAAACTACAGAACCCTAAAGAGAGAAATAGAAGATCTTAGAAGATGTAAAAATATACCCTGTTCATGGATAAGCAGAACTAACATCATCAAAATGGCGATATTACCAAAAGTTCTCTATAGGTTTAATCCAATGCCAATCAAAATCCCAAAGGCATTTCTTGTAGAAATAGAGAAAGCAATCATGAAATTCATATGAAAAAATAAAAGACCCAGAATTGCAAAACAATGCTAAGCAGGAAGTGTGAATCAGGAGGTATAGCGATACCAGACTTCAAACTATACTACAGAGCAATAGTAACAAAAATAGCATGGTACTGGTACCAAAACAGGCAGGTGGACCAATGGTACAGAATAGAGGACACAGAAACCAATCAACAAAACTACAACTATCTTATATTTGATAAAGGAGCTAAAAGCATGCAATGGAGGAAGGATAGCATCTTCAACAAATGGTGTTGGTAAAACTGAAAATCCATATATAACAAAATGAAACTGAATCCCTTTTTCTCACCATGCACAAAAGTTAACTCAAAATGAATCAAGGACCTTGATATCAAATCAGAGACACACTGTCTGATAGAAGAAAAATTTGGTTACGATGTACATACTGTGGGGTTGGGCTCCAAATTCCTCAATAGGACAACTATAGTACAAGAGTTAATAACTAGAATCAACAAATGGGACTTACTCAACTAAAAAAGTTTTTTCTCAGCAAAAGAAACAATAAGAGGTAAATAGGGAGCCTACATACTGGAAAGAAATCTTTACTACTCACACTTCAGATAGAGTCCTAATATCCAGAGTATACAAAGAACTCAAAAAATTAGACAATAAGATAACAAATAACCCAATCAACAAATGGGCCAAGGACCTCAACAGACACTTCTCAGATGAGGACATACAATCAATCAACAAGTACATGAAAAAATGCTCACCATCTCCAGCAGTCAGAGAAATGCAAATCAAAACCACCCTAAGATACCATCTCACTCCAGTAAGATTAGCAGCCCTTATGAAGTCAAACAACAAGAAGTGCTGGCAAGGATGTGGGAAAAGAGGTACACTTGTACATTGCTGGTGGGACTGCAAATTGGTGCAGCCAATTTGGAAAGCAGTATGGAGATTTCTTGGAAAGCTTGGAATGGAACCACCATTTGACCCAGCTATTGCCCTTCTTGGTCTATTCACTAAAGACCTAAAAAGAGCATGCTACAGGGACACTGCTACATCGATGTTCATAGCAGCACAATTCACAACAGCAAGACTGTGGAACCAACTTAGATGCCCTTCAATAGAAAAATGGATAAAAGAAATGTGGCATTTATACACAATGGATTATTACTTTGCATTGAAAAATAAAAAATCATAGAATTTGCAGGGAAATGGATTGCATTAGACTAGATTATGCTAAGTGAAGCTACACAATTCCTATAAAACAAATGCCAAATGTCATCTTTGATATAAGGAGAGTAACTAAGAACAGATAGGGATGAAGAGCATGACAAGATGATTAACATTAAACAGGGATGAGAGGAGGAAGGGAGGGAGAAGGGAAATTGCATGGAATTGGAAGGAGACCCTCTGGGTTATAC
This sequence comes from Callospermophilus lateralis, assembly GCF_048772815.1. Lineage (NCBI taxonomy): Eukaryota > Metazoa > Chordata > Mammalia > Rodentia > Sciuridae > Callospermophilus > Callospermophilus lateralis. The sequence continues at coordinate 781,439 of NW_027514476.1, forward strand.
AAAATTACATACAAGAGGAATTGAGGGGAAAGGGAAAAATAATACAAGGGGGAGAAATTTATTACAGTAGAGGGAGTAGAGAGAGAAGTGGGGAGGGGCGGGGAGGCCAGGGGGAATAGTAGAGGATACGAAAGGCAGCAGAATACAACAGACACTAGTATGGCAATATGTGAATCAATGGATGTGTAACTGATGTGATTCTGCAATCTGTATACAGGGTAAAAATGGGAGTTCATAACCCACTTGAATCAAAGTGTAAAATATGATATATCAAGAACTATGTAATGTTTTGAACAACCATAAATAAAAATTAAAAAAAACTCTCTTTGGTGAATAATGCATGCAATTCTAATATTTCTACAGTAACTGACCCAGTTTAACATCAATGCAAGTAGATTCCTATTGGACATGATGTGTATTTTGACGTTCACTTTTATTCAACACTGGTACATTACTATTTCATCAGTTTATGCACATAACAGGATATATATTTCATTCACAATTTAGAAAATTTATAGGCACTTGTTTCACTTTCAATCACTTCCTGCTTCAGAACACATGAATTCCTCCATATTTCTTGATTGGTCTTTTTATGAGACTTTTTTCCAAACGTATTATTTTCGATTTCCATAATCACTTTTGAAACAAAACTCACACACACTTCATGATAAACAATAACCCTAAGATTACCATTAGATATATAACTGATTGGAGTGAATGATTGTATGTCAATATATGATTTCCTATATATTTTCAGATATCAATTCAATCCATTATTTAAAGTGGAACCAGTTATAATATTTATTCACAGTATGGTCTATTCATGCATTATCTCTATATTCAAAGACACAGGGTACACCACTTTGTACCCCCAATACTAATTTATATGTCTTCAAATATTGCTCCCAGTAATGGTGGAAGAAATACTCATGTCATATGATCTACATACATATTTGATCACAATATTTTTCTGGGCACAAAATGCAAAGATCACACTTATGATTGTACCAAATCCTAAATGGAAAGTGAACATGGATTACTAAAACGATAAATGTCCAGGTTGCCTAATGCTTTCAAATGTCATTCCTATTGGTGATGACATATTTGTTTCTTCCTAAGATTATGTATTCAATGTCAACCCTATTGAAAATGTCTAATCCTATCACTCACTGTATAATTGCCTCATTTCATAATGTCTGTATTGATATTTTCCTTTTTACATATTTTCCCCAGTTCATCATGTGACTGACTCTTCACATGTGCTGAAATTTACATTCACTCTATAACAAAAACCCTATTGCTACAGAACTTTTGCCCCAAATCCTATACTCACTCTATTTCCTAAAGATACTGACTACCTTCCTAATCCCACCGACTATCTCAATTTGAGTGGATGTTCTCTTCTAAAATCAATCATCCAAGGTGTAAGGTCCTATGCCATTGATTATCGATTTATCTGAGACATCTGTGCAGAACGTAATTATAAGCTAAGTATCCCAATCAAGGGCCTAATGCCCTTCTGGGCTTCAAATCTTACCTAGATTTCTGTTTCCATACTTATATTTCACCTCTATAATCTTATAAATATCACAGGTTCCCAATACTATTAATCATCCTTCGCAATGATTCGTAACCCAAATTGAACATGTTATTAACCCTAACCATACACTCTTACCTTAATCTAACTTTGCAGAAGAGCAGGGACAGAGTTCGTCTTACAATACAGGAATGTAGGGTATCTTCCTCCTGCTGAGAACCTCAAATGTCCATGCAGACTTGATCCCTGGAGAAGATGTAGGCAGCTATGAAGGACCTGAGAGAGCAAATGTCATCTTCCATCGCAAACAACCTTCCCAGGATGAAGGGTTGTGTCTGAATAAGCCTCTCTCTTGTTAATGTAGAGAAGATAGACCAAACCAGGCATGTGTGGAGAGCTATTCCGGGGTCCCTATGGTTGATATACCATTCTAACTTGTAAAAGTGTCACAGGAAGAAAGGGCAGCCTCCATCTCATAGGAGTATTGTAAGCAACAGTTAGGACAAAGTGGTTGCCAAGGCAATGACCTCAAAGAATTCCTGAAGGAAGTAATCTCACCTCACTTCCTTGGTGATGGAACTCTCTGAACTTGGAATCCGGGAAGCCAGGCACCCAGAGCCAGTCTCAGTCCCAGTCCCAGTGGTCGTATTTTTTGGATTTACCAAGGACAGAGTCAGTCTTTCTTGGTACCTACTGAGGTGAGGATGAACAAATGTCAAGAGGGGCCTTTCCTGAGAAAGCAGGTAGTGGCTCACCGCTGGCTAGTGACAACTTCACAGATTTGGCCAAGGAGACCATATGTGACAAAGGACAGGCGATTTCATCAGAACATAGTTTGGCCCACCAGTCAGAGGACACTCCCAATAGTCACAGACCTACTTGGGGGAAGGAGCTTCCTTTGTGTGTGTGGGTGTGGGTTTGAGATTTTGTCTCATGTTCTGAGAATAGGTAGGAAAGGCGGTTTGTTTGGTTTGGAGTGAACTGTTTCTGGTAAGTCGTTTGACAAGGCCAGTGTTTCTTTGTCTGTGTATCCCACTGTGTCCGTGGTTTTAGATATTAGAAAAGAGAATGAATCATTGGATGTGTCCTGTCTAGACTCAACTTGCCCAATTTATGAATGGACTGCGGCTTGACTTATGGGTGGACAACTCCAACAATCTTCCTAAGTTCCGGTTTTCTTCCTGAATTCTGGCCACTCTCCAGAATAGGCTCATGGTTTTGTGTCCAAAATATGTACCACCTCCAAGCTCTGTGACATGGCCATGTACTGGATAGCTGAAAGAAATGGGAGCATCTCAGAAAACTCAGATATCAGTTTGACCAGGAAATTCTAAGTGAAGAAACCCTGCTTTGGGCCTTTTGCTCATCAATTTTTCTGTTGCCCTGAATGTCAGGAAGGCCTTTGCCTCAGGCCACACCATTGTAGAGCCTAAAGAAACAGTTTTCAAATGGAAATGAAAGGGCATCACCTGTGGCTCTTTGCTTAATTGCTTTGGAAAGGGATGTGTCTGAATCAGTCTTTTGGCCCTGTGTGAGACTGTGGCTTAGATTCTCAGCACCTGATGGATCTAAAGAAGGATCCCATGTGTGCATCCAAAACGAAAATGGACAAAAGAGCAGTCAGTGTGGATGAAGTCTCTCGCCTTCCTCTGTATGTGTCCTGTTCTCCATCATGTGAGAACAGTGATCATTTGGTTCAAATGTGTTCCTCAAAACCCTGCAGAGGCTAGCCCATAAGTGCTTGGTTTTTCTCGAGACTCCAATTCACATAAAGAATCTAAAACACACAGTAAGTAGGCCTCAAATTGGAGAAGCAGTGCCATATTAATGGCAGGCCTATTTGATCACTCTTGGTTCACTGGAAGGATGTTCTGGCCACCCTGATTTTAGGCAAAAGAGGGACAAGGGAGGTTATATTGGACACTGTCTTGGGCTGCACCCCTCATGGAAACCTCCAGCCAGAGGTTATGATGATTGTGTAAATGGAAGAAGATGAGTGCCATGTGGAAGTGTTTTGGATTTAATTGTGGATATTTGTGTGACAGTTGGAAGACATAACAAGGTCTACCTGGGCTTGAACTCTGGTGTGATTCCCCTTATAGACTGAGTTCAGGAACTGATCTCAGAGAAGTATTGCCATGTATTGTGTTGTGATTTAAGAGGCCATGTATGAGAGTCACCCTTGGAAACTGAGATCTAGCCCCAGAGTGGCTTTCCACAGAGCTCTGGGAATTTCAGCCAAGATATCACATGATTTCATTCGAAAGACTTGGCAGCCATAGTTGAGAGTGAAAACACACATGGACCTCATATTGTAGACCTCAATGGGCCTGGCTTAATGTGACCTTTTGGCCATTCTTTGGGAAGCCTTGCCTGTGAGGGTTCTCCAGAGCTTTCATTGAAATAATCTTGCTCACCATTTACTGGTTCCTGAATGAATTGAAACCCACAGTGCCTCCAACTTCATCCTTGAAAAATGTCTAAATAAATACCATGAAATTTTTGAAATTCCCATGACCAGGTGGCACTGGAGAACCTTTGGATGTCCTGTTGCTGATCATGGATGTACCAGACAGTGCCTTGCTTGACTGGGTTTCATGAAAATGGTGTAGAACAGAGGTGCCAGAAAGTTGCAGCCTGCTGAGAAGTGGGCCTAGAGCTTTGGTGGGCAGGAGTGTGATAAAACATCTCTGTTGGAGCAATGTGGATCTTCCATTGGCTTCCAAATGGCTTGTGGATTACATGAAGCAGCCAGCAGACCCTTGTAATTAAAGGCATCTTGTTATATGAAGAGGATTCAGGGCAATGTTCAGAATCAGGTTGCTATGGACAAGGATGCAATGTGGCAAGCTTTGAGGGATAGAAGCGTGGTTGGTGCGTTCTTCTGCAGACTCTTAACCACCGCAGATGGCAGAACTCCCTCCAGCACTGTGTCTCAGTTGAACTCCTTGAATTTCATGAAGCAAATACCAAACTCCCAGTTCAGCAGCAAAAACCCCACAAAAAGTGGAGGAGGACCAAATGGCTTCACAGTCCAACGGGGAGACACTTAGTCCCCAGAGGCCACAGTTTACCTAAAAAGAAGAAAATCAACACTGCTACCTCATGTTCATTGGAAAATAAGATACCATGTCCTCCACGTCACATAGAGGCAGACCCAGCTTTGATGGTCTCACTACAAAGGAAGCCAATTCTCCTAACAACAACATAATTTTCACGTTCCCAAACTCAGAGGCAGTTGCTCTAAAAGTTTTTAGGCCAGCAGAGCTCCATGTTTGTGGAGTGTTTACCCTGTCCCTTACTTTTGGAAACTCCTCTACAACCTCCAAGGTTGTGAACTCCTGAGCATTTTCCATTCCAGATATGTATTCACTGATTTTCTATCTATTCTCCTCTAACTGTGTCTTACTTGGGGTGAAGGTAATTTCAAGGCATTGTTCTGGATGAGAGGGGAGGATATTTGTGCAGCATATATTTGCATACAAATTGGATTCAATTTCCAATTTTCCTTTTGAAATACTGAATCCCTGACACTAACCCATACCTACTAGACTCAGACAACTCATCCTAATATGATAGAGAAAAATAACACAAACCTATAGAAATACAAGCAGTTCATTGGAGGCATGTTGTATAGTTGGACTTGCATTTTGCATTATACAAGGTAGGAGTTATAAATCTGGTCAATGTTTAATAGAAAAAGATCTCCATGTGTTTTTAAAGTTAACAAATATGAGAATTCATGTTTCCCTTTCTCTTTAGCCTATTCACACTTATATATTTATATGCATATATAGAATCCTACCAGGTATCACATGTACATCTTTGTGAGGTGGCTGACTTGGCAGATACAAATTGTGAGAAGAGATCACTCCTCCTAAACGCTGTTGGAACTGAAAATTCAACCTATAGGGAGCGTCCTAGTAGAACAACATTATACATAAACTCATGTTCAGTAAAATAAACATTTTTGCATCTGTGGATGATATATATTTACTGATGAATTTCGATTAGCATTTATATTGCTACTTTTTAATGTCTGTGAGTGTTTTTTATTTGTGTGTGTGTGTGTATACACTCTCCAGATTTTTCAAAATATGAAATATATGTGTCTAATATACACTCTCTAAATTCATTCATGTTCATGTATGTAGATTTTTAATCAACATTTCACAAGATTATTCTCAGAAATATTCATCCACCTGAAATACATATTTGTTTCCTAGTACTGAAAACTAACTTCAGGGAATGATGCATACAAATCCTAATTATTCTACAGTAACTGACCCAGTCTAACATCAATGCAAGTAGATTCCTATGGGACATGATATGTAATTCTTTATTCATTTGTATTCGACACTGGTACATTATTATTTCTTCAGTTTTTGCACATCATAGGATATACATTTCATCCACAAGTTCACAAATTAATATGCATTTGTTTCAACTTTCACCACTTCTTGCTTCAGAACACATGTATTGTCAGGGTTTCTTGACTGGTCTTTTCATGAGACTTCTTTCCAAACACATTATTTTGAATTTCCATAATCATTTTGAAGCAAAACTCACACACTCTTCATGATAAACCAAAACACAAATATTTCCATTACATATATACCTGGTTGGAATGAATGATTGTATATCAATATACGATTTCCTTTAATTTTTCAGATATTAGATCAATTCATTTTTTAAAGTTGAAAAAAGTTATATTATTTATTCACATTAGGGTCTATTCATGCTTTATCTCTATATTCATAGACACAGGGTACACCTCTTTGTACCCCCGATTCTAATTTTACATCTTCAATATATTGCTCGCAGAAATGGTGGAAGACATACTCATGTCACCTGATGTACATATACATTTAATCAAAGTAATATTCTGGACAAAAAAATGTAAAGGTCACATTTATGATTGTACCAAAGCCTAAATGTAAAGTGTACATGGATTACTAAAAACATCCATGTCCAGGTTGCCTAATGCTGTCAATTGTCAATCCTATTGGTGACTACATATTTGTTTCTTCCTAATTTATATATTCAAACTCAACCCTGTTGAAAATGTCTAATCCTATCACTCACTTTATACTTTGCCTGATTTCATAATGTTTCTATTGATATCTGCTTTTTTACATATTTTCCCAAGTTGATCCTAGTGACTGACACTTCATATGTGCTGACATTTACATTCACTCTATAATCGAAACCCTATTGCTAAAGAACTTTTGGTCCAAATCCTTTAATCACTCTTCTTTCTAAACCTACCGACTATCTTCCTAATCCTACCGACTATCCCTTTTTGATTGGATGTTCTCTTCTACATTCAATCATCCAATGTAAAAGGTCCTATGCCATTGTATATCGAATTATCTGAGACAACTTTGCAGAGCATAATTCAAAGCTAAGTATCCCAATCAAGGGAAAAACCCTTCTGGGCTTCAAATCATACCTAGATTTCTGTTTTCATACTTATATTTCACCAGATCTTAGAGATGACGGACCATTTCAGGGGAACATAGTATGGCCCACCTGTCAGAGGACAATCTGGATAGTCACAGACCTAATTGGGGGAAGGAGGTGCCTTTGTGGGAGTGGGTATGGGTTTATTGTTTTGTCTCATGTTCTGAGAATAGATGGGAAAGGCGGTTAGTTTGGTTTGGAGTGGACAGTTTCTAGTAAGTCATTTGACAAGGCAAGTGTTTCTATGTCTGTGTATCCCACTGTGTCCGTTGTTGTAGATATTGGAAAAGAGAATGCATTAATGGATGTGTACTGTCTAGTGTAAATCTTCCCATAATTCAACCTGCCCAATATATGAATGGAGTGCAGCTTGTCTTTTTGATTTGCAACACCTGCTATCTTTCTAAGTTGCTGTTTTCTTCCTGAATTCTGGCCACTATCCAGAATAGGCTCATGGATTTGTGTCCAAAATATGTACCACCTCCAAACTCTGTGACATGGCCATGTACTGGATAGCTGAAGAGAATGGCGAGCATCTCAGAAAATGCAGATATCAGTGTGACCAGGAAAGTCTCAGTGGAGAAACCCTGCTTTGGGCCTTTTGCTTACTTATTGTTGTTTTGCACTGAATGTCAGGAAGTTCTTTGCCTCAATCCACCACTTTGTGAAGCCTGAAGTAAACAGTTTTCAAATGGAAATGAATGTCATCACCTGTGGCTCTTTGCTTAATTGCTTTGGGAAGGTATGTGTCTGAATTAGTCTCTTGGCCATGTTTGTGTCTATGACTTAGATTCTCAGCACCTGATGGATCTAAAGAATGGTCCCATGTGTGCGTCCAAAGCCATAATGGCAAAAAAAAAATCATTCATTATGGATGAAGTCTCTTGCCTTCCTCTGTTAATTTCCTGAACTCCATCAAGTGAGAATAGGGATTCTTTGGGTCAAATGAGTTCTTCAATTCCCTGCAGAGGTGCTTGGGTTTTCGCATAACTCCAAATCACATAAAGAATTGATACCTGAAATCAGTAGGCGTCAAATTGGAGAAACACAGAAGTATTAACGGCAGGCTTATTTGATCACTCCTCGTTCACAGAAACGGTGTCCAGGCCACCCTGACTTTAGGCAAATGAGGGGCAAGCGAGCTGATTTTGGACACTGTCTTGGCTTTTCTCATGACTCCAATTCACATAAAGAATCTAGACCCCACAGTCAGAGAGCCTCAAATTGGATAAGCGGAACAGTATTAAGGGCAGGCCTATTTGATCACTCCTGATTCACAGGAAGGGTGCCCAGGCCACCCTGAAGTTAGGCAAAAGAGGTGCAAGAAGCTTATTTTGGACATTCTCTTGGGCTGCACAACTCATGGAAAACTCCAGGAAGAGGTTATGATTAGTGTCTATATGGAAGAAGAATAGGGCCATGAGGGAGTATTTTGGTTTTAATTGTTTTCATTTGAGTCGCGGTTGGAAGAGTTGTCTGGGTCCACCTGGACTTGAACTCTGGTGTGATTCTCCTTATAGACTGAGTTCTGGAACTGACCTGAGAGAAGTATTGCCATGAATTGTGTTGGGATTTTAGGAGGCCAGGCATGAAGTTGCCATTGGAACCTGAGATCTAGGCACAGGTTGGCTTTCCACAGAACACTGCGAATCTCAGCCAGGATATTACATGATTTTATTCTGAAAGACTTGGCATGCATTATTGAGATTCAAAACACACATGGACCTCGCTTTATAGACCTCAATTGGCCTCGCTTCATGTGACTTTTTGGCCAGTCTTTGGGTAGCCTTGCCTGTGAGAGTGCTCCAGAGCTTTCCCTGAAATTAGCTTTCTAACCCTTTAATGGTTCCTGAATGAATTGCAAACCACAGTGCCTCCAACTTCATCTGTTAAAAATTGCTGGATAATTACCATGAAATTTTTAAAATTCCCATGACCAGATAACACTGGAGGACCTTTGATGTCCTGTTGATGATCATGAATATACCAGACAGGGCCTTGATTGACTGGGTTTCAGGAAAATGGTGTAGAACAGAGATGCTGGTAAGTAGAAGCCTAGTGAGTAGTGGGCCTAGAGAAGTGTTACGCAAGTGAGTGATAAAACATCTGTGGTGGGGCCATGTGGATCTTCCACTGGCTTCCAAATGGCTTGAGACTGACATGGTGCAGCCATCAGACCCATATACGTAAAGGCATATTTTTATATGGAGAGGTTTTAGGGCAATGTTCAGAATCATGTTGCTATTGTCAAGGGGGCAAGCTACGTGGGATAGAACCCTGGTTGGTGCATTCTCCTGGAGACCCTGCACACCACAGCTGACAGAACTCCCTTCAGCACTGTTTCCCATTTGAACTCGTTGTATTTAATGAAGCAAATTCCAAACTCCCAGTGCAGCAGCAAGAAACACCACGATAATTGGAGGATGACCAAGTTGTTTCACAGTCCACACAGGGAGACACTTAGCCCTCAGTGGCCACAGTTTACCTACAAAGAGAGAATTCAGCACTGCTGCCTCATTTTTATTGAAAAATAAATAACCATGTCCTCCAGGTCACATAGATGCAGATCGAGCTTTGATTGTCTCACTACAAATAAAGCTAAAGCTCCTGAAAACAACATATATTTTAAGTGCCCAACCTTAAAGGCAGATTCTCAAAAAGTCTTTAGGCCAGCAGAGCTCCATATTTGTGGAGTGTTTACCCTGTCCCTTACTTTTGGAAACTCCTCTACCGCCTCCAAAGATGTGAAATCTGGAGCATTTTCCATTCCTGATAGGTATTCACAGATTTTCTAACTCTTCTCTTCTAATTGTGTCTTACTTGGGGCGAAGGTAATGTCAAGGCATTGTTCTGGAGGAGAGTGGGAAGAATTTTCTGTAGCATATATTTGCATAAACATTGGATTCAGTTTCTATTTTCCATTCAAAATACTGAATCCCTGACTCTAACCCATACCCGACCAGACTCTGACTACTAATTCTAATATGATGGAGAAAAATAACCCAAACAGAATCGAAATACAAGCAGTTCAGAGTAGGCCTGGTGTATTGTTGTACTTTTCTTTTGCATGATACAGAGTTGGAGTTATGAATCTAGTCAATTTATTGTTGAAATAGTTGTCCATGTATTTTTAAGGTTAACAAATATGTGAATTCCTGTCTCCCTTTCTCTGTATTCTTATATGCACATATAGATTCCTCCCTGGTACCACACGTACATTCTTGTGAGGTGGCTGACTTGGCAGATACAAATTGTTAGAAGAGATCACTCCTACTAAACTTGTTGGAATTGGATATTCAACCTATGGTTGAGCTTGCTAGTTGAACAGCATTATACATAAATCCATGTTCAGTAAAATTAATATTTTTAGATCTGTGGATGATATATATTTTATAATGAATTTTGATTGACATATATTTTGCTACTTTTTTGTCTGTGTGTGTTTTGTATATATATATATATATATATATATATATATATATATATATATATATATATATATATATACACTCTCCAGATTTTTCAAAATATGAAATATATGTGTCTTATATACACTCCCTAAATTCATTCATGTTTATTATGTGGATTTATAATCAACTATTCACAAGATTATTCTGAGAAATATTCATCCACCTGAAATTTGCCTAATGCTCTCAAATGTCAATCCTAATTGTGACTACATATTTGTTTCTTCCTAAGATTATATATTTAAACTCAACCCTGTTCAAAATATCTAATCCTATCACTCACTTTATACTTTGCCTGATTTTGTAATGTCTCTATTGATATCTGCTTTCCTACATATTTTCCCCAGTTCATCATTGTGACTGACTCTTCACCTGTGCTGACATTTACATTCACTCTCTAATCGAAACCCTATTGCTAAAGAAATTTTTTTCCAATTCCTATACTCACCCTTCTTCATAAAAGTACTGACTATCTTCCTAATGCTACAGACTATCGTTTTTGACTGAATGTTCTCTTCTACATTCAATCATCCAAGTAAATTTGGGGCGAGCTTCAGAGGAGGAGACCACCAACAGACTATCTCTTGCAACATCAAAGGGTTTTTTGGGTGTCCAGCATGCTGGGGCTCAGAGATCACTTGAATAGAGCAGATAGCCCTGAGAATAGCTTAAATAGAGCTTATATACTTTCCCTGGAGAGGGCAGGGAGGGAATTTTATTGATGGGTCAGGGTGAGAGGGTGGTTTGCATTCACCTGGGTGAGGGAGTACATTCTGCAGTTGGGCAGTTGGGGACAGAACATTCTGGGAACAAGATTTGCAAGCATTTCTCAAGATTTGAATAGTGTTTTGTTAAGCATACAGAAAAACAAGAAGTGACAAGTACCTATTTTATTAACCTTTAATTCCCCACTTCTTCTTCTGGCTACTTTTAATCATAAAAATGATCATTGGAGGGTGTCACATTCTATGTCTGCTAGTGGGGTATTACCATAAGTTTAACTCGTCCAATTTGAGCCTGGAGAAAAGAAATTACACGGTTGAGCAAACAGGATTTTATAGTTAGCAATAATATGAGGATTATTATTGGACCGGCCAGGGTTGATAAAAACGTAGTTAACCAGGAGGAGTGTGTGAACCAAGACTCAAGCCACCCTTTTTGGGCCTCTCTCTCTTGTTGATGCTCTTCAAGGTGTCTTTTAAATTTACTCATAGATTTTATTACAACTCCAGTATGGTCAGCATAAAAACAACATCCTTCCCTCAATGCAGCACAAAGGCCCCCTTCTCTAATGAAGAGGAGGTCCAACCCTCAACTGTTCTTTAAAACAACTTCAGAGAGAGAGGTTAAAGATTCATGCAAAGCTCTGATGGAGGTTTCTAATATCTTAGTTTTGCTCTATTGCTTCTTCTAATTGGGTCATTTGTTGTGTCCCATGGACAATGGCAGTGGTTCCTGTGCCCACCCCTGCAGCAACTCCTATTCCTAATAGGATGGCTAAAGTGAGGGATACAAGTTCCCAGTGGAACCGGTTGTATGCCCCCCCTATTTGATCTTCAAACGAACCTGCGTCATGATAGAGCTTTCTGGGAAACATCTGCAACATTTCAAAATAATCACATCTGTTGACCATTTCATGAAAACATAAACAATGTTTAAGTATATAGAATTATGCTGTTGTAGGGACAGACAAGGCAAGGCACCTAAGATAGCACTGAAGATACGGAAACAGTCCTATATTGTTGCAACTGGATTCAGAGGGCATTGCTTCTGTTGTAATCAATTAGTCCCCTGAAACTCAAGTTTAGGTAGTTTCAGAATTGTGTACCCAACATATAAGGGATGGGGCTCAGAAGTTTACAGTCTGCAGAAGTTCAAAAAAGCAGTATATGTTTCTGATTTTTCCTCTGTTCTGGGCAAGTTAAATTTTCAAGGACACCTGGGAGGAGGAGAGCTTTTTATTCCCTTTCTTATTTTCCCCCTGCCAGCTGTTACAACGGAGCCCAGTTGGTAATTTCTTTATCTTAGAAATGTGGCCATTTCTGTGAAGCCCCAGCTGAAGGCCAGAGGACTTGTTCACATATTTTGTGAAAAACTAGTTAGGGGTTGTCTAGCTTAGAAGTACTGAGTTTTTTAGCCAGTGGCCAAGTATAACAGGGCAATACAAAAAGAGAAAGTTTATCTACATTGAACTCTTTATAGAAACTCTATGCTGAAAGTTCTAAAGTCAGCCATGGTGAAGACTTCTGGAGAAGGACATTTAAGACTTTTCTGTGGGCCTGGTACAGAGGGGGAATACGGGGAAGGTGGGGCTGAGAGAAGCTCCGAGGATCTGAGAATGAGGAAAAAGAGAGATGTAAAAGAATAATTGGAAAGGTGTTTGGGAATTTCCTAGCAAAAAACTTGAGCAGTAGAACAGGTAGAGAAGAGCAGAAAACGGGAGTGAGTATCCCAAAATCCTGTGAGGGACTTTAAATTTTAGTAACCTGTTTTCAGTGATGACAAAGCAACTTTAATGGCCATTTATATTACATCTTGGATAAGGGTCTGAGAGCTCTCCTCAGCTCGTTTGAGCTTTGGGTTAGCTGGAAAGAGGACCTGGTGGGACCCGGTGTGGGCACTGACAGGAAGAGAGAGGAGTGAGTGGGTGGAGGGGTACCTCAGTACCTGCTACCTCACAAGCGGGCAATTGTCTGAGAACTGGTGGAGGTTTGGGATTCTGATCTAGTAATTGGAGGGGAGAAATCACGTTGCTGAGGTGGGAGTGACAGCAGAGAGTCTGGAGCAGAAGGCTCAGGATAAAAATCTATTGGAGAAGCATAGTTCAGGATGTGAGTTAAGGAGGGAAAGGGCTTCCACATAGGGGAATCTCCTTTCACCCTTTTGAGCACTTGCAGAAGTTAAAAAGGTCACGCAAAATTTGAGGATCTAGAGACCCCTCTGGGGGCCATCCATTTTCTGTTGTCTACTTGGTAATATGGCCAATGCTGTGTACTGAATTTGATGAAGTATTGGGTTCCATCAGGCAGCCTCTGTATGCTCACATCTCCATGACATACTGAAGAAGTCGGTTTTTCCCCCACACAGCCGTTACTGTTTGTGGCTTTGATAGTTTCCCGGGCAAACAAGTAATCTAGGATAGCCAACCTGCATTTGGCTCGCGTGTCCCTACATCCATAATGTTTGTTTCCATTATCTATGGTACACAAGGGATTTAATGGTATTTTAGTGGGATTTTCTTCATCAGGGATATCCCAATAGAAAAAACCTATGGCCAGCTGACAAATGTCTGGGTGGAGAGATGGCCACCAGGTCCCTAAGGGGGATGTATGTGAGATCGATTATACACTTTTCCAGTAGGATTTGTGATCAGCCATCGCTGCTTAAAAGGCTGATGAGGGTTAGGACTACTTGTGGCCAAGGGGAGAGTATATAACCTTATCCACATGGCGAATACACAATTTGAAACTGTTACCAGTCTTTTCCAGTTTCCAGAAAGATTCTGGACAAGGAGCAGGCTTGATATGAGAGGCATGGATCCAAGAAGTGATTCTGTATACCTTTACCACTGTAGGTGTTATAAGTAGCACCTGGTATGGTCCTTTACAGCTGGGTTCCAGGGATGACACCTGATGTCATCTTACATACATGAAGTCTCTTATTTGATATGGATGTGGAATCCCCTGGTACACAGTTTGTTACGCAGTGGGCAGCTATTTTCACAGGTATCACTGAGTTCTTTCAAGAGCTTTAAGTCTATCAAGCAAGAGGGTGTGGAAAGGATCCTTAGGTCTTACAGTTGGGCTTAGGACCCTTACTGGACGAGGGCCACCATAGAGAACTTCTCAGGGGGTAAGGTTACTCAAAGAAACAGAAGGATTTTTTCTTGCATGAAACATTGCATAAGTCAGGAGCACAGTCCAATCTTTTATGCTGGTCTCTAAGCTTAATTTCGTTAAGGTCTCTTCAATGGTTCTATTCATTCTTTCTACTTGTCCTGAACTCTGGGGTCTATAAGCACAATATAACTTCCAATTAATCCCCAGGTTCCTGGCTAACCCCTGACTTACCTGGGCCATGAACATCGGTCCATTATCAGATCCTATTACCAGCTTAGCTTCCTCCAATGGTAGAGAGGCTTAGTCAGCAGCAGGGGAATCACTTAGAGTGTGTTGTGTGTTAGGGGACGAGGGCAGGGGATAAGGAGAGGAGGAAGAGTCCAGTAGAGTCAAATCTTGTGACTCAGGGAAAACAGAGGGTGGAGGAGGAGGAAGAGGTGAGGGTTTGAGAGATCATGTGGGAAGGAGTATGAGCAGAGGCATGGGCAAGGAAAGGCTTCACCCATGGAGGAGGAGATTTGCAGAGGTCCTGAAAAGTTAAGATATATGGCTGTTGATCAGGATGGCTATGTGGCCCTGGCTGAAAGACAATATCTCTGACTTTATAAATTAGTGGGAAGTAGAAAGATCTTTCTTGGGGCCATACGACTCCAAAGATGGGCCATTCTGAGGCACAGAGAGTCTGCCAGGTCCAGCGTTTTACTAAAAAAAGAAAGATTCTGAG
The DNA here is from genome assembly GCF_048772815.1 of Callospermophilus lateralis. NCBI lineage: Eukaryota > Metazoa > Chordata > Mammalia > Rodentia > Sciuridae > Callospermophilus > Callospermophilus lateralis. The sequence goes on from NW_027514476.1 coordinate 796,469, forward strand.
CCCTTAAGCGGACTTTGGTTCAGTGATCAAGGGTCAGGGACAGAGGCATTGAAGTGCTCTGTCCCATAATGAAAGGTACACAAACAGTAAAAGCAAAGACACATGACACAGATAAGACAAGACCATAAAGACAGGCAATGGACATCCAACACTGAGACCAGGAATGCGTAGCCGGCAAAACCCGATAGGATGGCAATACCGAATCTAAAAGAAAATATCACTGAGTCGATGAAGCAATTGTTCCTTGATTCTCCGAGTCCTCTTTGGGGTCCCCCAGGGAGGTGCCCTATGTCTCTGTGACACGTCTCTCAGCCACCGTCGGAGAGACCCCAGGCTCTTCATCGCCAGCAATTTTGCCAAGCCCTAACATGACACCTGAAACCAGAAAGAGGCGCCTTACTTGCTCCGAGAGGAGCCCGTTGGGGTCTCTCATCCGCGACTGCCGGAACTCGGTGGAACCTCAGTATGTAAAGGTCAGGTGAGTGTTGGAGGAAGAGACTACCAAGAGACTGTCTCATGCAACAGCAAAGGGTTATTTTGCGTCCAGCTTGCTGGGGCTCACAGCTAACTTAAATAGATCAGAGAGCTCTGAGAACAGCTTATGCAGAGCTTACATACATTCCTTGGAGATGGAAGGGAGGGAAGTTTACTGATGTGTAAGGGTGAGTGGGCGGTTCGTGTGACACCGAGTGAGGCAGTACATTCTGCAGTTTGGCAGTTGGGAACAGTACATTCTAGAACAAGATTAGCAAACATTTCTCAAGATTTCAACAGTGTTTTTTTAAGCATACAGAAAAACAGGAAATAGCAAGTACCTATTTTATTAACCTTTCACTACCGACTATCCTTTTTTGACTGGATGTTCCTTCTACATTAATTCATGCAAAGTACAAGGTCCTATGCCATTGTATATCGATTTATCTGAGACATCTCTGCAGAACGTAATTCAATGCTGCGTATCCCAATCAAGGGCCCAATGCCCTTCTGGCCTTCAAATCATACTTAGATTTCTTTTTTCATACATATATTACACCTATATATTCTTATACACATAGCAGGTTCCCAATACCATTATTCATCCAGCACAATGATTTCTAACCCAAATCAAACATGTTTTTAACCATAATCATACACTATTCCCTCAATCTAACTTTATAGAACAGCAGGGAAAGAGTTGATTTTACAATACAGAAATGTAGGGAAACTTCCACCTGCTGATAACCTCAAAGGCCCATGCAGAAATGATCCCTGGAGAAGATGTAGGCAGCTATGAAGGACCTGAGAGACCAAAAGTCATCTTCCATGGCAAACAACCCAGTCAGGATAAAAGGTTGTGTCTGAATCAGATTCTCTTCTTAATGTAGAGAACATGGACCAAAACAGGCCTGTGTGGAGATCTATTCCTGGGTGCCTATGGTTGATATACCATTCTAACTTGTGAAAGTTTCACAGGAAGTAGGGGCAGCCTCAATCTCATGGGACCCTTGGAAGTAACAGTTAAGACAAAGTGGTTGCCAAGACAGGGACCTCATTCAGTTCAGGAAGGAAGTGACCTCACCTCACTTCCATGGTGATGGAACTCTCTGAACTTTGGATCCAGGAAGCCAGGCACCCATAGCCAGTCCAAGTCCCAGTCCCTATGGTCTCACTTGTTTGGATTTACTAAATGCAGTCAGTCTTTCTTGGTACCTTCAGACGTGAGAAGGCCAAATGCCAGGAAAGCTCGGAAGTGGGGCTTTTCTTGAGAAAGTCGTTAGTGGCTCACCGTTGGCTCCTGAGAAGTTCACAGAGTTTGCCAAGGAGACCAGATCTGAGACAGGACAGGCCATTTCGGGGGAACGTATTATGGCCTACAAGTCAGAGGACACTCCGGATAGTCAAAGACCTACTTAGGGGAAGGAGGTGCCTTTGTGGGTGTGGTTGTGGGTTTGTGGTTTTGTCTCATTTTCTGAGAATAGGTAGGACAGTCGGTTTGTTTCATTTGAAGTGGACTGTTTCTAGTAAGTCTTTTCACAGGGCGAGTGTTTCTATGTCTGTGTATTCCACTGTTTCCGTGGTTGTAGACATTAGAAAAGAGAATTCATCAATGGATGTGTCGTGTCTAGTAGAAAGCTTCTCAGCATTCATATTGCCCCGTTTATGAATGGACTGTAGCTTGCCTTATCGATGAGCAACACCTGCTACCTTCCTAAGTTTCTATTTTCGTCCTGAATTCCGGCCAATTTCAAGAATAGGCCCATGGTTTTGTGTCCAAGATATGTACCACCTCCAAGCTCTGTGACATAGCCATGTACTGGATAGCTGTAGGTGATGGCGAGCATCTCAGAAAACTCAGATATCAGTGTGACGAGGACAGTCTCAGAGGAGAAACCCTGCTTTGGGCCTTTTGCTTACCTATTGTTCTGTTGCCCTGAATGTCAGGAAGTTCTTTGCATCTGGCCACCCCTTTGTGAAGCCTGAAGAAAACAGTTTTCAAATGGAAATGATTGGGCATACCTGTGGCTCTTTTCTTAAGTGCTTTGAAAAGGGATGTGACTGAATCAGCCCCCTGGCCCTGTGTGTGGCTGAGGCTTAGATTCTCAGCACCTGTGGATCTAAAGAAAGTTCCCATGTTTGCATCCAAAGGAAAAATGGCAGAAAGAGCAGCCATTGGGATGAAGTCTCTCGACTTCCTCTGTAAGGTTCCTGAACTCCATCAAGTGAAAATAGGGATCCTTTGGGTCAAATGAGTTCTTCAAAACCTGCAGAGGCTAGCCCATAGGTGCTTGGTTATTTCATGACTAAAATTCACATAAAGAATCTAAACCAAACAGTCAGTAGGCCTCAAATTGGAGAATTGGAGCGGTATTAATGGCAGGCCTATTTGATCACTCCTGGTTCACAGGATGGGTGTCCAGGCCACCTTTACTATAGGCAAATGAGAGTCAAAGGAGCTTATTTTGAACACTGTCTTGGTCTGCTCCCCTCATGGAAACCTCCAGCAAAATTATGATGAGTGTCAATATGAAAGAAGATGAGGGCCTTATGGGAGTGTTCTTGTTTTAATTGTGGTAATTTGTGTGGTAGTTGGAAAAGATGACTCGGATCACCTGGGCTTGAACTCTGGTGTGATTCCCCTTAAAGAATGAGTTCTGGATCTGACCTCAGAGAAGTATTGTCGTGAGTTCTCTTGGGATTTTACTAGGCCACACGTGAGAATCGCCTTTGGAAATTGAGATCTAGGCCCAGGATGGCTTTCCACAGAGCTCGGGGATTCTGAGCCAGGATATCACATGATTTAATTCTTAAAGACTTGGCAGCCCTAGTTGAGAGTCCAAACACATATGGACCTCACATTGTACACCTCAATGTGTCTGGATTCATGTGACCTTTTGGCCAGTCTTTTGGAAGGCTTTTCTGTGAGTGTTCTCCAGAGCTTTCATTGAAATGAGCTTCCTCACCATTTAATGGTTCCTGAATTAATTGAAACCCACAGTGCCTCTAACTTCATTTTTGAAAAATGACTAGATTCATACCATAAAAGTTTTGAAATTCCCATGACCAGGTGGCACTGGATAAACTTTGGATTTCCTGTTGCTGATCATGAGTGTACCAAAGAGTGCCTTGATTGACTGGTTTTCGTGAAAATGGTGTAGAACAGAGATGCCAGTAATTTGGAGCCTAATGAGTAGTGGGCCTAGAGAAGTGGACTGTAGGTGTGTAAATAAATATTTTTGGTAGGACCACCTGGATCTTCCATTGGCTTCGCAAGACTTGCGACTGACATGGTGCAGGCAGGAGACCTTTATATGTAAAGGCATCTTGTCATATGGAGAGGTTTCAGGGCAATGTTCAGAATCAGGTTGCTATATTCAAGGTGAAAGCTATGTAGGATAGAAGCCTGGTTCGTACATTCTCTTTGCGTCCCTGACCAACCACACATGACAGAACTCCCTCCAGGATTTTGTCCCAGTTGAACTCCTTGTATTTCGTGAAGGAAATACCAAACTCCCAGTGCAGCAGTAAGAAACACCCTGGAAAGTGGAGGATCACCAAATGGCTTCACAGTCCACACGGAAAGACACTTAGCTCCCAGTGGCCACAGTTTACCTACAAAGAGAGAATTCAGAACTGCTCCCTCATGTTCATTAGAAAATAAGGACCATGTGCTCCAGGTCATAGAGATGCAGACCCAGATTTCATGGTGTCACTACAAACGAAGCAAAATCTCCTAACAATTACATATATTTCTTGTTCCCAACCTCAGAGGAAGTTTCTCAAGAAGTCTCAAGGCCAGCACAGCTCCATGTTTCTGGATTGTTTACCCTTTCCCTTACTTTTGGAAACTGTTCTACCACCTCCAGTGTTGTGAACTCCTGAGCATTTTCCATTCCACATATATATTCAGATTTTCTAACTCCTCTCCTCTAATTGTGTCTTACTTTTAGCGATGGTTATGTCAAGGCATTGTTCTGGATGAGAGAGGGAAGATTTTTGTGTATCACATTTTTGCATACACATTAGATTCATTTTCCTTTTTTCCATTTGAAATACTGAATCCCTGACACTAACCCATACCCTACTAGACTCTGACTACTAATCCTAATATCATGGAGAGAAAGAAACCTAACCGAATAGAAATACAGGCCTTTCATAGGAAGCATGGTGTATACTTCTATTTGCCTTCTGCATTATCAAGAGTATGTTTTTTAAATCTAGTCAACTTTTCATTGTAATATTTCTCCATGATTTTTTAAAATTATCACATATATAAATTCCTGTCTCCCTTTCTCTGTATCCTATTCAGCACATGTATTTTTGTATACATATATATATAATATCCTACCTGGTATCACACGGACAATCTTGTGAGCTCCCTGATTTTGGAATATAAAATTGTGAGAACAGATGACTCTCCCTAAATAATGATGGGACTGAAAATTCAACTTATGGGTGAGCTTCCTAGTGAAAAACACTATACATAAATCCATGTTCAGTAAAATGAATATTTTTGGATATGTGGATGAATTATATTTCATGATGAATTTCGATTGGCATATATATTGCTAAATATTAATGTGTGTGTGTGTGTGTGTATGTATTTTTTTTAAATCTGGAAAAAAAATATATATGTGTATATATATACATATATATATTATATATGTATATATATGTATATATATTATATATATATTATATATATATATGTATATATATTCTCCAGATTTTAAAAAAATATGAAAAATATGTGTCTTATTATACACTCCCTAAATTCATTTATATTCATGTATGTGGGTTCAAAATCCACTTTTTACAAGATTATTTTCAGCAATATTTATACACCTGTAATACATATTGGTTTCCTACTACTGAATACTAAGTTCAGTAGGTGGTGCATACAAATCCTAATATTTCTACAGTACCTGACCCAGTTTAACATCAATGCAAGTAGATTGCTATGGGACATGATGTGTATTTTGAAGTTCATTTTTACTCAACACTGGTACATTACTATTTTTTCAGTATATGGACATCATAGGATATATTTTTTCACCCACAACTTCACAAAATTATAGGCATTTGGTTCACTCTCATTTACTTACTACTTCAGAACACATGTATTCCTCCATGTTTCTTTACTGGTCTTTTCACTAGACTTCTTTCTAAACACATTATTTTTGATTCCATAATCATTTTTGAAGCAATACTCACTCTTCACGATAAACCGTAACCCTAATATTACCATTACATATATAACTGGTTGGAATGATTGTATATATATCAATATAAGATTTCCAATACATTTTCAGATGCAAACTCAATCCATTATTTAAAGTTGGAACCAGTTATATACTTTATTCACAATCTGGTCTATTCATGCAACATCTCAATAATGATCAACACAAGGTACACCTATTTGTATCACCAGTACTAATTTATAAGTTTCCAGAATATTACTCCCCATAATGGTGGAAGAAATACTCATGTCACCTTATCAACATATAAATTTTATCACGGTAGTATTCTGGACACAAAATGCAAAGGTCACACATATGATTGTACCAAAGCCTAAATGGAAAGTGACCATGGATTACTAAAAACATCCATGTCCAGGGTGCCTAATGCTCTCAAATGTCAATCCTATTGATTACTACATATTTGTTTTTTCCTAAGATTATATATTCAACCTCAAGCCTGTTGAAAATGTCTAATCCTATCACGCACTTTATACTTTGCCTGATTTCCTAATCTTTCTATTGATATCTGCTTTCCTACATATTTTTTCCCAGTTCATCATTGTGACTGTCTCTTCAGATGTGCTGACATTTACATTCACTCTCTAACTGAAACCCTATTGCTAAAGAACTTTTGGTCCAACACCTAGTCTCACTCTTCTTCCTAAACATACTGACTATCTTCCTAATCCTACAGACTATCCCTTTTTGACTGGATGTTCTCTTCTACATTCAATCATCCGAGGTACACGGTCCTATGCCATTGTATATCGATTTATCTGAGACCTCGGTGCAGAACATAATTCAAGCTCAGTATACCAATCAAGGTTCTGTTGCCCTGAATGTCAGGAAGGTCTTTGCCTCAGGCCACCCCTTTGTGAAGCCTGAAGAAAAAAATTTCAAATGGAAATAAATGGGCATCACCTGTGGCTCTTTGCTTATTTGCTTTGGAAAGGGATTTGTCTGAACCTGCCTCTTGGCCCTGTGTGAGGCTGTGGCTTCGATTCTCTGCACCTGATGGATCTAAAGAAAGATCCCATGTGTGCATTCAAAACCAAAATGGCAAAAAGAGCAGTCATTGTGGATGAGGATTCTTGCCTTTCTCTGTTAGGTTCCTGACCCCCTTCAAGTGAGATTAGGGATCCTCTTTGTCAAATGAATTCTTGAATGCTCTCCAGATGTGCTTGGATTTTCTCATGACTCCAAATCACATAAAAAATCTATACCTGACATTCAGTAAGCCTCAAATTATAGAAACAAAGCGGAATTAATGGCAGGTCTTTTTGATCACTCCTGGTTCACAGGAAGGGTGTCCAGGCCACCCTGACTTTAGGGAAATTAGAGGCAAGGGAGCTTATTCTGAAAACTGTCTTTAGTTGCAACCCTCATGGAAACTTCCATCCAGAACTTTTGATGAGGGTCTTTATGGACGAAGATGAGGGCCATGTGGTAGTTTTTTTGTTTTAATTGTGGTCATTTGTGTGGGGGTTGGAAGACATGACTTGGTCCACCTGGGCTTGAACTCTGGTGTGATTCCCCTTAGAGCCTGAGTTCTGGAACGTACCTCATAGAAGTATTGATATGAATTGTGTTGGTTTTTAGGAGGCCACGCATGATTGTCACCCTTTCAAACTGAGATCTAGGCCCAAGGTGGCTTTCCACAGAGCAATGGGAATCTCAGCCAGGAAATCACATGATTTTATTCTGAAAGACTTCGCAGCCATTGTTGGCCCTCGGAAGCAAGAAGGAGTGGCCATACTCATATCGAATAAAATCAACTTAAAACCTAAGTTAATCAAAAGTGATAAAGAAGGACACTATATACTGTTAAGAGGCAACATTCACCAACAAGACATAACAATTATCAATTTGTATGCACCAAACAATGGTGGTGCCAAGTCATAAAACAAACTCTCCTCAAGTTCAAGAGTCATATAGGCTATAGCACAATAATTACGGGTGACTTCAGCACACAACCCTCGCCATTGGACAGATCCTCTAGAGAAAATCTGAATTAAGAAACTATAGAACTCAATAGCACAATCAATAACCTAGACTTAACCAACATATATAGAATATATTAAACATCATAATGTGGATACATGTTCTTCTCAGCAGCACATTGGTCCTACTCAAATATAGACCATATATTATGCCATATGGAAACTCTTAGTAAATATAAAAATATGGAGATAATACCATGCACCATATCTGATCATAATGGAATGAAACTTGAAATTAATGATTGAAGAAGGAAGGAAAAATTCTACATCACATGGAAAATGAACAATATGTTACTGAATAATCAATGGGTTACAGAAGACATAAAGGAGGAGATAAAAAAATCTCTTAGATACAAATGAAAATACAGACACAACATACCGGATTCTGTGGCAAACAATGAAAGCAGTTTTAAGAGGGAAATTCATTTCTTGGAATTCTTTCCTCAAAAAAAGAAAAAAACAACAAATAAATGATCTCACACTACATCTCAAAAACCTAGAAAAAAAAGAGCAAAACAACAAATGTAGTAGAAGACAAGAAATAATTAAAATTAGAGGAGAAATCAACAAAATTGAAACAAAAAAATTGAACAAATAAAAGTTGGTTCTTTGAAAATAAATTAAATCGACAGGCCCTTAGCTATGCTAATGAAGAGAAGCAGAGAGAGAACTCAAATTACTAACATATGGGATAAAAAAGGCAATATCACAACAGACACTACAGAAATACAGAAGATAATTCGAAAGTATTTTGAAACCCTATATTCCAATAAAACAGAAGATAATGAAGATATCGATAAATTTCTTATGTCATATGATCTGCCCAGATTGAGTCCGGAAGACACACAAAATTTAAATAGACCAATAACAAAGGAAGAAATAGAAGAAACCTTCAAAAGACTACCTACCAAAAAAAACCCTGGACCAGATGGTTATACAGCAGAGTTCTACAAAACGTTCAAAGATGAATTAATACCAATACTTTTCAAGCTATTTCAAAAAATAGAAAAAGAAGGAGTTCTTCCAAATTCATTCTATGAGGCCAACATCACCCTGATCCCAAAACCAGACAAAGACACTTCAAAGAAAGAAAACTACAGACCAATATCTCTAATAAACTTGGATGCAAAAATTCTCAATAAAATCCTGGCAAATCAAATACAAAAGCACATAAAAAAATTGTGCATCATGATCAAGAGGGATTCATCCCAGGGATGCAAGGCTGGTTCAATATACGGAAATCAATAAATACTATTCACCACATCAATAGACTTAAAGAGAAGAACCATATGATCATCTCGATAGATGCAGAAAAAGCATTCTACAAAGTACAGCATCCCTTTATGTTTAAAACTCTATAAAAACTAGGAATAACAGGAACTTACCTCAACATTGTAAAAGCTATATATGCTAAACCTCAGGCTAGCATCATTGTAAATGGAGAAAAACTGAAGGCATTCCCTTTAAAATCTGGAACAAGACAGGGATGCCATCTATCACCACTTCTATTCGATTTAGTTCTTGAAATACTAGCCAGAGCAATTAGACAGACAAAAGAAATTAAAGACTTAAAAATAGGAAAAGAAGAACTTAAATTATCGCTATTTTTGGATGACATGATAATATATTTAACAGACCCAAAAGGGTCTGCTAGAGTTAGTAAATGAATTCAGCAAAGTGGCAGGATATAAAATCAACACGCATAAATCTAAGGCATTCCTGTATATCAGCAACAAAACTTCTGAAATTTAAATGAGGAAAACCACTCCTTTTACAGTATACTCAAAGAAAATAAAAAACTTGGGAATCAACCTAACCAAAGAGGTGAAAGATTTATGCAATGAAATCTACAGAACCCTAAAGAGAGAGATAGAAGAAGATGTTAGAGGATGGAAAAGTATGCCCTGTACATGGATAGGCAGAAATAACATCATCAAAATGGCGATATTACCCAAAGTTCTCTACAGGTTTAATGCGATGCCAATCAAAAACCCAATGGCATTTCTTGTAGAAATAAATAAAGTAATCATGAATTTCATATGGAAAAACAAAAGACCCAGAATAGCGAAAGCAATTCTAAGCAGGAAGTGTGAATCCAGAGTTCAAACTGTACTACAAAGCAATAGTAACAAAAACAGTGTGGTACTGGTATCAAAACAGGCAGATGGACCAATGGTACAGAATAGAGGACACAGAGACAAATCCACAAAATTACAACTTTCTTATATTTGAAAAAGGGCCTAAAAGCATGCAATGGAAGAAGGATAGCATATTCAACAAATGGTGCAGGGACAACTGGAAATTCATATGCAACAAAATGAAACTGAATCCCTTTCTCTCACAATGCACAAAAGTTAACTCAAAATGGATCAAGGAGCCAGATATAAAATCAGAGACACTGCGTCTGATAGAAGAAAAAGTTGGCTACAATGTACATACTGTGGGGTTGGGCTCCAAATTCCTTAATAGGAAACCCATAGCCCAAGAGTTAATAAAAAGAATAAACAAATGGGACTTACTTAATCTAAAGAGATCTTTCTCAGCAAGAGAAAAAATAAGAGAGGTAAATAGAGAGCCTACATCCTGGGAACAAATTTTTACCCCTTACACTTCAGATAGAGCCCTAATATCTAGAATAAAAAGAACTCCAAAAAATTAAACAATGAGATAACAAATAACCCAATCAACAAATGGGCCAAGGATCTTAACAGACACTTCACAGAGGAGGACATACAATCAATCAACAAGTACATGAAAAAATGCTCACCATCTCTAGCAGTCAGAGAAATGCAATCAAAACCACCCTAAGATACCATCTCACTCCAGTAAGATTGGCAGCCATTAAGATGTCGAACAACAATAAGTGTTGGTGAGGATGTGGGGTAAAGGGTACACTTGTACACTGCTTGTGGGACTGCAAATTGGTGAGTACAATATGGAAAGCAGTATGGAGATTCATGGGAAAGCTGGGAATGGAACCACCATTTGACCGAGATATCGCCCTTCTCAGACTCTTCCCTGAGGATGTTAATAGAGAGCAGTATAAGGATACTTCCACATCGATGATCATAGCGGCACAATTCACAATAGCTAGACTTTGGAACCAACCTAGATGCCCTTCAATAGACGAATGGATAATAAAAATGTGGCATCTATACACAATTGAGTATTACACAGCACTGAAAAATGACAAAATCATAGAATTTGCAGGGAAATGAATGGCATTAGAATAGATTATGCTAAGCGAATCTATCCAATCCTTAAAAAACAAATGCCAAATGTTTCCTTTTATATAGAGAGAGCAAATAAGAAGAGAACAGGGAGGAAGAACATGAGAAAAATATTAAAACTAAACAGAGACGAGTGGGGGGAGAGAAAGGGAGAGAGAAGGAAAAGCATATGGAAATGGTAGGAGACTACTCAATGTTACACAAAATTACATATAAGAGGTTGTGAGGCTAAAGAGGGGAAAACAAGGGAGAGAATTAAACAACAGCAGATGAGGTAGAGAGGGAAGATGGGAGGGGAGGGGGAATAGTAGGGGATAGGAAAGGTAGCAGAATACAACAATAACTAGTATGCTATTATGTAAAAACGTGAGTGTGTAACTGATGTGATTCTGCGATTTGTATTTGGGGTAAAAATGGGAGTTCATAACCCAATTGAGTCAAATGTATGAAAGATGATATATCATGAGTTTTATAATGTTTTGAACAACCAAAAATAAAAAGAATTGAATTTCCAATATTTGAGTCATTTAACAACTTTATTTTTTAATAAAATTGTCTTTTATTTGTTATCTTACTTGCTGGTATCTGCCTTTCAGTTTTAAAAAACTATGAGCTGTAGCCATTCATCCATGTAGTATGTAAAAGAAAATTTTGAGTGTCTCCATGTTACCAGATTGGCAAGGCATCAAGGTTTCCTTCACAAACAAGGTGAAGGCTTTGCCATTAGAAATTTAACATTCTGCAAAACAATTTTTTTAACTTTCCAATTAAATTTCCAAAAAAATTTAGAAAAAGAAGAATATAATCCCCACAGTAAGAAGGCCTCAAAGTGGAGAAGTGGAGCATTTACGGCAGGCCTATTTGATCACTCCTGGTTCACAGGAAGCATGTCCAATCCACCCTGACGTTAGGCAAATGAGGGGCAAGGGAGCTAATTTTGGGCACTGGTTTGGCTGTGCCCCTCATGGAAAACTCCATCCACAGGTTATGATGTGTGTCTATATGGAAGAAGATGAGAACCATGTGGGAGTGTTTTGGTTTTAATTGTGGTCATTTGTGTGGTAGTTGGAAGAGATGACTGGGTCCACCTGGGCTTGAACTCTGATGTGATTCCCCTTAGAGAATGAGATTTGGAACTAACTTCAGAGAAGTATTGCCATGAATGTTGTTGGGATTTCAGGAGGCCACACATGAGAGTCGCCCTTGGAAACTGAGGTCTAGGCCCAGGGAGGCTTTCCAGAGAGCACTGGGAATCTCAGCTAGGATATCTCAGGTTTTATTCTGAAAGACTTGGCAGCCATCGTTGAGAGTCAAAACACACATGACCTCACATTGTAGACCTCAATGGGCCTGGCTTCATGTGACAATTTGGCCACTCTTTGGGAAGCCTTGCCTGTGAGAGATCTCCAGATCCTTCATTAAAATGAGCTTCCTCAACATTTAATGGATCCTGAATGAATTGAAACCCACAGTACCAACAATTTCATCTGTGAAAAATAGTTAGATAAATACCATAAAATTTTAGAAATTCTCATGACCAGGTGGCACTGGAGAACCATTGGATGTCCTGTTGCTGATCATGAGTATACCAGACAGTGCCTTGATTGACTAGGTATCATGAAAATCGTGTAGAACAGAGATGCCAGTAAGTTGGAGCCTGCTGAGTAGTGGGCCTAGAGCAGTGGTGTGCAGGTGTGTGATAAAACATCTCTGGTGGGGCCATGTGGATCTGCCATTGACTTTCAAATGCCTTGAGACAGACACGGTGCAGCCAGCAGACCCTTCTATATAAAGGCATCTTGTTATATGGAGATTTTTCACGGCAATGTTTAGAATCAGGTTGCTATGGTCAAGGGGCAAGCTATGTGGGATAGAAGCCTAGTTGGTGCATTCTCATGCAGACACTGACCCACCACACGTGACAGAACTCCCTCCAGCACTGTGTCCCACTTGAACTCCTTGTATTTCGTGAAGCAAATACCAAACCCCCAGTGCAGCAGCAAGAAACAAAATGAAAAGTCGAGGATGACCAAATGGCTTCACAGTCCACATGGGGAGACACTTAGCCCCACTGGCCACAATTTAGCTACAAAGAGAGAATTTAGCACTGCTGCCTCATGGTCATTGGAAAATAAGAAACCATGTCCTCCTGGTCACATAGATGCAGACCTAGCTTTGATGGTCTCACTACATCGGAAGTTAAAGCTCCTGAAAACAACATATATTTCAAGTGCCCAAGCTCAGAGGCAATTTCTCAAGAAGTGATTAGGCCAGCAGATCTCCATGTTTGTGGAGTGTTTACCATGTCATTTACTTTTGGAAACTGCTCTATCAACTCCAAGGTTGTGAATTCCTGAGCATTTTCCATTCTAAATATATATTCACAGATTTTCTAACTCTTCTCCTCTAATTCTGACTTACTTGTGGCGAAGGGAATGTCAAGTCATTGTTCTGGATGAGAGAGAGAAGATTTTGTTTAGCACATATTTGCATAAACATTGGATTCATTTTACAATTTTCTGTTTGAAATACTGAATCCCTGACACTAACCCATACCCTACTAAACTCTGACTACTAATCCTAATATAATGGAGAAAAATAACCCAAACAGAATAGAAATACAAGCATTTCAGAGGAAGCATGGTGTATAGTTGGACTTACCTTTTGCATGATATAAGGTAGGAGTTATAAATCTAGTCAATTATTTGTTGAAATAATTCTCCATGTGTTTTTAAAGTTAAGAAATATGTGAATTCCTGTCTCCCTTTCTCTGTAGCCTATTAAGCAAATGTATTTTTATATGCACAAATAGAATCCTACCTGGTTTCACATGTACATTCTTGTGAGGTGGCTGAATTGGCAGATACAAATTGTGAGAAGAGATCACTCCTCCTAAACGCTGTTTTAACAGAAAATTCAACCCATGAGTGAGCTTCCTAGATGAACAACACTATACATATATTACTGTTCAGTAAAATGAATATTTTGGGATATGCGGATGAGTTATTTTTCATGATGAATTTCAGTTGGCATATATATTGCTACATTATAATGTGTGTGTGTTTGTGTGTCTATATATATATATATATATATATATATATTCTCCAGATTTACCAAAATATGAAATATATGTGTCTTCTTATACACCGCCTGAATTCATTCATATTCATATATGTGGATTTATAATCAACTTTTAACAAGTTTATTCTCAGAAATATACATCCACTGAAATACATATTTGTTTCCTAGTACTGAAAACTAACTTCAGGGAAGGGTGCTTACAAATCGTAATATTTCTACAGTAACTGACCAAGTTTAACATCAATGCAAGTAGATTCCTATTGGATGTGATGTGTTTATTAAAGTTCATTTTTATTCAAACCTTGTACGTTATTATTTCTTCAGTTTATAGACATCATAAATTATATCCTTTCATTCACAAATTCACAAATTTATAAACATTTGGTTCACTTTCAATCACTTCCTCCTTCAGAACACTTATATTTCTCCATGTTTCTTGACTCGTCTTTTCACTAGACTTCTTTCTAAACACATTATTTTCGATTCCATAATCATTTTTGAAGCAAACTCATTCACTATTCATGATAAACGGTAACCCTAAGATAACCATTAGATATGTAAGTGGTTGGAATGAATGTATGTATATCAATAAATGATTTCTTCTATTTTTTCAGATATCAATACAATCCATTATTTAAATTTGGAACCAGTCATATAATTTATTCACATTATGGTCTATTAATGCATCATCTCTATATTCATGAACACAGGGTAAGCCTATTAGTATCCCCAGTACTAATTTATATCTTTTCAAAATATTTCCCCCAGAAATGGTGGAAGAAATACTCATGTCACCTGATCTTCATATACATATTATCACAGTAATATTTTGGACACAAAATGCGAAGGTCACCCTTATGATTGTACCAAAACCTCAATGGAATGTGAACATGGATTACTAAATATATCCATGTCCAGGTTGCCTAATGCTCTCAAATGTCAATCTTATTGGTGACTACAAATTTGTTTCTTCTTAAGATTATGTATTCAACCTCAACCCTGTTGAAAATCTCTAATCCTATCATGTTATACTTTGCCAGATTTCCTAATGTCTCTATTGATGTCTGCTTTCCTACATATTTTCCCCAGTTCATCATTGTGCCTGACTCTTCACATATGGTGTCATTTATATTCACTCTCTAACCAAAACCGTATTGCTAAAGAACATTTGGTCCAAATCCTAGACTCACTCTTCCTCCTAAACCTACTGACTATCTTCCTAATCCTACACACAATCCCTTTTTGACTGGATGATCTCTTCTACATTTAATCATCTGAGGTACAGGGTCTTATGCCATTGTATATCAATTTAACTGAGACCTCGGTGCAAAACATAACTCAAGCTAAGGATCCCAATCAAGGGTCCAAATCCTTCTGGGCTTCAAATATTACCTAGATTTCTGTTTTCATACTTATGTTTTCCCTCTATATTCTTATAAATATCGCTGGTTCTCAATACAATTATTCATCCAGCAGAATGATTTCCAACCCAAATCGAACATGCTATTAACCCTGACCATACAATATTCCCTCAATCTCACTTTACAGAAGAGCAGGGACAAAGTTGGTATTACAATACAGGAAGTTAGGAGATCTTCCACCTGCTGAGTACCTCAAAATCCATGCAGAAATTATCCCTGGAGAAGATGCAGGCAGCTATGAAGGACCTGAGAGAACAAAAGTAATATTCCATGGCAAACAACATGGTCAGGATGAAAGGATGTGTCTGAGTCAGCCTCTCTATTCTTAATGTAGGGAAGATGGACCAAACTAGGCCTGTGTGGAGAGCTGTTCCCAGGTGACTATGGTTTCTATACCATTCTAACATGTGAAAGTATCACAGGAAGTAGGGCAGCCTCCATGTCAGGAGACAATAGGAAGAAACTGTTAGGACAAAGTGGTGGCCAAGACAGTGACCTCATTCATTTTCTGAAGGTAGTGACCTCACCTCACTTCCTTGGTGATGGAGGTCTCTGAATTTTGTGATCCAGGAAGCCAGGCACCCTGAGCCAGTCCCAGTCGCAGTCACAGTGGGCTCATTTCTTTGGATTTACCAAGGACAGAGTCAGTCTTTCTTGGTACCTACTGATGTAAGGGTTGCCAAATACCAAGAAAGCTCTGAAGAGGGGTCTTTCCTGAGAGCATAGGAATTGGCTCACCACTGCCTCCTTACAAATTCACAGATTTGACGAAGGAGACCAGATCTGAGACAGAAAGGCCATTTCTGGGTTACATCGTATGTCCTACCAGTCAGAGGACACTCCAGATAGTCACAGACCTACTTGGAAGAAGGAGGTGCATTTGTGGGTGTTGGTTTGTGTTTGTGGTTTTTTCTCATGATCTGAGAATAGGTAAAAAAGGAGGTTTGTTTGGTATGGAGTGGACTGTTTCTAGTAAGTCATTTGACAAGGAGACTGTTTCTGTGTCTGTGTATCCCACTGTGTTTTTCTTTGTAGATATTAGAAAAGAAAATAGCTCATTGGGTGTGTCCTGTCTAGTAGAAAACTTCCCAGTATGCATCCTTCCCAATTAATGAATGGAATGAGGCTTGCCTTATCCATGGGCAACACCTGCTATCTACCTATGTTCTCATTTTTTTCCTGAATTCTGGTCACTCTAAAGATTAGTATCATGTATTTTTGTACAAGATACGTACCACCTCCAAGCTCTGTGACATAGCCATGTACTGGATAGCTGAAGGGAATGGCGAGCATCTCAGAAAACTCACATATCAGAGTAACCAGGAAAGTCTCCTAGGAGAAACCCTGCTTGGGGGCTTTTGATTACCTATTGTTCTGTTGCTCTGAATGTCAGAAAGGTCTTTGCCTCAGGCCAAACCTTAGTGAAGCCTGAAGAAAAGAGTTTTCAAATGGAAATGAATGGGAATCACCTGTGGCTTTTTACTTCATTGCTTTGGAAAGGGATTTGTCTGAATCAGCCACTTGGCCCTGTGTGAGCCTGTGGTTTAGATTTTCAGCACCTGATGTATCTAGAGAAAGATCCCATGTGGGCATCCAAAACCAAAATGGAAAAATAGATCAGTCATTGTACATGAAGCCTCTCGCCTTCCTCTGTAATATTAATGACCTCCATCAAGTGAGAATAGGGATCATTTGTGTCAAATGAGTTCTTCAAAGCCCTGCAGAGGCTGGACAATAGGTGCTTGCGTTTTCTCATGACTCCAATTCACACAAAGAATCTATACCCCACAGTCAGTAGGCCTCAAATTTGAGAAGTGGAGCAGTATTAACAGCAGTCCTATATGATCACTTCTGTTTCACAGGAATGTTGTCCAGGCCACCCTGACTTTAGGCAAATGAGGGGCAAGTGAGATTATTTTTGACACTGTCTTGGGCTGTGCCCCTCATGGAAACCTCCAGCTAGAGGTTATGATTAGTGTCTATATAAAAGAAGAAGAGGGCCCTGTGGGAGTGTTTTGGTTTTAATTGTCGTCATTTGTGTGGCAATTGGAAGAGATGCCTGGATCCACCTGGGCTTGAACTCTGTTGTGATTCCCCTTAGAGACTGAGTTGTGGAACTGAGCTCAGAGAAGTATTGCCATGAATTGTGTTGAGATTTTTGGAGGCCAAGCATGAGATTCGCCATTGGAAACTGAGATCTAGGCCCAGGGTGACTTTCCACAGAGCACTGGGAATCTCAGCCAGGATATCACAAGATTTTATTTTGAAAGATTGTCAGCCATAGTTGAGAGTCAAAACACACATGGAATTCACATTGTAGACCTCAATGGGCCTGGCTTCATGTGACCTTTTGCCCACTCTTTGGGAAGCCTTGCCTGTGAGAGTTCTCCAGACCTTTCATTGAAATGAGTTTCCTCACCTTTTAATGGTTCCTGTATAAATTGAATCCCGCAGTGCCTCCAACTTCATTATTGAAAAATATCTAGATAAATACCATGAATTTTTTGAAATTACCATGACCAGGTTGCACTGGAGAACCTCTGGATGTCCTGTTGCTGATCATGACTGTACCAGACAGTGCCTTGATTGACTGGGTTTCATGGAAAAAGTGTAGAACATAGATGCCAGAAAGTTGGAGCCTGCAGACTAGTGGGCCTAGAGCAGTGGAGTGTAGGTGTGTGAAAAAAACATTTCTGGTGGGGCCACGTGGATCTGCCATTGGCTTAGAAATCACTTGTGACTGACATGGTACAGCCAGCAGACTGTATGTAAAGGCATCTTATTATATGGAGAGGATTCCTGCCAATGTCCAGAATCAGGTTGCTATTGTCAAGTTGAAAAGCTATGTGGGATTGAAGCCCCACTGGTGCATTTTAGTAACCCACCACACGTGAGAGTACATCCTCCAGCACTGTGTCCCAGTAGAACTCCTTGTATATCGTGAAGCCAATACCAAACTCACAGTGCAGCAGTAAAAAACACCACGAAAGTGGATAATGACCAAATGGCTCTTCAGACAACACAGTTAGATACTTAGACCCCAGTGGCCAAAGTTTACCTACAAAGAGAGAATTCAGCACTGCTGCCTCATGTTCACTAGAAAATAAAAAACCATGTCATCCAGGTCACATAGATGGAGACCCAGAATTGATGGTCTCACTACAAAGGAAGCTAAAGCTCCTGACAACAACATATATTTTAACTGCCCAAGCTCAGAGGCAGTTTCTCAAAAAGGCTAGCAGAGCTCCATGTTTGTGGAGTGTTTACCCTCTCTCTTTTTGTAACCCGTTCTACCTCCTACAAGTTTGTGAACTCCTGAGCATTTTCCTTTCCACATATGTATTCACAGATTTTCTAACTTTTCTCCACTAATTGTTTCTTATTTGGGGCGAAGGTAATGTCAAAGCATTGTTCTGGATGAGAGTGGGAAGATTTTTGTGTAGCACATATTTGCATACACATTAGATTCATTTTCCTATTTTCCATTTGAAATACTGAATCCCTGACCCTACCCCATACCCTACTAGACTCTGACTACTAATCAAAATATGATGGAGAAAAAGAAACTTAACAGAATAGAAATACAGGCCTTTCATAGGAGTCATGGTGTATACTTGGACTTGCCTTCGGCTTTATCAATGGTATGTGTTATAAATCTAGTCAACTTTTCATTGTAATACTTCTCCATGAGTTTTTAAAATTAACACATATGTAAATTTCTGTCTCACTTTCTCTGTAGCCTATTCATCACATGTATTTTTTAATGCATCTTTAGAATTCTACCTGGTATCACATGTACATTCTTGTGAGCTTGCTTATTTTGGAAGATACAAATTGTGAGAAGAGATCGCTCCCTCTAAATACTGATGGAACTGGAAATTCTACCTATGGGTGAATTTCCTAGATGAACAGTATTATGCATAAATAAATGTTCAGTAAAATGAATATTTTTGGATACGTGGATGATATCTATTTTATTATGATTTTCGAATGGCATATATATTGCTACATTTTAATGTCTGTGTATGTGAGTATCTAATTATCTATCTATCTATCTATCTATCTATATAGATATAGATATCTACTCTTTAGATTTTCCAAAATATGAAATATATGTGTCTTATTATACACTTTCTAAATTCACTCATGTGTGTGTATGTGGATTTATAATCAAATTTTTACAAAATAATTCTTAGAAATATTCATCCACCTTAAATACATATTTATTTCCTAGTACTGAAAACTAAATTCAGTGAATGGTGCATACAAATCGTAATATTTCCACAGTGACTGACCCAGTTTCACATCAATGCAAGTAGACACCTATGGGACCATGATGTGTATTTTGAAGTTCATTTTTATTCCACACTGATACATTACTATTTCTGCAGTTTATGGACATTATAGGATATATCCTTTCATCCACAATTTCACAAATTTATAGGCATTTGGTTCACTTTCAATCACTTCCTACTTCAGAACACATGTATTCCTCCATGTTTCTTGACTGTTCTTTTCATAAGATTCTTTCCAAACACATTATTTTTGATTTCCATAATCATTTTTGAAGCAAAACTCAGACACTCTTCATGATAAACCATAATGCTAATATTACCATTAGATATATAACTGGTTAGAATGAATTTATGTATATCAATATAAAATTTCCTATATATTTTCAGATATCAATTCAATCCATTATTTAAAGTTTGAACCAGTTATATTATTTATTCACAGTATGGTCTATTAAGGCATCATCTCTATATTCATAGACCGATGGTATACCTATTTGTATCCCAAATACTAATTTATAAGTCTTTAAAATATTGCTTTAAGAATTGGTGGAAGAAATACTCTAGTCACCTGATATACATACACATTTTATCACAGTAATATTCCTGACACAAAATGCAACGGACACACTTATGATTGTACCAAAGCCTATATTGAAAGTGAGCATGTATTACTAACAACATCCAAGTCCTGATTAACTAATGATCTCAAATATCATTCCTATTGGTGACTACATATTTGTTTTTTCCTAAGATTAAATATTGAATCTGAACCCTGTTAAAAATGTCTTATCCTATCACTCACTTTGTACTTTGCCTGATTTCCTAATGTCTCTATTGATATCTGATTTCCTACACATTTTCCCCAGTTCATCACTGTGACTGACTCTTCAAATATGCTGACATTTACTTTCACTCTTTAACAAAAACCCTATATCTAAAGAACATTTGGTCCAATTCCTCGACTCACTGAAATGGGTTCTTCAAAGCCCTGCAGAGGGTAGCCCATAGGTGCTTGATTTTCTCATGACCCCAATTCACATAAAGAATCTATGCCCCACAGAGAGTAGGCCTCAAATTGGAGAAGTAGAGCAGTATTAATGGCAGGCCTATTTTATCACATCTGGTTCACAGAAAGGGTTTCCAGGCCACACTGAGTTTAGGCAAATAAGGGGCAAGTGAGCTTATTTTGGACACTTCCTTAGGCTGCGCCCCTCATGGAAACCTCCAGCAAGAGGTTATGATGAGAGTTTATATTGAAGAAGATGAGGGCCATGTGGGAGTGTTTTGGTTTAATTGTGGTCATTTGTGTGGTGGTTGGAAGAGATGACTGGGTCCGCATGGACTTCAACTCTGGAGTGATTCCCCTTAGAGACTGAAATGAACTCAGAGAAGTATTGACATGAATTGTGTTGGGATTTTAGGAGGCCACACATGAGAGTTGCCCTTGGAGACTGAGATCTAGGCTCAGGATAGCTTTCCAAAGAGCACTGGGAATCTCAGGCAGGATATCACATGACTTTATTCAGAAAGACGTGGCAGCCATTGTTGAGAGTCAAAACACACATGGACCTCAATTGTAGACCTCAATGGGCCTGGCTTAATGTGACCTTTTGGCCACTCTTTGGGAAACCTTGCCTCTGAGAGTTCTCCCGAGCTTTAATTGAAATAAGCTTCCTCACCATTTCATGGTTCCTGAATAAATTGAAAGCCACAGTGCCTCCAACTTCATCCTTGAAAATTGGCTAGATAAATACCATGAATTTTTTAAATTTCCATGAACAGATGGCACTGGAGAACCTTTGGATATCTGTTGCTGATCATGAGTGTACCAGACATTGCATTGATTGACTGGGTTTCATGAAAATGGTGAGAACAGAGGTGCCAGAAAGTTGGAGCCTGCTGATTAGTGGGCCCAGAGCAGTGGTGGGCAGGTGTATGATAAAACATCTGTCGTGGGGACACGTGGTTCTGCCATTGGTTTCCGAATGACTTGTGACTGACATGTTGCAGCCAGCAGAACCTTACAAGTAAAGGGACCTTGTTATATGGAGAGGTTTCAGGGCAATGTTCAGAATCAGGTTGCTATGGACATGGGTGCAAGCTTTTTGGGATAGAAGCCTGGTTGGTGCATTCTCCTGCAGACCCTCAACCACTACACGTGAGAGTACTCCCTCTAGCACTGTGTCCCAGTTTTTCTCCTTGTATTACGTGAAGCCAATACCAAACTCCCAGTGCAGCAGTAAGAAACACCACGAAAAGTGGAGTATGACCAAATGGCTTCACAGATCACATGGTTAGACACTTAGACCCCAGTGTCCTCAGTTTACTAACAAAGGGAAAATTCAGAACTTCTTCCTCATGTTCAATATCATATAAGGAACCATGTCATCCAGGTCACATAGATGCCAACCCAGGTTTGATGGTCTCAATACAAAGGAAGCTAAAGCTCCTGACAACAACAAATTTTTCAAGGGCCCAAACTCAGAGGCAGTTTCTCAAAAACTCATTAGGCCACCAGAGTTCCATGTTTGTGGAGTGTTTACCCTGTACCTTACTTTTGGAAATTCCTCTACCACCTCCAAGGTTGTGAACTCCTGAGCATTTTCTTTTCCAGATATATATTCACAGATTTTCAAACTCTTCTCCACTAATTGTGTATTACTTGTGGTGAAGGAAATATCAAGGCATTGTTTTGGAGGACAGTGGGAAGATTTTTGTCTAGCAAATATTTGCATACACATTAGATTCATTTTCCTATTTTCCATTAGAAATACTGAATCCCTGTCACTAACCCATACCCTACTAGACTCTGACTACTAATCTTAATATGATGTAGAAAAAGAAACCTAACAGAATAGAAATACAGGCCGTACATAGGAGGCATGGTGTATACTAGGACTTGCCTTCTGCTTTATCAAGTGTATGTGTTATAAATCTAGTCAACTTTTTATTGTAATACTTCTCCATGAGTTTTTAAAGTTAACACATATGTACATTTCTGTCTCCCTTTCTCTGTAGCCTATTCATCTCATGAAATTTATTATGCATATTTAGTATCCTACCTGGTATCACACGTACATTCTTGTGAGCTTGCTGTTTTAGGATGATACAGATTGTGAGAAGAGATCACTCCCCCTAAATACTGATGGAACTGAAAATTCAACGTATTGGTGAATTTCTTAGATGAACAGCATTATACATAAATCCATGCTCAGTAAAAAGAATATTTTGGATATGAGGATGATATATATTTCATAATGAATTTTGATTGGCATACATATTACTACATTTTAATGTCTGTGTTTGTATCTATCTATATATATTTTTTTTTCTCCAGATTATTCAAAATATGAAATATATGTGTCTTATTATACACTCATTAATTTAACTCATGTTCCTATATGTGGATTTATAATCAAATTTTCACAAGATTATTCTCAGAAATATTCATCCACATGAAATACATATTTATTTCCCAGTACTGAAAACTAACTTTGGTGAATGGTGCTTACAAATACTAATATTTGTACAGTAACTGACCCAGTTTAACATCAATGCAAGTAAAATCCTATGGGACATGATGTGTATTTTGAAGTTCATTTTTATTCAACACTGGTACATTACAATTTCTTCAGTTTATGGACATCATAGGATAATACTTTTCATCCACAAGTTCACAAATCTGTACGCATTTGGTTCACTTGCAATTACTTGCTGCTTCAGAACATATGTATTCCTCCATGTTTCTTGAGTGTTCTTTGCATGAGATTATTTCCAAACATATTATTTTCGATTTCCATAATCATTTTTGAAGCAAAACTCCCACACTCTTCATCATAAACCATAATGCTAAAATTACCATTAGATGTATAACTGGTTAGAATGAACTTATGTATATCAATATAAGATTTCCTATATATTTTCAGATATCAATTCAATTAATTATTTAAAGTTTGAACCAGTTATATTATTTATTCACAGTATGGTCTATTAAGGCATCATCTCTATATTCATAGACCGATGGTATACCTATTTGTATCCCAAATACTAATTTATAAGTCTTTACAATATTGCTTTAAGAATTGGTGGAAGAAATACTCTAGTCACCTGATATACATACACATTTTATCACAGTAATATTCCTGACACAAAATGCAAAGGACACCCTTATGATTGTACCAAAGCCTAAATTTAATGTGAGCATGTATTACTAACAACATCCATGTCCTGATTAACTAATGATCTCAAATATCATTCCTATTGGTGACTACATATTTGTTTCTTCCTAAGATTATATATTCAAACTCAACCATGTTAAAAACATCTTATCCTATCACTCACTTTGTACTTTCCCTGATTTCCTAATGTCTCTATTGATATCTGCTTTCCTACACATTTTCCCCAGTTCATCACTGTGACTGACTCTTCACATATGCTGACATTTACATTCACTCTCTAACCAAAACCCTATATCTAAATAACTTTTCGAACTATCTCTTTTTGTCTGGACGATCTCTTCTTCATTCAGTCATCCAAGGTACAAGGTCCTATACCATTGTATATCGATTTATCTGAGACAACTTTGCGGAAATAATTCAAAGCTAAGTATCCCAATCAAGGGCCCAATGTTCATCTGGGTTTGAAATCTTTCCTAGATTTCTGTTTTCATACTTATATTACACCTATATATGCTTGTAATATCGGAGGTTCCCAATACCATTATTCATCTCACAGAATGATTCCTAACCCAAATCGAACATGCTATTAACCCTAACCATGCACTGTTCCCTCAATTTAACTTTATGAAGAGCAGGGACAGAGTTGGTGTTATAATACAGGTAGATAGGGGATCTTCCACCTGTTGAGAACCTCAAGTTCCATGCAGAAATAAACCCTGGAGAAGATGTAGGCAGCTATGAAGAACCTGAGAGAGCAACAGATATCTTCCTTGGTAAAATACCTTGTCAGGATGAAGAGATGTGTCTGAATAAGCCTCTCTCTTCTTAATGTAGAGAAGATGGACCAAACCAGGTCTGTGTGGAGAGCTGTTAACATGTGCCTATGGTTGATATACCATTCTATCTTGTGAATGTGACACAGGAAGTAGGGGCAGCCTCTCTCTCATGGGACCCTTGGAAGCAAATTTAGGATAAAGTGGTTGCCAAGATAGTGACCTCATTCGGTTCCTGAAGGAAGTGACCTACCTCACTTCCTTGGTGATGGAACTCTCTGAACTTGGGATCCAGGAAGCCAGGCACTCAGAGCCAGTCCCAGTCCCAGTCCCAGTGGGTTCACTTGTTTGGATTTACCAAGGACAAAGTCGGTCTTTCTTGGTACATACTGATGTGTGGATGGCTAAATGTCAGGAAAGCTCTGAAGAGGGGCCTTTCCTGAGAAAGCAGGTAGTGACTCACTGATTGATGCTGACAACTTTACAGAGTTGGTAAAGGAGACCTGATCTGAGACAGGAAAGTCCATTTCGAGGGAGCAGAGTAAGGCCCACCAGTCTGAGGACACTCTGGATAGTCACAGACCTACTTGGGTAATGGAGGTGCCTTTGTGGGTGTGGGTGTGAATTTGTAGTTTTGTATCATGTTCTGAGAATAGGTAGGAAAGGCAGTATGTTTGGTTTGGAGTGGACTGTTTTTGGTAAGTCATTTGACATGGCGAGTGTTTCTATGTTTGTGTTTCCCACTTTTTCCGTGGTTGTAGATATTAGAAAAGTGAATGCATCAATGGATGTGTCCTGTCTAGTAGAAAGCATCTCAGCACACATCCTGCCCAATTTATGAATGGACTGTGGCTTGCCTTATATGGGCAACACCTACTTCTTTCCTTAGTTCCTGTTTTCTTCCTGAATTCTGGCCACTCTCCAGAATAGGCTCATGTTTTTTTGTCCAAGATATGGACCTCTGTCGAGTTCTGTGACATGGCCATGTACTGGATAGATAAAGGGAATTGGGAGCATCTCAGAAAACTCGGATATCAGTGTGACCAGTAAAGTCTCAGTAGAGAAACCCTGCTTTGTGCCTTTTGCTAACCTACTGTTCTGTTGACCTGAATGTCAGGAAGGTCTTTTCCTCAGGCCACCATTTTGTGAAGCCTGAAAAAAACTGCTTTCAATTGGAAATGAATGAGCATCACCTGTGGCTCTTTGCTTAATTGCTTTGGAAAGGGATGTGTCTGAATCATCCTTTCGGCTCTGAGAGAGGCTGTGGCTTTGATTTTCAGCACCTGATGGATCTAAAGAAAGATCCCATGTGTGCATCCAAAACCAAAATGGCAAAAAGATCAGTCATTGTGGATGAAGTCTCTTGCTTCCTCTGTTAGGTTCCTGACCTCCATCAAGTAAGTAGAGGGATCCTTTGAGACAAATGAGTTCTTCAAAGCCCTGCAGCAGTGCTTGGGTTCTCACATGACTCCAAATCACATAAAGAATCTATACCTCACAGTCAGTAGGCTTCAAAATGAAGAAACACAGCAGTATTACTGGCAGGCCTATTTGATCAATCCTGGTTTACAGGAAGGGTGTCCAGGAAACCCTGACTTTAGGAAAATGAGGGGAAAGGGAACTTATTTTGGACACTGTCTTGGGCTGCGCCCCTTATGGAAACCTCCAGCCAGAGGTTATGATGAATGTCTACATGGAAGAAAATGAGGGCCATGTGGGAGTAATTTGGTTTTAATTGAACATATTATTAAACCTAACCATACACTGTTCCCTCAATCTAAGTGTTCAGAAAAGCAGGGAAAGGTTTGGTCTTACAATACAGGAATGCAGGGGATCTTCCACCTGCTGAAAACTTCAAAGTTCCATGCAGAAATGATCCCTGGAGAAGATGTAGGCAGCTATGAAGGACATGATAGAGCAAAAGGCATCTTCCATGGCAAACAACCTGGTCAGGATGAAGGGTTGTGTCTGAATCAGATTCTCTCTTCTTAAGGTAGAGGAGATGAACCAAACTAGGCCTTTGTGGAGAGCTGTTCCCAGGTGACTATGGTTTCTATACTATTCTAACTTGTGAAAGTGTCACAGGTAGTAGGGACATCCTCCATGTTATGAGACCTTAGGAAGCAAATGTTAGGACAAATTGGTTGCCAAGGCAGTGACCTCATTCAGTTACTAAAGGAAGTGACCTCACCTCACATCCTTGTTGATGGAACTCTCCAAATTTGGGTTCCAGGAAGCCAGGCACCAAGACCCAGTCCCAGCACCAGTTCCAGTGTTCTCACTTGTTTGGATTTTCCAAGGACAGAGTCAGTCTTTTGTGGTACCTACTTATGTGAGAATGGCCAAATTCCAGAAAAATTCTGAAGAGCGGCCCTTCCGGAGAAAACAGGTAGAGGCTCACTGCTGGCTCCTGAAAACTTCACAGAGTTGACCAAGGAGCCCAGATCTGAGACAGGACAGACAATTTCTGGGGAACATAGTATGGCCCTCCGGTCAGAGGACACTCTGGATAGTTCCAGACCTACTTGGGGGAAGGAGGTGCCTTTGTGGTTGTGGGTATGGGTTTGTGGTTTTTTCTTTTGTTCTGAGAATAGTTAGGAAAGGGGGTGTGTTTGGTTTGGAGTGGAGTGTTTCTAGTTAGTCCTTTGACAAGGCGAGTGTTTTTAGGTCTGTGTATCCCACTGTGTCCGTGGTTGTAGACATTAGAAAAGAGAATGCCTCAATGGGTGTATCCTCTCAAGGAGAAAACTTCCCAGCATTCATCTGGCACAATTTATAAATGGAGTGTGGCTTGCCTTATCAATGGGCAACACCAACTATCTTCCTACGTTCCTGTTTTCTTCCTGAATTCTGGCCACTCTCCAGAATAGGCTCATGATTTTGTGTCCAATATATGAACCACTTCCAAGATCTGTGACATGGCCATATACTGGATAGCTGAAGGGAATGGCAAGCATCTCAGAAAACTCAGATATCAGTGTAGCCAGTAAAGTCTCAGTGGAGAAACCCTGCTTTGGGCCTTTTGATTACCTATTGTTATGTTGCCCTGAATATCAGGAAAGTCTTTGTCTCAGGACACCCCTTTGTGAAGCCTGAAGAAAACAGTTTTCACATGGAAATGAATGGGTATTACCTTTGTGTTTACAATAAAACCTTCACAGATTTGGCTCTCATTAAGTTAAAAATACTTTTAAATTGCATCTCAGTGTAAAAAGTAACATGGAACTGTACATATCTTATTGATAACAAGTCCAATTATAGAACACAAATGATATACATAAATCTCCAACATGTTTTTCTTTTAAGCCTAGAATTACCATACAACCTTAGAACACCAACTTGATACAATGGTCTTTGGAAGCTTCTACCTTACAGACTTGTATACCTGGAAGATATGAACACATTAACACCACAATTACATTGATGTTTTTGTATTAAACAAGTTTAGATTTTAAAGAAATAACATGGCACAATTTTATAAAAACAGTACTTGTTTTACCAGCTGTTTATTTTTTTAAGATTACTTGCTCAAAACTTACACATATAACCAAGTTACACAAACCTTTTTTTATTATTTACTTAAACCCCTTTAATTACTTAATCATATAGACTCTCTTATCCAGAAACACATTTTTCCTCTATTAGATCTATATCTGGAACCTTTTAGTTTCTCTTTTTCATCTACTAACCTCTTTCTGTTCACATTTCAATACAATACTTGTAAATTTCTGAATTTAGGCAGATTATTTTATAGACATCTACATTTTATTAGGGCCTTTTTGAAAACCTAGAAAACTTATTGGCCTAATTTTAAAGACATCTTTATTTTTATATGTTTACCCAATTTGAATTAAAACATATGAATCACGTGAATCAAAGACATTTGGATACATTCTTAAATTTTTCATGAGTGCTCCTCATCTGTCAATTGTCATATCACTGCATGATATATGGACATACACACATACAGACATACCAACATACAACACGTAACACAAATGTAACACATAACACAATAATAAAAGCCTTGTAGCTTTTTCAGGTGAAATCTCCATTGAAATGCTAAAAACTCCAGAGTCGATCAAAAATAGAACTGATCAGAAAACATTAACCCATCAGCAGAATCAAGATCATGAGTTAAAAAAAAAAATACAGAATCTAAGAAAAGCAAGAGTCCTAAAAAAGATGACTGGCCAGTAATTAGTAAATACCGTATAATATAATTTTTTGGTTAGGTCTAGTTTGAGTTCAGGTAAAAAGACACATTTACTCTTTTTTATCTGTCTCCTGCTGAGTGCTGCAGGCTTCTTTTATTTGCATATCAACTTAAGTCCTTGCTGAGGTCTGGAAAACTGAAAAGACTGGAATTCGTAGCAGAAACCTCAGGCCTAAGGCATTTTAGCTATAAGTCATAATTTCCAGGTTTGGATGTTGAAAATTTTGATGCAAGTTTAAGATGTAATTCTCAAAATTTTATATCTTTAGATTTTTCTACACTAGAAAAACTTGCTCACACAAAACTGAAAATAGGATCATTTTTTGATAATATTAAAGCCACCATCAGAAGAAGTTTCTATAGGATCGTTAAGCCCCTTTCTTTGTTATGAAGTTTCTAATAGTATTAAGTTACATTAAACTGGCTGAAAATTTTTTAAAAAGAACCACACACTACCATGTGTATCCGAAATTAAGCTTTAAAAATTTCCAAGACTGTTGCTAATTAATGTCATTTCAATAAGCCAGACCAACGTTTTAATTTAGTACCATTTTTTAAAATCTTACACACTGATGGGAATAGATACCATATCATAATTTATTATCTCTTCCCAAGTTAATGCACTGGTATATCTAGTGAAATTTTTTCAGGCTGCCTAGTTCAAAATTAAAACTCTTTAATTATTTTTTATCCTAAGTATTTAAGTTTCCTAGCATGAACTACCTGAAATCAAACTAAACAATTGTTTAAACCCAACTTTTAACTGTAACATAGTGCAATGCTTTAGAAACCCATTTAGATACGAGATGGTTAAAATAAAAAAAAAATCATTTTTAGATACACATTCACCCTAGATCATCCCCAAGAAAAAATCTATAATATCAACATATTAATGCATTCATTGTCCCTTTTGTTAAGTAAACAGAGGTGGAGAAATCCTTAAAGTGCACGTAAGGAATAAGGGAGTTCCCCACAGCAAAATGGCTCTGTCAGCTGCTGGGAGTCCCTTAGCCTCACCATTTACTTACAGGATTAGTTACTCTGGTTTGCTTTGACCCCAGGCACCAGGCATATTCTATGTCTCCCAACTTTGCAGTAGTCAGCTCCCAAAAATTTCATCCTCTGCTTGCAGTTGTTTTGAGTGCTAGGCTTCCCCAAGAGGGCAGAGTGGGGTTTATTTAAAGTCCCCTCTGGGGTGTCAAAATTTATGACTGAAGACTTGGTTCCCATCCCAAAGCCAATTAATGCCAATTTAATAATGAGGACAGGGTTTTGAGAAAAGTTTAAGCGAGATATCAAAGTTCTTTGACCCCAGACATTTCCCTCTGCAGTGGGCATGCTCAAGCCAACTACGGGAAGAAAAAAATCACTGCTTCCGTAATCTTGCTTAACAAAGGGGAGTAAAGTTTATCAAAGTTCTTTAAAACACAGCTAAGAGAGGTGCAAAAGGTGAGAACAGAAAAACTGGCGGTTCTATTGACTTTTGGTCCCTCACAGGAGAAGCATTAGTTTAAAATTTAGCTAAAGTAACTTCCACATATGTAAGGCAGGTTGGAACTCGGGACTCTGCATCGGTCCAAACAATGCCATCACATTTAACAGAAACTCAGATAAAAAGACACACAAAGACCATCATGCAGCTCCCGTTTGTTCACAACCCCAAGATCTACAATCTTGTGACTCAGGGAGAATGGAGGGAAGAGGGGAAGGAGTAGAAGGTTTGAGTGATAGGATCCTGGGTGACGGTGTCGGATTGGAGGCAGGGACCAGGAAAGGCTTCAAGGACAGAGGCATGGAATGGCTTTGTCCCATAATGAGAGTTTCTCAAACAGAGACAAGGACAATACAAACGTGACACAAACATGTACACACAGGTAACATTTAACACGAGTTCAGAAGTAAAGATTAGAACCTAGTAACTGGCAAAACCTGATGGGTTAGACCACAAAGACAGACAGTGAATTCAACCTGAGATAAAAAAGTAGCCAGCAAGATATGATGGGTTGGCAGCAGAGTCACCTAATGTGGGCTCATCCGTCCCTCCTCACCCAATGAGGGCACATCCATCACTCCCTGAGTCCTCCAAGGCATCCCTTGCGAGGACGTGGTCTGTGGCTTTAGGACACGTTTGTCCACCACTGACAGGGGGAACTTACGTTCTCCGCTGGCAGCCACTCTGCCAACCCAAACCAAAAACGGAAAAACGGAACCTGAACAAAAAGCTCTGAGCGATCGCAAGGAAAAATGGAAAGAAGCACCTTACTTACCCCCAGAGGGGTCTGTTGGGGTGTCCTTGTCCTATGCTGCGTGATTCCCGTCCAACGCACCAAATGTAAGGATCCGGTGAACGTCGGAGGAAGAGACCACCAAGAGACCACAGCTCATGCAACAGAAAAAGGCGTTCATTGAGGATCCAATCCAGCATGCTGGGGCTACGTGCTCACTCAAGAAGGGAGAGCAGCCCAGAGCCCCGAGCAGGGGTTGAGCAGTGCTTAAGTACACTTTTTGGGGAGGGCGGGACTTTACATATATCACAGTCTCCTTTAAGAAATCAACATACACCGCAGAAAAATCAAACAACAATTCCTAAACATGATTAGTTCACTCATTGGCAAGAACAGGTGAGGCAGGAGTGATAGGTCAGTTCTAAAGCGAGGTACACATTCAAACAGATTGCTTTAGGCCTTGCAATGCCTATGTGCCAGGCCACACAGGGTCCTAGGTTATTAAATAACCAGGCGGTCAGGGGGAATATTTACTGGGCAGTCGGGAATTGTACTACAAGCTACAGGAATTTCAGGTTTTGCATGTAGCATAGGAACTTAACAATACCTGGTCCTTTACATTTTAACTCAGGCCTTGCAGCTTAGAAACTTTACAAAACCCAGTCTTTTACACTTCAACTTTTACACTTTAATTTCAATTTATTTTACCCTTTCAGATCACTCCTGGTGGACAAGAAGGGTGTCCAAGCCACCCTGAATTTAGGCAAATGAGTGGCAAGGGAGCTTATTTGGGACACTGTCTTGGGCTGTGCCCCTCATGGAAACCTCCAGCCAGATGTTATGATGAGTGCCTTTATAGAAGAAGAGGAGGGCCATGTGAGAGTGTTTTGGTATTAATTGTGGTCATTTGTGTGACGGTTGGAAGAGATGAGTGGGTCCACCTGGGCTTGAATTCTTGTGTGATTCCCCTTAGAGACTGACTTCTGGAACTGAACTCAGAGAAGTATTGCCATGAATTGTGGTGATATTTTAGGAGGCCAAGCATGAGAGTTGCCCTTGGAAACTAAGATCAAGGACGAGGGTGGATTTCCACAGAGCACTGAGAATTTCAGCCAAGATATCCCATGATTTTATTCTTAAAGACTTGGTAGCCATAGTTGAGAGTCAAAACACACATGGACCTCACATTGTAGACCTCAATGGGCCTGGCTATATCTAACCTTTTGGTCACTCTTTGGGAAGCCTTGCCTATGAGAGTTCTCCAGAGTTTCATTCAAATGAGCTTCCTCAACATTTAATGGTTCTTGAAACCCACAGTGCATACAAACACAATAGAAATACAAGCAGTTCAGAAGAGGCATGGTGTATAGTTGGACTTTCCTTTTGCATTATGTAGGGTAGGTGTTATAAATCTAGTTAATTTTTAATTGAAATAGTTCTCCTTGTGTTTTTTAAGTTAATAAATATGTGAATTCCTCTATCCCTTTCTCTGTAGCCTATTCATCACATGTATTTTTATATAAACATATAGAATCCTACCTGGTATCACATATACATTCTTGTGAGGTGGTTGACATGGCAGATACAAATTATGACAAGAGATCACTCCTCCTAAATGCTATTGGATCTTAAAATTCAACCTAAGGGTAACCTTTCTAGTTTAACAACATTATTCATAAATCCATGTTCAGTAAAATTAATATTTTTGGATCTGTGGACGATATATATTTCATCATGAATTTCAATTGGCATATATATTGCCACTTTATAATGTCTGTGTGTGTTTTGCTCTTTGCTTAATTGCTTTGGAAAGGGATGTGTCTGAATCACCCTCTTGGCCCTGTGTGAGGCTGTGGCTTAGATTTTCAGCACCTGATGGATCTAAAGAAAGATCCCATGGGTGCATCCAAAACCAAAATGGCCAAAAGAGCAGTTATTGTGGATGAAGACTCTCACCTTCTTCTCTAAGATTCCTGACATCCATCAAGTGAAAATAGGGATCCTTTGGGTCAAATGAGTTCTTTAAAGCCCTGCAGAGTTTAGCCCATAGGTGCTTGGGTTTTCTCATGAATCCAGTTTACATAAAGATTCTAAACCCCACAGTCAGTAGGCATCAAATTGGAGAAGCCAAGGAGTATTAACGGCAGGCGTATTTGATCACTCCTGGTTCACAGTCAGGATTTCCAGGCCACACTGACTTTAGGCAAATGAGGGGCAAGAAAGGTTATTTTGGACACTGTCTTGTGCTGTGCCCCTCATGGAAACCTCCATCCAGATGTTATGATGAGTGTCTACATGAAATAAGATAAGGGGCATGTGGGAGCATTTTGTTTTGAATTGTGGTAATTTGTTTGGTGCTTGGAACAGATGACTGGGTCCACCTGGGCTTGAACTCTGGTATGATTCCCCTGAGAGACTGAATTCTGGAAGTGACATAAGAGAAGTATTGTCATGAATTGTGTTTGGATTTTACTAGGCCATGCAACCAACATCTCAGGTATTAATTGTGGTGCAGGGAGATCTAGGTGCAGGGTGGCTTTGCCCACAGCACTGGGAATCTCAGCCTGGATATCACATGATTTTATTCTGAAATTCTTTAAAGCCACACTTGAGAGTCAAAACACATATGGACCTCACATTGTATACCTCAATGGGCCTGACTTCATGTTACCTTTTGGCCACTCTTTGGGAAGCCTTGCCTGTGAGTGTTCTCAAGATCTTTCATTGATATGAGCTTCTTCAACATTTAATGGTTCCTGAATGAATTGAAACCCACAGAGCCTCCAACTTTATCCTCGAAAAATGGCTTGATAAATACCATGAAATTTTTGAAATTCCCATCACCAGGTGGCACTGGAAAACTTTTGGATGTCCTGTTGCTGATCATGAGTGTATCAGACAGTGCCTTGACTGACTGGGTTTCATGAAAATTGTGTAGAACAGTAATGCCAGTAAGTTGGAGCCTGTTCATTAGTGGGCCTAGAGCAGTGGTGTGAAGGTGTGTGAAAAAACATGTGTGTTGGGGCATGTGGATCTGCCATTGGCTTCCAATTGCCTTGTGATTGACAGGGTACAGCCAGCAGACCCTTATATGTAAAGGCATCTTGTTATATGGATAGGTTTCTGGGAAATGTTCAGAATCAGGTTGCTATGGACAAAGGGGCAACCTATGTGGGACAGAATCCTGGTTGGTGCATTCTCATGCAGACCGTGTCCCTCCACACGTGACAGAACTCCCTCCAGCACTGTGTCCCAGTTGAACTCCTTGTATTTCATGAAGCAAATACCAAACTCCCAGTGCACCAAGGAGTAACACCACGAAAATTGGAGCATGACCAAATGGCTTCACAGTCAACCCGGGGAGACACTTACACCCCAGTGGCCATAGTTTAACTACAAAAAGAGTATTCAGCACTGCTGCCTCATTTTCATTGGAAAATTAGAAACAATGTCCTTCAGGTCACATATTTGCACACCCAGATTTGATGGTCACACAACAAAGGAAGCTAAAGCTCCTGACAACAACATGTATTTTAAGAGCCCAACCTCAGAGAGTTTCTCAAGAAGTCTTTACACAAGCAGAGCTCAATGTTTGTGGAGTGTTTACCCTGTCCCTTACTTTTGGAAACTCCTCTACCACCTACAAGTTTGTGAACTCCTGAGCATTTTTTATTCCTGATATGTATTTACAGATTTTCTAACTTTTCTCCTTTATTGTATCTTACTTGGAACTAAGGTAATGCCAAGGCAATCTTCTGGATGAGAGTGTGAACATTTTTGTGTAGCACATATTTGCATACCCTTTAGAGTCATTTTCCAATTTTCCATTCGAAATACTGAATCCCTGACACTAACGCATACCCTAATAAACTCTGACTACTACTCCTAATATGATGGAGAAAAATAACACAAACAGAATAGGAATACAAGCAGTTCAGAGGAATCATGGTGTATAGTTGGACTTGTTTTTTGCATGATTAATTGTAGGTGTTATAAATCTAGTCAATTTTTAATTGAAATAGTTCTCCATGTGTTTTTAATGTTAACAAATATGTGAATTCCTCTCTCCCTTTCTCTGTAGCCTATTCAGCACATGTATTTTTAAATGCACATATAGAACACTACCTGGTATCACACCTACATTCTTGTGAGGAGGCTAATTTGGCAAATACAATTTGTGAGAAATGATCACTCCTGTTAAACTCTGTTGGAACTGAAAATTTAACCTAGGGGTGTGTTTCCTAGAAGAACAACATTATAAATAAATCCATGTTCTAAAAGAAATAATTTTGCATCTGTGGAAGATATATATTTCATGATAAATTTCGATTGCTAATTTATTGTCTGTGTGTGTTTTTTTGTATATATATATATATATATATATATATATATATATATATACACTCTCCAGATTTTTCAAAATATGAAATATATGTGTCTTATATACACTCACTAAATTCATTCATGTTCATGTATATGGATTTATAATCAACTTTTCACAAGATCATTCTCAGAAATATTCATCCACCTGAAATACATATTGTTTGCAGTACTGAAAACTAACTTCAGTTAATGTTGCATACAAATGCTAATACTTCTACAGTAACTGACCCAGTTTAACATCAATGCAAGTACATTCCTATGTGACATGATGTGTATTTTGAAATTTATTTTAATTCAACACTGGTACATTACTATTTCTTCAATTTGTGCACATCATAGGATATATACTTCATCCACAAGTTAGCAAACTTATAGGCATTTGTTTCACTTTCAATCACTTCCTGCTTCAGAACACATGGATTCTTCTAGGTTTCTTGACTGGTCTTATCATGAGACTTCTTTCCAAATACATTATTTTTGATTTCCTTTATCAGTTTTGAAGCAAAACTGACACTCACTTCATGATAAACCATAACTATAATATCACCATTAGATGTATAACTGGTTGGAAGGAATGATTTCATATCAATATAGTATTTCTTATATATATTCTGATATCAGTTTAATCCATTATTTAAAGTGGAACCAGTTATATTATTTATTCACTATATGGTCTATTCATGCATTAGCTCTATATTCATAGACACAGGGTACACCTCTTAGTATGCCCAATACTAATTTATTCGTCTTCTAAATACTGCTCCCAGAAATGGTGGAAGAAATACTCATGTCACCTGATCAACATATGCATGTTACCACAGTAATATTCTGGACACAAAATGCAAAAGTCACACGTATGATTGTACCAAAGCCTAAATGGAAACTGAACATGGATTACTAAAAACATCCATATCCAGGTTGCCTAATGCTCTCAAATGTCAATCCTATTGGTGACCACATTTTTGTTTCTTCCTAAGATTATATATTCAACCTCAAAACTGTTGGAAATGTCTAGTTTTTTCACTCACTTTATACTTTGCCTGATTTCCTAATGTCTCTATTGATATCTACTTTCCTACATATTTTTCCCAGTTCAACATTGTGACTGACCCTTCACATGTGCTGACATTGACATTCACTCTCTAACCAAAACCCTATTGCTAATGAACTTTGGTCCAAATCCTATACTCTATCTTCTTCCGAAACATACTGACTATCTTCCTGATCCTATCGACTATCCCTTTTTCAGTGGATGTACTCTACTACATTCAATCATCCGAGGTACAAGGTCCTATGCCATTGTATATCGATTTTTCTGAAATATGTATGCAGAACGTAATTCAAAGCTACGTGTCCCAATCTATTGCCCAATGCACTTCTGAGCTTCAAATCTTACCTAGATTTCTGTTTCCATACTTATATTTAACCACTATATTTCTATATATTGCAGGTTCCCAATACCATTATTCATCCCGCAGAATGATTCCTAACCCAAATCGAACCTGTTATTAACCCTAACCATACACTGTTGCCTCAATCTAACATTACAAAAGAGCAGGGACAGGGCTATTCTTTCAATAAGGGATGTAGGCGATCTTCCAACTTCTGAGAACCTCAAAGTTCGATGTAGAAATTATCCCTGGAGAAAATGTAGGCAGCTATGAAGGACCTGAATGAGCAAAAGCCATCTTCCATGGCAAACAACCTGCACAGGACGAAGGGATGTGTATGCATCAGACTCTCTCTTCTTAATGTAGAGAAGATGGACCTAACCAGGCCTTCGTGGAGAGCTGTTCCATGGTGTCTATTTTGATATACCATTCTAACTAGTCAAATTGTCACAGGAAGTAGGGGCACCCTCCAACTCATGGGACCATTGTAAGCAAGTGTTAGGACAAAGTTGTTGCCAAGGCAGTGGCCTCATTCAGTTCCAAAGAAAGTGACATACCTCATTTTCTTGGTGATGGAACTCTCTGAAATTGGGATGCAAGAAGCCAGGCACCAAGAGCCAGTCCCAGTCCCAGTCCCAGTGGGCTCACTTGTTTGGATTTACCAAGTACAGAGTCAGACCTTCTTGGTACCTAGTGATGTGAGGATGGCCAAATGCCAGTAGAGCTCTGAAGAAGGGCCTTTCTTGAGACAGCAGGTTGTGGCTAACCACTGGCTCCTCCCAGAATAACAGAGTTGGCCAAGGAGACAAGATCTGAGACCGGACAGGCCATTTCGAGTGGAACATAGTATGGCCCACCAGTCAGGGGACACTCCAGATAGTTAAAGACCTATTTTTGGGAAGGAGGTGCCTTTTTGGTTGTGGGTGTGAGTTTGTGGTTTTGTTTCATGTTCTGAGAATAGGTAGGAAAGGTGGTTGGTTTGGTTTGGAGTCGACTTTTTCTAGTAAGTCTTTAGACAAGGCGAGTGTTTCTATGTCTGTGTAGCCACTGTGTCCGTGGTTTTAGACATTAGAAACGAGAACGCATCAATGGAGGTGTCCTGTCTAGTAGAAAGATTCACAGCATTCATCCTGCACAATTGATTAATGGACTGTTGCTTGCCTTATGGATGGGAAACACCTACTAACTTCCTAAGTTGCTGTTTTCTTCCTGAATTCTGGCCACTCTCCAGAATAGTATCATGGTTTATTGTCCAAGATATATACCACCTCCAAACTCTGTGACATGGCCATGTCCTTGATAGCTGAAGTAAATGGGAACATCTCAGAAAACTCAGATACCAGTGTGACCAGTAAAGTCTCAGTGGAGAAACCCTGCTTGGCTCCATTTGCTTATCTATGTTTCTGTTGCCTTGAATGTCAGGAAGGTCTTTGCCTCAGGCCACCCCTTTGTGAAGCCTGAAGAAATAGTTTTCAAATGGAAATGAATGGGCATCACCTGTGGCTCTTTGCTTAATTGCTCTGGAAAGGGATGTGTCTTAATCAGACACTAGGCCCTGTTTGAGGCTGTGGCTAAAATTCTCAGCTCCTGATAGATCTAAAGAAGATCCCATGTGTGCATCCAAACCAAAATGGCAAAAAATCTGTCATTGTGGATGAAGTCTCTTGACTTCTTCTGTTTGGTTCCTGACCTCCATCAAGTGAGAATAGGGATCCTTTGGATCAAATGAGTTCTTCAAATTCCTGCAGAACTGCTTGGGTTGTCTCATGATGCCAAATCACATAAAGAATCTATACCTGACAGTCAGTAGGCCTCAAATTGGAGAAGCAGAGCAGTATTTATGGCAGGCCTATTTGATCACTCCTGGTTCATAAGAAGGGTGAACAGGCCACCCTTACTTTGGACATATCAGGGGCAAGTGTGCATTATTTGGACACTGTCTTGGGCTGCGCCACTCTTGGAAACCTGCAGCCAGAGTTAATGATGAGTGTTTATATGGTTAAAGATAAGGGCAATGTGGGAATGTTTTGGTTTCAAATGTGGTCATTTTTGTGGCGTTTGGAATAGATGACTGGGTCCACATGGGCTTGAACTCTGGTGTGATTCCCCTTAGAAACTGAGTTCTGAAACTGACCTCAGAGAAGTATTGCCATGAGTTGTGTTGGGATTCTAGGAGGCCATGCATAAGAGTCGCCCTTGAAACCTGAGATCTAGGCCCAGGAAAGCTTTCAACAGAGCACTGAGAATCTCAGCAAGGATATCACATGATTTTATTCTGAAAAACTTGGCAGCCACAGTTAAGAGTCAAAACACACAAGGACCTCACATTATAGACCTTAAAGGGCCTTTCTTCATGTGACCTTTTGGGCACACTCTGGGAAGCCTTGCCTGTGAGAGTTCCTCAGAGCTTTCATTGAAATGAGCTTCCTCACCATTTAATGGTTCCAGGATGAATGGAAACCCCAAAGTGCCTTCAACTTCATTCTTGAAAAATGGATAGATAAATATCATAAAATTTTTGAAATTCCCAATGACCAGGTGGCACTGGATAACCATTGGATGTCCCATTGCTGATCATGAGTGTACCAGACAGTGCCTTGATTTACTGGGTTTCTTGAAAATGGTGTAGAACAGAGATGCCAGTAAGTTAGAGCGTGCTGAGTAGTGGGCCTAGAGCAGTGGTGTGCAGGTGTGTGATAATACATCTGTGGTGTGGCCATGTGGATATTACATTGGCTTCCAAATTGCTTGTGACTGACTTCGTGCAGTCAGCAGACCATTATATGAAATGGCATCTTGTAATATGGAGAGGTTTCAGGGCAATGTTAAGAATCAGGTTGGTATGGTCAAGGGGGCAAGCAATGTGGGATAGAAGCCAAGTTGGGGCATTCTCCTGCAGACCCTGACCCACCACATGTTACAGAACTCCCTCCAGCACTGTTTCCCAGTTGAATTCCTTGTATGTCGTGAAGCAAATACAAAACACCCAGTGCAGTAGCAAGAAACACCAGGAAAAGTGGAGGATGACCAAATGGCTTCAAAGTCCACATGGGGAGACACTTAGCCCCCAGTGACCACAGTTTAGCTACAAAGAGTGAATTCAGCACTGCAGCCTCATGTTCATTGGAAAATAAGAAACCATGTCCTCCAGGTCACATAGATGCAGACCAAACTTTGATGGTCTCACTACAAAGGAAGTTAAGCTCCTGACAACAACATATATTTCAACTACCCAAACTCAGAGGCAGTTTCTCAAGAAGTCTTTAGGCCAGCATAGCTCCATGTTTGTGGAGGGTTTACACTGTCCTTTACTTTTGGAAACTGTTCTACCACCTCCATAGTTGTGTAATGCTGAGCATTTTCCAGTCCAGATATGTATTCACATATTTTCTAACTCTTCTCCTCTAATTGTGTCATACTATGGGCGATGATAATTTCAAGGCATTCTTCTGGATGAGAGTGGGAATATTTTTTGTAGCACATATTTTCATGCTTATTAGATTCATTTTCCTATTTTCTACTTGAAATAATGAATCCCTGACACTAACCCATAACCTACTATACTCTGACTACTAATCCTAATATGATGGAGAAAAATAACTCAAACAGAATAGAAATACAAGCATATCAGAGGAGGCATAGTGTATAGTTGGACACGGCTTTTGCATGACAAAGTGTTGGTGTTATAAATCTAGTCAATTTGTAATTGATATAGTTCTCCATGTGTTTTTAAAGTTAACAAATATGTGAATTCCTCTCTCCCATTCTATGTAGCCTATTCAGCACATCTATTTTTATATGCATATATAGAATCCTACCTGGTATCACACGTACATTCTTGTCAGGTGTCTGACTTGGCAGATACAAATTGTGAGAAGTGATCACTCCTCCTAAACACTGTGGGATCTGAAAATTCATCCTCTGTGTGAGCTTCCTAGTTGAACAATATTATACATAATTCCATGTTCAGGAAAATGAATATTTTTCGATCTGTGGATGATATATATTTCATGATGAATTTCGATTGGCATATATACTACTACATTTTAATGTGTGTGTGTGTGTGTGTGTGTGTGTGTGTGTGTATACACACTCCAGATGTTTTAAAATATTAAATATATGTGTCTTATTATACACTCCTTAATTTCATTCTAGTTCATGTATGAGGATTTATAGTCAACATTTCACAAGATTATTCTCGGAAATATTCAACCACCTGAAATACTATTTGTTTCCTATTACTGAAAATTAACTTCAGTGAATCATGAATACAA
The DNA here is from genome assembly GCF_048772815.1 of Callospermophilus lateralis. Classification (NCBI taxonomy): domain Eukaryota; kingdom Metazoa; phylum Chordata; class Mammalia; order Rodentia; family Sciuridae; genus Callospermophilus; species Callospermophilus lateralis. The sequence continues at coordinate 837,653 of NW_027514476.1, forward strand.
ATCCTAATATTTCTACAATAATTGACCCAGTTTCTCATTAATGCAAGTAGATTCCTATGGGACATGATGTGTATTTTTATGTTCATTCTTATTCACCACTGGTATTTTACTATTTCTTCAGTTTATGCACATTATAAGATATATATTTCATCCACAAGTTACAAAATTATAGGCATTTGTTTCACTTTCAATCATTTTCTGCTTCGAAACTATTGTATTCCTCCATGTTTCTTGACTGGTCTTCTCATGAGACTTCTTTCCAAATACATTATTTTCGATTTCCATAATCACTTTTGAAGCAAAACTCACACACCCTTCATGATAATCCATAACCCCAATATTACCATTAGATGTATAACTGGTTGGAATGAATGATTTTGTATCAATATAATATTTCTTATATATTTTCAGATATCAATTCAATCCATGATTTAAAGTGAAACCAGTTATATTATTTATTCACTGTACAGTCTATTCATGCTTTTTCTTTATATTCATAGACACAGGGTACACCTCTTTGTAAACCCAATACTAATTTATACGTCTTCAAATTATTGGTCTCAGAAATGATGGAAGAAATACTCATGTCACCTTATCTACATATACATTTTATCACAGTAATATTTGGACACAAAAAGAAAAGGTCACACTTATGTTTGTACCAAAGCCTAAATGTAAAGTGAATATGGATTACTAAAAACATCCATGTCCAAGTTGCCTAATGCTCTCAAAAATCAATCCTATTTGTGACAATATATTTGTTTCTTCCTAAGATTATATATTCAAATTCAACCCTGTTGAAAATATCTAATCCTTTCTCTCACTTTATACTTTTCCTGATTTCATAATGTCTCTATTGATTGCTTTCCTACATATTTTCCCCAGTTCATCATTGTGACTGACTCTTCACATGTGCTGACATTTCCATTCACACTCTAATCGAAACCCTATTGCTAAGAAACTTTTGTTCCAAATCCTATAATCACTCTTCCTCCTAAACCTACTATCTTCCTAATCCTACCTATTAATGCTTTCTGACTGGATGTTGTCTTCTACATTCAATAATCCAAGGTACAGGGTCTTATGCCATTGTATATCGATCTCTCTGAGACATCTCTGCAGAACATAATTCAATGCTAAGTATCACAATCCCTTGATCGCAATGCTAAGTATCACAATCCCTTGAAGCCCAATCCCCTTCTGGGCTTCAAATTTTACTTAGATTTCTGTTTTCCTACATACATTTCACCTCATTATTCTTGTACAATTATTCATCCAGCAGAATAATTTCTAACCCAAATTGAACATGTTATTAACCCTAACCATACACTGTTCCCTCAATCTAACTTTACAGAGGAGCAGGGACAAAGTTGGTCTTACAATATAGGAATGTAGGGGATCTTCCACCTGCTGAGAACCACAAAATTCCATGCAGAAATGATCACTGGAGAAGATGTAGGCAGCTATGAAGGACCTGAGAGAGCAAAAGTCATCTTCCCTGGCAAACAACATGGTCAGAATGAAGGGTTGTTTCTGAATCAGCCTTTCTCTTTTTAATGTAGAGAAGATGGACCAAACCAGGCCTGTGTGGAGAGCTGCTCCCGGGTGCCTATGGTTGATATAGCATTCTAACTTGTGAAAGTGTCACAGGAAGTAGGGGCAGCCTCTTTCTCATGGTAGCCTTGGAAGCAACTGTTAGGACAAAGAGGTTGCCAAGGCAGTGATCTGATTCAGTTCCTGAAGGAAGTGACCTCACATCACTTCTTTGGTGTTGGAACTCTCTGAACTTGGGATCCAGGAAGACAGGAACCCATAGCCAGTCCAGTCCCAGTCCCAGTGGTCTCCTTGTTTGGATTTACCAAGGACACAGACATTCATTTTTGGTACCTACTGATGTGAGGATGTCCAAAACGCAGGAAAGCTCTGAATAGGGTTTTTCCTGAGAAAGCAGGTAGTGGCACACTGCTGGCTCCTGACAAATTCACAGAGTTGCACAAGGAAAGCAGGTCTGAGACAGGAAGGCCATTTATTTGGAACATACTATGGCCCACGAGTCAGTGGAAACTCCAGATAGTCACAGACCTACTTGGGGGAAGGAGGTGTCTTTGTGGGTGTGGGTGGGGATTTGTGAATTTGTCTCATGTTCTGAGAATAGGTAGGAATGGCGGTTTGTTTGTTTTGGCTGGACCTGTTTGTAGTAAGTCGTTTGACAAGGCATGTGTTTGGATATCAGTGTATCCCACTGTGCCCCTGGTTGTAGACATTAGAAAAGAAAATGCATCAATGGATGAGTCCTGTCTAGTTGAAATCTTCTCAGCATTCATCCTGCCCGATTTATGAATGGACTGTGGCTTGTCTTATAGATGGGCAACACCTACTATCTTCCTAAGTTCCTGTTTTCTTCCTGAATTGTGGGCACTCTCCAGAATAGACTTATGGTTTTGTGTCCAAAATATGTACCACCTCCAAGCTCTGTGACATGGCCATGTACTACATAGCTGAAGGGAATGGTGAGCATCTCAGAAAACTCAGATATCAGTGTGACCAGGAAAGTCTCAGTGGAGAAACCCTGCTTTGGGAATTTTGCTTACCTATTGTTCTGTTGCACTGAATGTCAGGAACATCTTTGCCTCAGGCCACCCCTTTGTGAAGCATGAAGAAAACAGTTTTCAAATGGAAATAAATAGGCATCACCTGTGGCTCTTTGCTTAATTGCTTTGGAATGGGATGTGTCTGATTTAGGCTCTTGGCCCCCTGTGAGGCTGTGGCCTAGATTCTCAGAACCTGAGGGATCTAAAGAAAGATCTCTTGTGTATCCAAAACCAAAATGGCCAAAAGAGCAGTCATTGTGGATGAAGTCTCTCGAATTCTTCTAAGGATCCTGACCTCCATCAAGTGAGAATCAAGATCTTTTTGGTCAAATGAGTTTTTCAAAGCCCTGAAGAGGCTAGCCCAGAGGTGCTTGGTTTTTCTCATGACTCCATTTAGCATTAAGAATCTAAACCGAAGAGTCAGTAGGCCTAAAATTGGAAAATCGAAGCAGTATTAACAGCAAGCCTTTTTGATCACTCATGGTTCACCGGAAGGGTGTCCAGGCCACCATGACTTTAGGCAAATGAGGGGCAAGGGAGCTTATTTTGGATACTGTCTTAGGCTGCGCAACTCATGAAAACCACCAGCCAGTGGTTATGATGTGTGTCTATATGGAAGAAGATGAGGGCCATGTGGGAGTGTTTTGGTTTTAATTGTGGTCATTTGTGTGGCGTTTGGAAGAGATGACTGGGTCCACCTGGGATTGAACTCAGGTGTGATTTACCTTAGAGACTGAGTTCTGGAACTGACCTCAGAGAAGTATTGCCATGAATTGTGTTGGGATTTTAGCAGGCCATGCATGAGAGTCACCCTTGGAAACTGAGATCTAAGCCCAGGGTTCCTTTCCACAGAGCACTGAGAATCTCAGCAAGGATATCACATGATTTTATTTTGAAAGACTTGACAGCCATAGTTGAGAGTCAAAACACACATGGACCTCACATTGTAGACCTCAATGGGCCTGGCTTCATGTGACCTTGGGCCACTCTTTGGGAAGCCTTTCCTGTGAGAGTTCTCCAGAGCTTTCATCGAAATGAGCTTACTCAATATTTAATGGCTCCTGAATGAATTTAAACCCACAGTGCCTCCAACTTCATCCTTCAAAAATGGCTAGATAACTACCACCAAATTTTGAAATTCCCATGACCAGGTGGCACTGGAGAACCTTTGGATGTCCTGTTGCTGATCATGAGTGTACCAGAAAATGCCTTCATTGACTGTGTTTCATGAAAATGGTGTAGAACAGAGATGCCAGTAAGTTGGAGCCTGCTGAGTAGTGGGCCTAGAGCAGTTGTGTGCAGGTGTGTGACAATACATCTGTGGTGGGGTCATGTGGATCTTACATTGGCTTTCAAATGGCTTTTGACTGACATGGTGCAGCTAGCAGAACTTTGTATGTAAAGGCATCATGTTACATGGAGAGTTTTCAGGGCAATATTCAGAATCAAGTTCCTATGGTAAAGGGGGCAAGCAATGGGGGATAGAAGCCTGGTTGGTGCATTCTCCTGCAGACCTTGACACACCATACGTTACAGGACTCCCTCCAGCATTGTGTCCCAGTTTAACTCTTTGTATGTCATGAACCAAATACAAAACACCCACTGCAGCAGCAAGAAACACCACTAAAAGTGGAGCATGACCAAATGATTTCAAATTCCAGACGGGGAGACACTTATCCCCCAGTGGCCACAGTTTAGCTACAAAGAGTGAATTCAGCACTGCTGCCTCATGTTCATTGGACAATAAGAATTCATGTCCTCCAGGTCACAAAAATGCAGACCCAAGTTTGATGGTCTCACTACAAAGGAAGCTAAAGGTTCTGACAACAACATATATTTCAAGTACCCAACCTCATTGTCAGTATCTCCAGAAGTGTTTAGGCCAGCAGAGTTCCATGTTTGTGGAGTTTTACCCTGTCCCTGAGGTTTGGAAACGTCTTTTCCACCTCAAAGGTTGTGAACTACTTAGCATTTTCCATTCTACATATGTATTCACAGATTTTCTAACTCTTCTCCTCTAATTGTTTCTTACATGGGGCGTGGTTATTTCAGGCCATTGTTCTGAATGAGAGTGGGAATTTTTTGTGTGTAGCACATATTTGCATACACATTGGATTCATTTTCCAATTTTCCATTCGAAATACTGAATCCCTGACACGAACCCATACCCTACTAGACTCTGACTACTAATTCTAATATGATGCAGAAAAGTAACACAAACAGAATTGAAATACAAGCAGTTCAGACGAGGCATGGTGTATAGTTGATCTTGCCTTTTTCATGATAAATGTTAGGTGTTATAAATCCAGTCTATTTTTAATTGAAATAGATCTCCATGTGTTTTTAAAGTTAACAAATATGTGAATTCCTGTCTCCCTTTGTCTGTAGCCTATTCAGCAATGTATTTTTATATGCACATATCAAATCCTACCTGGTGTCACACCTACATTCTTGTGAGGTGACTGACTTGGGAGATACAATTTGTGAGAAGACATCACTCCTCCTAAACGCTGTTGGAACTGAAAATTCAAATAATGGGTGAGCTTCCTAGTAGAACAACATTATACATAAATCCCTGTTAAGAAAATTGAATATTTTTGGATCTGTGATTGATGTATATTTCATGGTGAATTTCGATTTGCATATATGTTGCTACATTTTAATATCTGTGTGTGGGTGTGTGTGTGTGTACACACACACACACCCACACACTCTCCAGATTTTTCAAAATATGAAATATATGTATCTTATTTACACTCCCTAAATTCATTTATGTTCAAGTATGTGGATTTAAAATCAACTTTTCACAAGATTTTTCGCAGAAATATTTATCCACCTGAAATACATATTTGTTTCCTAGTACTGAAAACTAACTTCAGTGAATGGTACATACAAATCCTGTTGATAGCCACAGCCAAGGTTCTCCAGTAAGGACCATATGTAGTTTTGAACAACCAAAGGCAGGCATGGTCCCTAAGCCACATGCTTGTTGTTTAAACAGAGAGGGTTAGATGTTGAGAGCCACAGCCAAAGGGGCCCCAGGAAACCTCCAACTGCCAGCAAACTTCCAGCTGCCGGCTGATGATTGCCTCACAGCGGCCCCAGCAACATCTAGCTCATTGGCTCCTCTGTGGTGATGCTCACTGCAGATGCTCATTGAGCTGTTTCCCCGCCCATTCAAACTGGCAGTGGATGATTGGCTCACAGAGGCCCCAGCAACATCTAGCTGATTGGCTCCTCTGTGGTGATGCTCAATGGGATGTTTCCTTGCCCTTTCAGACAACGGAGCTGCTCATTGGTGGACTTTTTTGGCTCCGCCCATGTGACCCAGCCAATCGGCCTCAAAAGGAGGAGGCTTGTGGTTGAGGGAGAGGCTTGTGGGAAGACTGTGGTGGCAGTTGGGCTCTGAGGGTTTTTCCTGAGAAGCTGTTTTGTTTGGTTTGTGTGGTTCTAAAAATAAAGTTCGTTTCTTTTGACAGTTGGCTCCTGAATTGTGCCCAGCCAGACTGATGATAATCATGTAAAATGTTGATTTTAAATCCACATACATGAACTTGAATGAATTTAGGGAGTGTATAATAAGACACATTTATTTCATGTTTTGGAAAATCTGGAAAATCTCGTGAATATATATATATATATATATATATATATATATATATATATATACATACATATATATAAATATATATATATATATATACATATATATACATATACACACACACACAACAATAAAATGTAGCAATATATATGCCAATCAAAATTTATCATGAAATATATATCATCCACATATCTAAAAATATTCATTTTACTGAACATGGATTTATGTATGATGTTGTTCACTAGGAAGCTCACCCATAGGTTGAATTTTCAGTTCCATCAGTATTTAGGGGAAGTTATCTATTCTCATAATTTGTATATTCCAAAGTCAGTGAGCTCACAAGAATGTACGTGTGTTACCAGGTAGCAGTCTATATATGCATAAAAATATACATGTTCTAAAGAGGCTACAGAGAAAAGGAGACAGGAATTTACATATGTGTTAACTTTGAAAACTCATGGAGAAATTTTACAATGAAAAGTTGACTAGATTCATAACACATATCCTTGATAAAGGAGAAGGAAAATCCAAGTATACACCATGCCTCCTACAAAAGGCCTGTATTTCTATTCTGTTATTTTTCTTTTTCTCCATCATTTTAGGATAAGTAGTCAGAGTCTAGTAGGGTATGGGTTAGTGTCGGGAATTCAGTATTTCAAATGGAAAATAGGATAATGTATCCAATGTGTATGCAAATATGTGCTACGCAATAATCTTCCCACTCTCACCTAGAACAATGCCTTGACATTACCTTTGCCCCAAGTGAGACACAATTAGAGGAGAAGAGTAAGAAAATCTGTGAATACATATCTGGAATCGAAAATTCTCAGGAGTTCTCAACCTGGGAGCAGGTAGAGGAGTTTCCAGAAGTAAGGAACTGGGTAAACACTCCACAACCATGGAGGTCTGCTGGAAAAAAGACTTCTGGAGAAACTGCCTCTGAGGTGTGGCACTTGAAATATATGTTGTTGTCAGTAGCTTTGTCTTCATTTGTAGTGAAACCATCAAAGCTGGGTCTGAATCTATGTGACCTGGAGAACATGGTTTCTTATTTTCCAATGAACCTGAGGCAGCAGTGCTGATTTTTCTCTTTGTAGGTAAACAGAGGCCACTGGGCCAAAGTGTCTAACTGTGTGGATGATGAAGCCATTTAGTCATCCTCCAATTTTAATGGTGTTTCTTGGTGCTGAACTGGGAGTTTGGTATTTGCTTCAAGAAATACAAGGAGTTCAACTGGGACATAGTGTTGGAGGGAGTTCTGTGACATGTGGTGGGTCAGAGTCTCCAGGAGAACGCACCAATCCGGCTTCTATCCCACATAGCTTGCCCCCTTGACCATAGCAACCTGATTCTGAACATTGCCCTGAAACCTCTCCATATAACAAGATGCCTTTGCATATAAGGGTCTGCTGGGTGCACCATGTCAGCTAAAAGCCATTTGGAAATCAATGGCAGATCCACATGGCACCACCATAAATATTTTATCACACACCTGCACACCACAGTTCTGGGCCAAATACTCCGCAGTCTCCATCTAACCGGCATCTCTGTTCTACACCACTTTCATTATACCCAATCAATCAAGGCACTGTCTGGTACACTAATGATGAGCAACAGAACATCAAAGGTTCTCCAGTGCCACCTCATCATGCGAATTTCAAAAATTTCATGGTATTTATCTAGCCATTTTACAAGGATGAAGTTGGAGGCATTATTTGTTTCAATTCTTTCAGGAAATATTCAATGTTGAGGAAGCTCATTTCAAGGAATGTTCTGGAGAACTCTCACAGGCAAGGCTTTCCAAAGAGTGGCCAAATAGTCACATGAAGCCAGGCCAATTGAGGTCTACAATGTGAGGTCCATGTGTGTTTTGACTCTCAACTATGTCTGGCAAGTATTTCAAAATAATATCATATGATATTCTGTCTGAGATTCCCAGTGCTCTGTGGAAAGCCACCCCAGGCCTAGATCTCAGTTTCAACGGGCGACTCTCATGGGTGGCCGCCTAAAATCCCAACACAATTCATGGCAATACTTCTCTGAGGTAAGTTCCAGAACTCAGTCTCTAAGGGGAATCACACCAGAGTTCAAGCCCTGGTGGACCCAGTCATCTCTTCCGACTGCCACATAAATGACCACAAGGAAAACCAAAAAACTCCCAAATGGCCCTCATCTTCTTCCATATAGACGCTCATCATAACCTCTGGCTTGACGTTTCCTTGAGGGGCACAGCCCAAGACAGTGTCCAAAATAATCTCCCTTTCCTCTCATTTGCCTAAAGTCAAGGTGGCCTGGAGACCCATTCTGTGAATCAGGAGTGATCAAATAACCCTGACTTTAGTACTGCTCTGCTTCTCTAATTTGAGGCCTACTGTCTGTGGAGTATAGATTCTTGATGTGAATTGGAGTAATGAAAAAACCCAATAACCCATTGGCTACCCTCTGCAGGGTTTTGAAGAACTCATTTGACCCAATAAATCCCTATTCTCATTTTATGGAGGTCAGGAACCTTACAGAGGAAGGTGAGAGACTTCATCCTCAATGAATGCTTTTTGGGCCATTTTGGTTTTTGATGTGCCTTCTGGAATGTTACATATGTTTTTTTTTTTTTTTGGTTTTAGTGCCTTCTGGAATGTTACATAATTTTTTTCTTTAGACATTATTGCCAGAGTTCCTATCTTCATCCCAGTGCAGGTGAAATCAAAGATAATTCCAATCTACAGCTTCTGCAATAGCCATCCCTGTACTGCTTGCAGAACTTGCCTGGACACATGTGAACTCACCTAAATGCATTGTGAACTATCTGTTGGTGCAGCGACTTGTCGTAGTGTTGGGGTATATTTGCTGATGATGTCATCGGTGGTACAATTTTTCCAAAAGGAGCCGTCAATTGGCTTGGTGTATCTTCCTCCCTTCTGCGTGTCATGATCGTCCAGCTAAAATTTGGGGGGGCCAACAGAGGTGAGGCAAAGAACCTCACCCACCCCCACTGGTACAAAGACCTCTCCACAGGTGTGGCTCTATACTGGACGGGTAGTCAGTGACGGGTAAGATCCAATTGCAATGGTACCAACTTAACGGGTAAAGACCATATGTACTATTGGACAACCTAAGGCAGGCACGGTCCCTAAGCCACATGCGTGTTGTTTAAACAGAGAGGGGAAGATGTTGAGAGCCACAGCCGAAGGGGCCCCAGCAAAATTCCTGCTGCCAGCAAACTTCCAGCTGCCGGCTGATGATTGGCTCACAGCGGCCCCAGCAACAACTAGCTGATTGGCTCCTCTGCGGTGATGCTCAATGGGCTGTTTCCCTGCCCTTTCAGACCACAAAACTGCTCATTGGGGGACTTTTTTTGACCTTGCCCACATGACCCAGCCAATCGGCCTCAAGAGCAGGAGGATTGTGGGAGGCGGAGAGAGGCTCATGTGGGAGGGAGAGGTTTTGGGAAGCCAGTGGTGGCAGTTGGGGCTCTGAAGGTTTTTCCTGAGAGGCTGTTTTGTTTGGCGTGTGTGGTTCTAAAAATAAAGTTCGTTTCTTTTGGCAAGTGGCTCCTGATTGTGCCCAGCAAGACTGCGGCATTATCCTAATATTTCTACAATAACTGACCCAGTTTAACATCAATGCAAGTAGATTCCTGTGGGAGAGGACATGATGTGTATTTTGACGTTCATTTTTATGTAACAGTGGTACATTACTATTTCTTCAGTTTATGCACATCATAGGATATATATTTGATCCACAAGTTCACAAATATATAGGCATTTGTTTCACTTTCAATCACTTTCTGCTTCAAAACACATGTATTCCTCCAGGTTTCTTGACTGGTCTTTTCATGAGACTTCTTTCCAAACACATTATTTCCGATTTCCATAATCACTTTTGAAGCAAAACTCACACATTCTTCATGAAAAACCATAATGCTGATATAACCATTAGATATATTACTGGTTGGAATGAAGGATTGTATATCAATGTAAGATTTTCTGTATATTTTCAGATATCAATTCAATCCATTATTTAAAGTTAGAACCAGTTATAATATTTATTTACAGTATGGTCTATTCATGCATTATTTCTATAATTATAGACACAGTGTACACCATTTTTACCTCCAAAAATAATTTATACGTCTTCAAAATATTGCTCCCAGAAATGGTGGAAGAAATACTCATGTCACCTGATCTACATATACATTTTACCACAGTAGTATTCTGCACACAGAAAGAAGAGGTCAAACTTATGTTTGTACCAAAGCCTAAATGAAAAGTGAGCATGGATTACGGAAAACATCCATGTCCATGTTGCCTAATGCTCTCAAAAGTTCATCCTATTGGTGACTACATGTTTGTTTCTTCCTAAGATTATATATTCAAACTCAAGCCTGTTGAAAATGTATAATTCTATCACTCACTTTATACTTTGCCTGATATCCTAATGTCAATTGATATCTGCATTCCTACTTTTTTCCCCAGTTCATCCTTTTGACAGACTCTCCACATGTGCTGACAATTACATTCACTCTATCCGAAACCCTACAGCTAAAGATCTTTTTATCCAAATCCTATACTCACTCTTCTTTCAAAACCTACCAACTATCTTACTAATCCTACAAATTATCCCTTTTTGACTGGATGTTCTCTTCAACATTCAATAAACCAAGGTACAAGTAATTATGCCATTGTATATCGATTTATCTGAGACATCTGTGCAGAATATAATTCAAAGCTAAGAATCCCAGCTAAGGGTCCAATGCAATTCTGGGCTTCAAATATTACCTAGATGTCTGTTTTCATACTTATAATTCACTTATATTCTTATAAATATCGCACGTTCCCAATACCATAATTCATCCCGCAGAATGATTCCTAACCCAAATGGAACATGTTATTAACCCTGACCATACACTGTTCTCTCAATCTAACTTTACTGAAGAGCAGGGACAGAGTTGGTCTTTCAATACAGAAATTAGGGGATCTTCCACTTGCTGAGAACCTCCAAGGTCATTAAAGAAATGATCCCAGGATTAAATGTAGGCAGCTATGAATGACGTCAGAGAGCAAAAGTCATCTTCCATGACAAACAACCTGGTTAGCATGAAGGGATGTGTCTGAATCAACATTTCTTTTCTTGATGTATAGAAGATGGACCAAACCACGCCTATCTGGAGAGCTTTTTTTGGGTGCCTATGGTTGATATACCATGCAAAATTGTGAAAGTTTCACTGGAAGTAGGGGCAGCCTCCAACTCATTGGACTCTTGGAAGCAACTGTTAGGACAAATTGGTTGCCAAGGCAGTAACCTGATTCAGTTCCTGAAGGAAGTGACCTACGTCACTTCCTTGGTGAAGGAATTCTCTGAACTTGGGATCCATGAAGACAGGCACCCAGAGCCAGTCCCAGTCCCAGTCCCAGTGGGCTCACTTGTTCGGTTTTACCAAGGACAGGGTCAGTCTTTCTTGGTACCTACCTATGTGAGGATAGCCAAAGGCCAGGAGAGCTCTGAAGAGGGACCTTTTCTGAGAAAGCAGGTAGTGGCTCACCGCTGCCTCCTGACAACTTCACAGAGTTGGCCAAGGAGACCAGATCTGAGTCAGGACAGGACATTTCGGGAGAACATTGTATGGCCCACCAGTCAGAGGACACTCTGGATACTCACAGACCTACTTGGGGGAAGGAGGTGCCTTTGTGGGAGTGGTTGTGGTTTTGTGGTTTTATCACATGTTCTGAGAATAGGTAGAAAATGCGGTTTGTTTGGTTTGGATTGCACTGTTTCTAGTAAGTCGTTTGACATGTGAGTGTTTCTATGTCTGTGTGTCCCACTGTGTCTGTGGTTGTAGACATTAGAAAAGAGAATGAATTAATGGATGTGTCCTGTCTAGTAGAAAGCTTCCTGGCATTCATCCTGCCCAATTGATGAATGGACCACAGCTTGCCTTCTGGATGGGCAAAACCTACTATCTTCCTAAGATCCTGTTTTCTTCCTGAATTCTGGCCACTCTCCAGAATAGGCTCATGGTTTTGTGTCCAAGATATATACAACCTCCAAGCTCTGTGACATGACCATGTACTTGATAGCTAAAGTGAATGGGGAGCATCTCAGAAAACTCAGATATCAGTGTGACCAGGAAAGTCTCAGTGGAGAAACCCTGCTTTGGGTCTTTTGCTTACCTGTTTTTCTGTTGCCCTAAATGTCAGGAAGGTTTTTGCCTCTGGCCACCCCTTTGTGAAGCCTGAAGAAAACAGTTTTCAAATGAAAATGAATGGGCATCACCTGTTGCTCTTTGCTTAATTGCTTTGTAAAAGGATGTGTCTGAATCAGCCTCTTGGTTCTGTGTGAGGTTGTGGCTTAGATTCTCAGCACCTGATGCATCTAAAGATAGATTCCATGTGTGCACTCAAAACAGAAATGGCAAATGAGTCTCTTGCCTTCCTCTATTAGATTCCTGACCTTCATCAAGTAAGAATCAGGATCCTTTAGTTCAAATGAGTTCTTTGAACCCCTGCAGAAGTGCTTGGGTTTGCTGATGACTCCAAATCACATAAAGAATCTATACCTGACAGTCAGTAGGCCTCAAATTGGAAAAGCAGAACAGTATTAACTACATCCCTATTTGATCAGTTCTGGTTCACAGGAAGGGTGTGTAGGCCACCCTGACTTTTGGCAAATTAGGGGCAAGGGAGCTTATTTTGGACGGTGTCTTGGTCTGCGCCCCTCATGGAAACCTCCAGCGAGAGGTTATGATGAGTGTCCATATGGAAAAACATGAGGGCCATGTGGGAGTGTTTTGGTTTCAATTGTGGTCATTTGTGTGGCAGTTGGAAAAGATGACTGTGTCCACCTGGGTTTCAACTCTTGTGGGATTCCCCTTGGAGACTGAGTTCTGGAACTGACCTTAGAGAAGTATTGCCATGAATTGTGTTGGGATTTTCGGAGGCCACACATGAGAGTCACCCTTGGAAACTGAGATCTAGGCCCAGGGTGGCTTTCCACAGAGCACTGGGAATCTCAGCGAGGATATCACTTGATTATATTCTGGAAAACTTGGAAGCAATAGTTGAGAGTCAAAACACACATGGACCTCACATTGTAGACCTCAATGTGGCTGGCTTTATGTGACATTGGGCCACTCTTTCGGAGGACTTGCCTGTGAGAGTTCTCTAGAGCTTCCATTGAAATGAGCTTCCTCAACATTTAATGGTTCCTGAATGAATTGAAACCCACAGTACCTCCAACTTCATCCTTGAAAAATGGCTAGAAAATACCATGAAATTTTTGAAATTTCCATGACCAGCTGGCACTGGAAATCCATTTGATGTCCTGGTGCTTATCATGAGTATACAAGACAGTGTCTGGTTTGACTGAGTTTCATGATAATGGTGTAGAAAAGAGATGCCAGTAAGTTGGAGCCTGCTGAGTAGTGGGCCAAGAGCAGTAGAGTGTAGGTGTGTGAAAAAAACATCTGTGGTGCGGCCACGTGGATCTGCCATTGGCTTAGAAATGGTTTGTGACTGACATGTGCAGCTAGCAGACCTTTGGATGTAAAGGCATCTTGTTGAATGGAGAGGTTTCAGGGCAATGTTCAGAATCATATTGCTATGGTCAAGGGGGCAACTATGTGTGATAGAAGCCTACTTGGTACATTCTCCTGCCGATCCTGACCACAACATGTGACAGAACTCCCTGCAGCACTGTATCGCAGTTAAACTCCTTTATTTCGTAAAGTAAATACCAAACTTTCAGTGCAGCATCAAATAACATGACGAAATGTGAAGGATGATCAAATGGCTTCACAGTCCACACGGGGAGACACATAGACCCCAGTAGCCCCAGTTTGCCTACAAAGAGAGAATTCAGCACTGCTGCCTCGTGTTTATAGGAAAATAAAAAACCATGTTCTTCAGGTCACATAGATGCAGACTCAGCTTTGATGGTCTCACTACAAAGGAAGCTAAAGCTCCTGACAACAACATATATTTCAAGTGCCCAACCTCAGAGGCATTTTCTCAAGAAGTCTTAAGGCCGACACAGCTCCATGTTTGTGGTATTTACCCTGTCCCTTACTTTTGGAAACTCCTCTACCACCTTCAAGGTTGTGAACTCCTGAGAATTTTCCATTCCAGATATTTATTATGAACTCAAACAACAACAAGTGCTGGTGAGGATGTGGAGAAAAGGGTAAACTTGTACATTGCTGGTGGGACTGCAAATTGGTGCAGCCAAATTGGAAAGCAGTATGGAGATTTCTTGTAGAACTGGGAATGGAACCACCATTTGACCAAGGTATTCCCCTTCTCAGTCTATTCCCTAAAGACCTAAAAAAAATGCTACAGGGACACTGATACATTGATGTTCATAGCAGCACAATTTACAATAGCAAGACTGTGGAACCAACCTAGATGCACTTCGATAGATGAATGGATAAAAAATGTGGCATTTATACACAATGGAATATTACTCTGCATTAAAAAATGACAAAATGATATAACTTGCAGAGAAATGGATGGCATTAGAGCAGATTATGCTAAGTGAAGCTAGCCAATCCGTAAAACCAAATGCCAAATGTCTTTATTGATATAAAGAGAGTAACTAAGAACAGAGTAGGGACGAATAGAATTAGAAGAAAATTAACATTAAACAGGGATGAGAGGAGGAAGGGAAAGGGAGAGAGAAGGGAAATTGCATGGAAATAAAAGGAGACCCTCAGGGTTATATAAATTACATACAAGAGGAGGTGAGGGAAAGGAAAAAATTATACAAGGGGGAGAAATGAATTACAGTAAAGAGGTAGAGAGAGAAGAGGGGAGGGGAGGTAAGGGGAGGGGGATAGTAGAGGTTAGGAAAGGCAGCAGAATACGACAGACACTAGTATGGCAATATGTAAATCAATGGATGTGTAACTGATGTGATTCCGCAATCTGTTTACGGGGTAAAAATGGGAGTTCATTACCTACTTGAAACACAGTGTGGAATATGATATATCAAGAACTATGTAATGTTTTGAACAAGCATAAATAAAAATTAAAAAAAAAGAAAACTAACTTTGGTGAATGGTGCAAAGAAATCCTAATATTTCTACAGTAACTGACACAGTTTAACATCAATGCGAGTAGATTCCTGTGGGACATGATGTGTATTTTGATGTTCATTTTTATTCAACACTGGTACATTACTATTTCTTCAGTTTATTCACATCATATTATAATATTTCATCCACAAGTAAGCAAATTTATCGTCATTTTTTTCAATTTCAATCACTTCCTTCTTCAGAACTCATGAATTCCTCGGTGTTCCTTGACTGGCCTTTTCATGAGACTTCTTTCCAAACACATTATTTTCGATTTCCATAATCACTTTTGAAGCAAAACTCACACAAACTTCATGATAAACCGTAACCTAATATTAACATTAGGTGTATAACTGGTTGTCATGAATGATTGCATATCAATATAAGATTTCTTATATATTTTCAGATATCAATTCAATCCATTACTTAAAGTGGAACAAGTTATATTATTTATTGAAATTAAGGTCTATTCATGCATTATCTGTATATTCATAGAAACAGGGTACACCTCTTTTTACCCCCAATGCTAATTTATACGTCTTCAAAATACTGCTCCTAGAAATGGTGGAAGAAATAATCATGTCATCTGATCTACATACACATTTTATCACAGTAATATTCTGGAAACAAAATGCAAAGGTCCCACTTAGGATTGTACCAAAGTCTAAATGGAAAGTGAACATGGATTACTAACAACATCCATGTCCATGTTGCCTAATGCTCTCAAATGTCAATCCTATTGGTGACCTACATATTTGTTTCTTCCTAAGATTAGATATTCAATCTCAACCCTGTTGAAAATGTCTTATCCTATCACTCACTTTATACTTTGCCTGATTTCCTAATGTCTCTATTGATATCTGCTTTTCTACAAATTTTCCCCATTTCATCATTGTGTCTGATTTCTTCATATGTGCTGACATTTATATTCACTCACTGCCCGAAAAAAAATTGCTAAAAAACTTTTGTTACATATCCTATACTAACTCTACTTGCTAAACATAATGACTATCTTCTTAATCCTACCGACAATCCCTTTTGACTTGGATGTTCTCTTCAGCATTCAATCATCCAAGGTTCAAGTTCCTCTGCCATTGTATATCCATTTATTTGAGACATATGTGCACAATTCAAAGCTAAATATCCCAATCAACTGCCCAAAGCCCTTCTGGGATTCAAATCTTACTTTAATTTCTGTTTTCATACATATATTTAACCTCGATATTCTTATAAATATCACAGGTTCCCAATACCATTATTCATCCAGCAGAATGATTCCTAACCCAAATCGAACATGAAATTAACCCTAACCATACACTGTTCACTCAATCTAACTTTACAGAAGAGCAGAGACAGATTGTTCTTACAATACAGGAATGTAGGGGATGCTCCACCTGTTAAGAACCTCAAAGGTCCATGCAGAAATGATCCCTGGAGAAGATGTAGGCAGCAATGAAGGACCTGAGAGACAAAAAGTCATTTTCCATGGCAAACAACCTGGTCAGGATGAAGGGTTGTGTCTGAATCAGCCTCTCTCTTCTTAATGTAGAGAAGATGGACCAAACCAGGCTTGTGTGGAGAGCTGTTCCCGGGTGCCTAAGGTTGATATACCATTCTAAGTTGTGAAAGTGTCAAAGGAAGTAGGGGCAGCCTCCATCTCATGGGACCCTTGGAAGCAACTGTTAGACAAAGTGGTTGCCAAGGCAGTGACCTCATTCAGTTCTTGAAGGAAGTGACCTACCTCACTTCCTTGTTGATGGAACTTTCTGAACTTGGGACCAAGGAAACCAAGCACCAGAGCCAGTCCCAGTCCCAGTCCAAGTGGTCTCATTTGTTTGGAATCACCAAGGACAGAGTCAGTCTTCTTGGTACTGACTGATGTGAGGATGGCCAAATGCCAGGAAAGATCTGAACATGGGCCTTTCCTGACTAAGTATGTAGTGGCTCACCCCTGGCTCCTGACTGCTTCACAGAGTTGGACAAGGAGACCAGATCTGAGACAGGACAGACCATTAAAGGGGAACATAGTATGGCAAACCTGTCAGAGGACACTCCGGATAATCACAGCCCTACTTTGGGGAAGGAGGTGTCTTTTTGAGTGTGGGTGTGTGGTTTTGTCTCTGTTCTGAGAATAGGTAGAAAAGGAGGTTTCTTTGGTTTGGAGTGAACTGTTTCTAGTAAGTCGTTTTACATGGTGAGTGTTTCTATTTCTGTGTATCCCACTGTGTCCGTGGTTGTATACATTATAAAAGAGAATGCATCAATGCATGTGTCCTCTTTAGTAGAAAGCTTTCCAGTATTCCTCCTGCCCATTTAATGAATGGAGCGTGGTTTCCATATCGATAGGAAACACCTACTACCTTTTTAAGTCCCTGTTTTCTTTCTGAATTCTGACAACTCTTAAGAATAGGCTCTTGGTTTTGTGTCCAAGATATGTACCACCTCCAATCTCTGTCACATGGCCATGTACTGGATATCTGAAGGGAATGGCCAACATCTCAGAAAACTCAGATATCAGTGTGACCAGAAAAGTCTCAGTGGAGAAACCCTGCTTTGGCTCTTTTGCTAACCTATTGTTCTGTTGCCCTGAATCTCAGGATGTCTTTGCCTCTGGCCACCCCTTTGGGAAGCCTGAGGAAAACATTTTTTCAAAAGGAAATGAAGGGCATCACCTGTGGCTCTTTGCTTAATTGCTTTGAAAAAAGATGTGTCTGAATCAGCCTCTTGGCCCTGTGTGAGGCTGTGGCTTAGATTCTCAGCACCTGATGGATCAAAAGAAAGGTCCCATGTGTGCATCCAAAACCAAAATGGCAAATATTCACTCATTGTGAATGAATTCTTTTACCTTCCTCTGTTAGGATCCTGAATTCCATCAAGGGAGAATAGGAATCCTTTGGGCCAAATGAGTTCTTCAAATCTCTGCAGAGGGGCTTGGGTTTTCTCATGACTCAAATTCACATAAAGAATCTAAACCACAGAGTCAGAAGGCCTCAAATTGAAAAAGCTGAGCAGTATTAATGTCAGGCCTATTTGATCACTCCTGGTTTACAGGAAGTGTGTCCAGGCCACCTTGGTTTAGACAAATGAGAGGAACAGGACCTTAATTTGGACACTGACTTGGGCTGTGGACCTCATTGAAAACTCCAGCCAGACGTTATAAGGAGTGTCTATATGGAAGAAGATGAGGACCATGTGGGAGTGTTTTGGTTTTAATTGTGGTCATTTGTGTGGCGGTTGGAAGAGATGACTGTTCCACTGGGCTTGAACTCTGGTGTGATTCCCCTTAGAGACTGAGTTCTTTAACTGACCTCAGAGAAGTATTGCCATGAATTGTGTTGGGATTTTAGGAGGCCACACATGAGAGTCGCCCTTGGAACCTGAGATCTAGGCCCAGGTTGGATTTCCACAGAACACTGGGAATTTCAGCCCGGATATTACATACAATTTTTCTTAAAGACTTGGCAGCCATATTTGAGTTTAAAACACACATGGACCTCACATTGTAGATCTCAATGGGCCTGGCTTCATGTGACATTTTGGCCACCCTTAGGGAAACCATGCCTGTGAGAGTGCTCCAGTGCTTTCATTGAAATTAGCTTCTTCACCATTTAATGGTTACTGAATTAATTGAAGCCCTCAAAGCCGCAAACTTCATCCGTGAAAAATGGCTAGAAAATTACCATGAAATTTTTGATATTTTCATGTTCAGCTGGCACTGAAAAAACTTTGGATGTCCTGTTTCTGATCCTGAGTATACCAGACACTGCCTTGATTGACTTTGTTTCATGAAAATGGTGTAGAACAGATATGCCAGTAAGTTGGAGCCTGGTGAGTAGTTGGCCTAGAGCAGTGGTATGCAATTGTCTGATAAAACATCTGTGTTGCGTCCATGTGGATCAGCCATTGGCTTCCAAATGGCTTGTGACTGACATGGTGCAGCCAGCAGACCCATATATGTAAAGGCATCTTATTGCTATTCTCAAGGGGGCAATCTACGTGGGATAGAACCTGGGTTGGTGCATTCTCCTGAAGACCCTGACTCACCATACCTTATAGAACTCCCTCCACCACTCTGTCCCATTTTAACTCCTTGTATTTCTTGAAGTAAATACCAAACTCCCAGTGGAGCAGCGAGAAACACCACGAAAAGTGGAGGATGACCAATTGGCTTCACAGTCCACACTGAAAGACACTTAGACCCCAGTGTCCATAGTTTACCTACAAAGAGAGAATTCAGCACCGCTGCCTCATGTTCATTGGATAATAAGAAACCATGTCCTCCAAGTAACATAGATGCAGACCCAGCTTTGATGGTCTCTCTACAAAGGAACTAAATCTCCTCAGAACATCAAATATTTCAAGTGCCCACCCTTAGAGGCAGTTTCTCAAAAAGCATTTAGGCCAGCAGAGCTGCATGTTTGTGGAATGTTTACCCTGTCCCTTACTTTTAGAATCTTCTCTACCACCTCCAAAGTTGTAAACTCCTGAGAATACTCCATTCCAGATATATTCACAGATTTTCTAGCTCTTATCCTCTAATTGTGTCTTACTTGAGAAGAATGTAATGTCAAGGCATTGTTCTGGATGAAAGTGGGAAGATTTTTGTGTAGCACATATTTGCATACACATTGGATTCAATTTCCTATTTTCCATTAGAAATGCTGAATCCCTGAAACTAACATATACCCTATTAGACTCTGACTACTAATCCTAATATGATGGAGAAAAATAACACAAACAGAATAGAAATACAAGCAGTTTAGAGGAGGTATGTTTTATAGTTGGAGTTGCCTTTTGCATGGTATAGTGTAGCAGTTATAAATCTAGTCAATTATTTGTTGAAATAGTTCTCCATGCGATTTTTAAGTTAACAAATAAGTGAATTCCTGTCCCCCTTTCTCTGTAGCCTATTCAGCACACGTATTTTTATATCCACATATAGAATCCTACCTGGTACCACACGTACATTCTTGTGAGGTGGCTGACGTGGCAGATACAAATTGGAAGAAGAGATCACTCCTCCTAAACGCTGCTTGAACTGATAATTCAAATGTGAGTGAGCTTCCTAGTTGAACAACATTATACATAAATCCATGTTCAGTAAAATGAATAAATTTGGATCTGTGAATGATATACATTTCATGGTGAATTTCGTTTGGCATATATATTGCAATTTTTAATGTCTCTCTCTTTGTCTGTATATATATATATATATATATATATATATATATATATATATATATATATATACATGCTCAAGATTTTTCAAAACATGAAATATGTGTCTTATTACACACTTCCTAAATTCATTCATATTTATGTTGTGGATTTATAATCAACTTTTCACAAGATTATTCTCAGAAATATTCATCCACCTGAAATACGTATTTGTTTCTTTGTACTGTTTCCATCCCAGATATGCATTCACGAATTTTCAAACTCTTCTACTCTAATTGTGTCTTACTTGGGGTGAAGGTAATGTAAAGGCATTTTTCTGGATGAGAGTGGGAAGATAATTGTGTAGCATATATTTTATACACGTTGGATTCATTTTCCTATATTCCATTGAAAATACTGAATCCCTGACAATAACGCATACCCTACTATACTTTGTCTACTAATCCAAATATGATGGAGAAAAACAACCCAAACAGAATAGAAATACAAGCAGTTCAGAGGAGGCATGGGGTATAGTTGGACTTGCCATTTGCATGATAAATGGTAGGTGTTATAAATCTAGTCAATTTTTAATTGAAATAGTTCTCCATGTGTTGTTAAAGTTAACAAATATGTAAATTCCTCTCTGCCTTTCTCTGTAGCCTATTCAGCACATGAATTTTTATATGCTTATATAGAATACCTGGTATCACACGTTCATTTTTGTGAGGTGACTGACTTGGCAGATACAACTTGTGAGAAGAGATCACTCCTCTAAACGCTATTGGAACTGAAAATTCAAACTATGGGTGAGCTTTCTAGTAGAACAACATTATACATAAATTCTTGTTCAGTAAAATAAATATTTTTGCATCTGTGGATGCTATATATTTTATGATGAACTTTGATTGGCATATATATTCCTACATTTTAATGTCTGTGTGTGTGTTTTGTGTGTGTGTGTGTGTGAGTGTATATATATATATACATATATATAATTATATGTGTATATATATACACATATATATAATTATGAATATATATATATATATATATATATATATATATATACACTGACTTGATTTTTAAAATATGAAATATATGTATCTTAAATACACTCCCTAAGTTCATTCATGTTCAAAAATGTGGATTTATAATAAACTTTTCACAAAATTATTCTCAGAAATATTCATCCACCTGAAATACACATTTGTTTCATAGTTCTGAAAACTAACTTCAGTAAATGGTGCTTACAAATCCTAATATTTGTACATTAGCTGACCCAGATTAACATCAATCAAGTAGATTCGTATGGGACATGATGTGTATTCTGACGTTTATTTTCATTCAACACTGGTACATTACTATTGCTTCAGTTTTTACAAATCATAGGAAATATATATTTCATCCACAAGTTCACAAATTTATACGCATTTGTTTCACAATCACTTCCTGCTTCATAAAACATGTATTCCTCCAGGTTTTTTGACTGGTCTTTTCATGAGACTTCTTTCCAAACACATTATTTTCGATTTCCATAATCACTTTTGAAGCAAAACTCACACACCCTTCATGATAAACCATAAACTTAATGTGGCCATTAGATATTTCACTGGTTGGAATGAATGTTTGTATGTCAATATAAGATTTCCTGTATTTTTTCAGATATAATTTCAATCCATTATTTAAAGTCAGAACCAGATATATTATTTATTCACAGTATGGTCTATTCATGCATTATCTCTATATGCACAGACATAGGGTACACCTCTTTTTACCCCCATTACTAATTTATACGTCTTGAATATGTTGCTGCCAGAAATGGTGGAAGAAATAGTCATGTCACCTGATCTAAATGTACGTTTTATCACAGTAATATTCTGGCCAAAAAAAGCAAAGGTCACACTTAAGATTGTAGCAAAGACTAAATGAAAAGTGAGCATGGATTACTAAACATCCATGTCCAGGTTGCCTAATGCTGTCAAATGTCAATCCTATTGGTCACTACATATTTGTTTCTTTCTTAGATTATATATTCAAACTCAACCCTGTTGAAAATATCTAATCCTATCACTCATTTTATACTTTGCCTGATTTCGTAATGTCTCTATTGATATCAGCTTTCCTAACTATTTTCCCCAGTTCATCATTGTGACAGTCTCTTCACTTGTGCTGACATTAACATTCACTGTCTACCGGAAACCCTATTGCTAAACAACATTTGGTCCAAATCCTATACTCACTCTTCTTTCTAAACCTACTGAGAATCTTCCGAATCCTACCGACTATCCCTTTTGACTGGAAGTTCTCTTCTACATTTAATCATGCATGGTACAAGGACCTAAGCCATTGTATATCGATTTACCTGACACATCAGTGCAGAACATAATTCAAAGCTACGTATCCCAATCAAGGGCCCAATGCCCTTTTGGGCTTCATATCTTAGCTAGATTTCTGTTTTCATACTTATATTTCACCTATATATTCTTGTAAATATCGCAGTTTCCTAATACCATTATTCATCGCACAGAAAGATTCCTAATCCAAATCGAACATGTTAGTTAACCTAACCATACACTGTTCAGTCAATTTAACTTTACAGAAGAGCAGGGATAGAGTTGGTCTTACAATACAGGAATATAGGGGATCTTCCACATGCTGAGAAACTCAAAGGTCCATGCAGAAATGATTCCTGGAGAAGTTGTAAGCAGCTATGGAGGACCTAAGAGACCAAAAGTCATCCTCCATGGCAAACAACCTGGTCAGGATGAAGGGTTGTGTCTGAATCAGCTTCTCTCTTCTTAATGTAGAGAAGATGGACCAAACCAGGCCTGTGTGGAGAGCTGTTCCCAGGTGCCAATGGTTGATATACAAATCTAACTTGTGAAAGTGTCACAGGAAGTAGGGGCAGCCTCCATCTCATGGGACCCTTGAAAGCAATTGTTAGGACAAAGTGGTTGCCACGGCAGTAACCTCATTCAGTTCCTGAATGAAGTGACCTACCCCTCTTCCTTGATGACGGATTTCTCTGAACTTAAGATCCAGGAAGCCAGGCACCCAGAGTCAGTCCCAGTTTCTTTCCCAGTGGGCTCAGTTGTTTGGAATAACCAAGGACAGAGTAAGTCTTCCTTGGTACCTACTGATGTGAGGATTGCCAAATGCCAGGAGAGCTCTGAAGAGGGGAATTTCCTGAGAAAGCAGGTAGTGGCTCACCACTGGCTCCTGAAAACTTCACAGTGTTGGCCAAGGATACCCGATCTGAGAAGGACAGGCCATTTCAAGGAAACATAGTATGGCCCATCAGTCAGAGTACATTCCAATTAGTCACAGACCTACTTGAATAAAGGAGGTGTCGTTGTGGGTGTGGTTGTGATTTTGTGGTTTAGTCTCATGTTCTGAGAATAGGTAAGAAAGGCGGTTTGTTTGTTTTGGAGTGGACTGTTTATAGTAAGTCATTTGACAAGGCGATTGTTGGTATGCCTGTGTATCCCACTGTGTCCGTGGTTGTAGATATTATAAAAGATAATACATCAATGGATGTGTCCTGTCTAGTAGAAAGCTTGCCAACATTCATCCTGCCCAATTTATGAGTGGACTGCAGGTTGCTTTAGGGACGGGCAACACCTACTATCTTCCGGAGTTCCTGTTTTCTTCCTGAATTCTGGCCACTCTTCAGAGAAGGCTCATGGTTTTCTGTCCAAGATATGTACCACCTCCAAGCTCTGTGACATTGCCATATAATGGATAGCTGAAGGGAATAGCAAGCATCTCAGAAAACTCAGATATCAGTGTGACAAAGAAAGTCTCAGTAGAAAAACCCTGCTTTGGGCCTTTTGCTTACCTATTTTTCTGTTGCTCTGAGTGTCAGGAAGGTCTTTGCCTCAGGCCACACCTTTGTGAACCCTGAAGAAAACAGTTTTCAAATGGAAATGAATGGGCATCACCTGTGGCTCTTTGCTTAATTGCTTTGGAAAAGGATGTGTCTGAATCCGCCTCTTGGCCCTGTGTGAGGCACTGGCTTAGATTCTTAGCACCTGATGGAATTAAAGAAAGATCCCATGTGTCCATCCAAAACCAAAATGGCAAATATTCACTCATTGTGAATGAATTCTTTTACCTTCCTCTGTTAGGATCCTGAATTCCATCAAGGGAGAATAGGAATCCTTTGGGCCAAATGAGTTCTTCAAATCTCTGCAGAGGGGCTTGTGTTTTCTCATGACTCAAATTCACATAAAGAATCTAAACCACAGAGTCAGAAGGCCTCAAATTGAAAAAGCTGAGCAGTATTAATGTCAGGCCTATTTGATCACTCCTGGTTTACAGGAAGTGTGTCCAGGCCACCTTGGTTTAGACAAATGAGGGGAACAGGACCTTAATTTGGACACTGACTTGGGCTGTGGACCTCATTGAAAACTCCAGCCAGACGTTATAAGGAGTGTCTATATGGAAGAAGATGAGGACCATGTGGGAGTGTTTTGGTTTTAATTGTGGTCATTTGTGTGGCGGTTGGAAGAGATGACTGTTCCACTGGGCTTGAACTCTGGTGTGATTCCCCTTAGAGACTGAGTTCTTTAACTGACCTCAGAGAAGTATTGCCATGAATTGTGTTGGGATTTTAGGAGGCCACACATGAGAGTCGCCCTTGGAACCTGAGATCTAGGCCCAGGTTGGATTTCCACAGAACACTGGGAATTTCAGCCCGGATATTACATACAATTTTTCTTAAAGACTTGGCAGCCATATTTGAGTTTAAAACACACATGGACCTCACATTGTAGATCTCAATGGGCCTGGCTTCATGTGACATTTTGGCCACCCTTAGGGAAACCATGCCTGTGAGAGTGCTCCAGTGCTTTCATTGAAATTAGCTTCCTCACCATTTAATGGTTCCTGAATTAATTGAAGCCCTCAGAGCCGCAAACTTCATCCGTGAAAAATGGCTAGACAATTACCATGAAATTTTTGATATTTTCATGTTCAGCTGGCACTGAAAAAACTTTGGATGTCCTGTTTCTGATCCTGAGTATACCAGACACTGCCTTGATTGACTTTGTTTCATGAAAATGGTGTAGAACAGATATGCCAGTAAGTTGGAGCCTGGTGAGTAGTTGGCCTAGAGCAGTGGTATGCAATTGTGTGATAAAACATCTGTGTTGTGGCCATGTGGATCAGCCATTGGCTTCCAAATGGCTTGTGACTGACATGGTGCAGCCAGCAGACCCATATATGTAAAGGCATCTTGTTATATGGAGAGGATTCACTGCAATGTTCAGAATCACATTGCTATTCTCAAGGGGGCAATCTACGTGGGATAGAGCCTTGGTTGGTCCATTCTCCTGAAGACCCTGACTCACCACACCTTATAGAACTCCCTCCACCACTCTGTCCCATTTTAACTCCTTGTATTTCTTGAAGCAAATACCAAACTCCCAGTGGAGCAGCGAGAAACACCAAGAAAAGTGGAGGATGACCAATTGGCTTCACAGTCCACACTGAAAGACACTTAGACCCCAGTGTCCATAGTTTACCTACAAAGAGAGAATTCAGCACCGCTGCCTCATGTTCATTGGATAATAAGAAACCATGTCCTCCAAGTAACATAGATGCAGACCCAGCTTTGATGGTCTCTCTACAAATGAACTAAATCTCCTCAGAACATCAAATATTTCAAGTGCCCACCCTTAGAAGCAGTTTCTCAAAAAGTATGTAGGCCAGCAGAGCTGCATGTTTGTGGAATGTTTACCCTTTCCCTTACTTTTAGAATCTTCTCTACCACCTCCAAAGTTGTAAACTCCTGAGTATTCTCCATTCCAGATATATATTCACAGATTTTCTAACTCTTATCCTCTAATTGTGTCTTACTTGAGGAGAGTGTAATGTCAAGGCATTGTTCCGGATGAAAGTCGGAAGAATGTTGTGTAGCACATATTTGCATACACATTGGATTCAATTTCCTATTTTCCATTAGAAATGCTGAATCCCTGAAACTAACATATACCCTATTAGACTCTGACTACTAATCCTAATATGATGGAGAAAAATAACACAAACAGAATAGAAATACAGGCAGTTTAGAGGAGGTATGTTTTATAGTTGGAGTTGCCTTTTGCATGGTATAGTGTAGCAGTTATAAATCTAGTCAATTATTTGTTGAAATAGTTCTCCATGCGTTTTTAAAGTTAACAAATAATGAATTCCTGTCCCCCTTTCTCTGTAGCCTATTCAGCACACGTATTTTTATATGCACATATAGAATCCTACCTGGTACCACACGTACATTCTTGTGAGGTGGCTGATTTGGCAGATACAAATTGGAAGAAGAGATCACTCCTCCTAAATGCTGAATGAACATTTAATTTAAATGTGAGTGAGCTTCCTAGTTGAACAACATTATACATAAATCAATGTTCAGTAAAATGAATATATTTGGATCTGTGGATGATATACATTTCATGGTGAATTTCGTTTGGCATATATATTGCAATTTTTAATGTCTCTCTCTGTTTGTGTATATAAATATGTATATATATATATAGATACACTCTCAAGATTTTTCAAAACATGAAATATGTGTCTTATTACACACTTCCTAAATTCATTCATATTTATGTTGTGGATTTATAATCAACTTTTCACAAGATTATTCTCAGAAATATTCATCCACCTGAAATACTTATTTGTTTCTTAGTACTGTTTCCACCCCAGATATGCATTCACGGATTTTCAAACTCTTCTACTCTAATTGTGTCTTACTTGGGGTGAAGGTAATGTAAAGGCATTGTTCTGGATGAGAGTGGGAAGATAATTGTGTAGCATATATTTTATACACATTGGATTCATTTTCCTATATTCCATTGAATATACTGAATCCCTGACAATAACCCATACCCTACTATACTCTGTCTACTAATCCAAACATGATGGAGAAAAACAACCCAAACATAATAGAAATACAAGCAGTTTAGAGGAGGCATGGGGTATAGTTGGACTTGCCATTTGCATGATAAAGGGTAGGTGTTATAAATCTAGTCAATTTTTAATTGAAATAGTTCTCCATGTGTTGTTAAAGTTAACAAATATGTAAATTCCTCTCCCTTTCTCTGTAGCCTATTCAGCACATTTATTTTTATATGCTTATATAGAATTCTACCTGGTATCACACGTTCATTTTTGTGAGGTGACTGACTTGGCAGATACAACTTGTGAGAAGAGATCACTCCTCTGAACGCTATTGGAACTGAAAATTCAAACTATGGGTGAGCTTTCTAGTAGAACAACATTATACATAAATCCTTGTTCAGTAAAATAAATATTTTTGCATCTGTGGATGCTATATATTTTATGATGAACTTCGATTGGCATATATATAACTACATTTAAATGTCTGTGTGTGTGTTTTGTGTGTGTGTGTGTGTGTGTGTGTGTGTGTGTGTATATATATAGACACATATATATGTATATACACATATATATAATTATTATATATATATATATATATATATATATATATATATATATATATACACTGTCCTGATTTTTAAAATATGAAATATATGTTTCTTAAATACACTCCCTAAGTTCATCCATGTTCAAAAATGTGGATTTATAATAAACTTTTCACAAAATTATTCTCAGAAATATTCATCCACCTGAAATACACATTTGTTTCATAGTTCTGAAAACTAACTTCAGTAAATGGTGCTTACAAATCCTAATATTTGTACAGTAACTGACCCAGATTAACATCAATCAAGTAGATTCGTATGGGACATGATGTGTATTCTGACGTTTATTTTCATTCAACACTGGTACATTACTATTTCTTCAGTTTTTACAAATCATAGGAAATATATACTTCATCCACAAGTTCACAAATTTATACGCATTTGTTTCACAATCACTTCCTGCTTCATGAAACATGTATTCCTCCAGGTTTCTTGACTGGTCTTTTCATGAGACTTCTTTCCAAACACATTATTTTCGATTTCCATAATCACTTTTGAAGCAAAACTCACACACCCTTCATGATAAACCATAACCTTAATGTGGCCATTAGATATATAACTGGTTGGAATGAATGTTTGTATGTCAATATAAGATTTCCTGTATTTTTTCAGATATAATTTCAATCCATTATTTAAAGTCAGAACCAGATATATTATTTATTCACAGTATGGTCTATTCATGCAGTATCTCTATATGCACAGACAAAGGGTACACCTCTTTTTACCCCCATTACTAATTTATACGTCTTGAAAATGTTGCTGCTAGAAATGGTGGAAGAAAGAGTCATGTCACCTGATCTACATGTAGGTTTTATCACAGTAATATTCTGGCCAAAAAAAGCAAAGGTCACACTTAAGATTGTAGCAAAGACTAAATGAAAAGTGAGCATGGATTACTAAACATCCATGTCCAGGTTGACTAATGCTGTCAAATGTCAATCCTATTGGTCACTACATATTTGTTTCTTTCTTAGATTATATATTCAAACTCAACCCTGTTGAAAATATCTAATCCTATCACTCACTTTATACTTTGCCTGATTTTGTAATGTCTCTATTGATATCAGCTTTCCTAACTATTTTCCCCAGTTCATCATTGTGACAGTCTCTTCACTTGTGCTGACATTAACATTCACTGTCTACCGGAAACCCTATTGCTAAACAACATTTGGTCCAAATCCTATACTCACTCTTCTTTCTAAACCTACTGAGAATCTTCCGAATCCTACCGACTATCCCTTTTGACTGGAAGTTCTCTTCTACATTTAATCATCCATGGTACAAGGACCTAAGCCATTGTATATCGATTTACCTGACACATCAGTGCAGAACATAATTCAAAGCTACGTATCCCAATCAAGGGCCCAATGCCCTTTTGGGCTTCATATCTTAGCTAGATTTCTGTTTTCATACTTATATTTCACCTATATATTCTTGTAAATATCGCAGTTTCCCAATACCATTATTCATCGCGCAGAAAGATTCCTAATCCAAATCGAACCTGTTAGTTAACCTAACCATACACTGTTCAGTCAATTTAACTTTACAGAAGAGCAGGGATAGAGTTGGTCTTACAATACAGGAATATAGGGGATCTTCCACATGCTGAGAAACTCAAAGGTCCATGCAGAAATGATTCCTGGAGAAGTTGTAAGCAGCTATGGAGGACCTAAGAGACCAAAAGTCATCCTCCATGGCAAACAACCTGTCAGGATGAAGGGTTGTGTCTGAATCAGCTTCTCTCTTCTTAATGTAGAGAAGATGGACCAAACCAGGCCTGTGTGGAGAGCTGTTCCCAGGTGCCAATGGTTGATATACCAATCTAACTTGTGAAAGTGTCACAGGAAGTAGGGGCAGCCTCCATCTCATGGGACCCTTGAAAGCAATTGTTAGGACAAAGTGGTTGCCACGGCAGTAACCTCATTCAGTTCCTGAATGAAGTGACCTACCTCTCTTCCTTGATGACGGATCTCTCTGAACTTGGGATCCAGGAAGCCAGGCACCCAGAGTCAGTCCCAGTTTCTTTCCCAGTGGGCTCAGTTGTTTGGAATAACCAAGGACAGAGTAAGTCTTCCTTGGTACCTACTGATGTGAGGATTGCCAAATGCCAGGAGAGTTCTGAAAAGGGGAATTTCCTTAGAAAGCAGGTAGTGGCTCACCACTGGCTCCTGAAAACTTCACAGTGTTGGCCAAGGATACCCGATCTGAGAAGGACAGGCCATTTCAAGGAAACATAGTATGGCCCATCAGTCAGAGTACATTCCAATTAGTCACAGTCCTACTTGAATAAAGGAGGTGTCGTTGTGGGTGTGGTAGTGATTTTGTGGTTTAGTCTCATGTTCTGAGAATAGGTAAGAAAGGCGGTTTGTTTGTTTTGGAGTGGACTGATTATAGTAAGTCATTTGACAAGGCGATTGTTGGTATGCCTGTGTATCCCACTGTGTCCGTGGTTGTAGACATTATAAAAGATAATGCATCAATGGATGTGTCCTGTCTAGTAGAAAGTTTGCCAACATTCATCCTGTCCAATTTATGAGTGGACTGCAGGTTGCTTTAGGGACGGGCAACACCCACTATCTTCTGAAGTTCCTGTTTTCTTCCTGAATTCTGGCCACTCTCCAGAGTAGGCTCATGGTTTTCTGTCCAAGATATGTACCACCTCCAAGCTCTGTGACATGTCCATGTACTGGATAGCTGAAGGGAATAGCAAGCATCTCAGAAAACTCAGATAACAGTGTGACAAAGAAAGTCTCAGTAGAGAAACCCTGCTTTGGGCCTTTTGCTTACCTATTTTTCTGTTGCTCTGAGTGTCAGGAAGGTCTTTGCCTCAGTCCACCAATTTGTGAAGCCTTAAGAAAACAGTTTTCAAATGGAAATGAATGGTCATCACCTGTGTATCTTTGCTTAATTGCTTTGGAAAGGGATGTGTCTGAATCAGCCACTTGGCCCAGTGTGAGGCAGTGGCTTAGATTCTCAGCACCTGTTGGAACTAAAGAAAGATTCCATGTGTGCTTTCAAAACCAAAATGGCAAAAAGATCAGTCACTGTGTATGGAGTATCTTGCCTTACTCTGATAGGTTTCTGATCTCCATCAAGGGAGAATATGGATCCTTTGAGTCAAATGAGTTCTTCAAAGCCCTGGAGAGGCTAGCCCATATGAGCTTGGGTTTTTTCATTATTCCAAATCACATAAAGAATCTATACCTGACAGTCAGTAGGCCTCAAATTGGAGAAGCACAGCAGTATTAAGCCCAGGCTTATTTTATCACTCCTGGTTCACAGGAATGTTGTCCAGGCCTAGCTGACTTTAAGCAAATAAGGGACAAGGGAGCTTGTTTTGGATACCGTCTTGTGCTGCACCCCTCATGGAAACCTCCAGCCAGAGGTTATAATGAGTGTCTATATGGAAGAAGGTGAGGACCATGTGGGAGTGTTTTGGTTTTAATTGTGTTCATTTTTGTAGCAGTTGGAAGAAATGACTGGATCCACCAGGGCTGGAACTTTGGTATGATTCCCCTTAGAGACTGAGTTCTGAAACTGACCTCAGAGAAGTATTGTCATGAATTGTGTTGCGATTTTAGAATGCCACGCATGAGAGTCGCCCTTGGAAACTGAAATCTAGGCCAAGGGTGGCTTTCGACTGATCACTGGGAATCTCAGCCAGGATATCACATGATTTTATTATGAAAGACTTGACAGGCATAGTTGAGAGTCAAAACACACATGGACCTCACATTGTAGACCTCAATGGGCTGGGCTTCATGTGACCGTTTGGCTACTCTTTGGGAAGCCTTGCCTTTGAGAGTTCTCCAGAGCATTCATTGAAATGAGGTTCCTCAACATTAAATGGTTCCTGAATGAATTGAAACCCACAGTTTCTCCAACTTCATCCTTGAAAAGTGGCTAGATAAACACCCTGAAATTTTTAAAACTCCCATGACCAGGTGGCACTGGAGAACCTTTGGATCTCCTGTTGCTGATCATGAGTGTACCAGACAGTGCCTTGATTGACTGGGTTTCATGAAAATGGTGAAGAACAGAGATGCCAGTAATTTGCACTGCTGAATAGTGGGCCCAGAGCAGTGGTGTGCAGGTGTGTGATAAAATATCTGAGGTGGGGCCGTGTGGATTTCCAATTGACTTCCAAATGCCTTTTGGCTGCCATGGTGCATCCAGCAGAACCTTACATGTTAAGGCATCTTATTATATGGAGAGGTTTCAAGGCAATGTTCAGAATCAGGTGGGTATGGTCAAGGAAAAAGCTATGTGAAATAGAAGCCTGGTTGGTGCATTCTCCTGCAGTTTCTGACCCACCACACATGACAGAACTCCCTCCAGCACTGTGTCGCAGTTGAACTCCTTGTATTTCGTGAAGCAAATACCAAACTCCCAGTGCAGCACCAAGAAACACCACAAAAATGGAGGATGATCAAATGGCTTCACAGTCCACACAGGGAGACACTTAGCCCCCAATGGCCACAGTTTACCTACCAAGAGATAATTCAGCACTGCTGCCTCATGTTCATTGGAAAATAAGAAACCATGCTCTCCATTCACATAGATGCAGACCCAGCTTTGATGGTCTCACTAGAAAAGAAGCTAAACCTTCTGACAACAAAATATATTTAAAGTAGAGGCAGTTTCTCAAGAAGTCTTTAGGCCAGCAGAGCTCTATGTTTGTGGAGTGTTTACCTCTTAGACCAGGATGTAAGAAAAGAACACTGACTCCAATTAAAATCAAATTAAAGTAAGCTTATTATTTCCACTGGCTGGGCTGCCACTCCCTCCCAAAATTGCGAGAACAAGAGAGCAACCCCACCTTTACTACAGCCCAGGTTTGTAGCCCAGAAAGTTACACAAAAATGGGGTAACAGATAATAGAACTCTGACAAGCATCACACTAATGGGAGTTTACATTTTTTTTTTTGCTAGCCCCAACATCAAAATTTATGAGGACCATTAGAGCCTCAGAGAGGGTCATTGTCTGGCCACAAAAGGCCAATATTTATGAGGTGTGACAAAGTTTCAGAGAGGGCTGCTATCTGGTCAGAGAGCCATGCACGGGTGAGTTCAAGGCACGGGCAGTCATTCCAAGCAGGTTCAGAATTTGCAGTAATTTACAGTAAAGCCAAAATGATTTTTTCATGGCTTTGTTGCAATATGGCTCCCAATTTTAATAAAAGGTAAGGTTGGGTGTATCATTCCCCCCTTTTCTTATGTGTCCCTTTGTAATCCTTGATAGGTTAGTGGAAAAGCACTGAGGAAATTTTAATCCCTCAGTTAACAGTCACCAAATTTTTAGAACTCACCGAAAACCAGTCTCCCTGATATTACCTGACTTAATTAATTACTTATATTGATAGTCTATTTATTTTTGGCTCCATTGGTGTAAGTAGAGAGTCGTCTCTCATTTTGGCTTTTTCTCAGCTGAGAAAGGGTGACATGAGTGTGCATGGCGTGAGGGACATGAGTTGCCTTTTTGAAGTCAGTTCTTTTTGAAGTCTTGTTGAGGAAGAACAGGTTGTAAAGTCATCTGGGGATGGGTTCTTCTATGAGAGAAACAAAAAACATGAGTATTGAATAAATGTTGCAGTAGCTTTATCATGTCACTGTATGAAGTACCCTCACCAGTCTTTAATATCCCCAATTATCAGGACTGTGAACTTAATATTTAACTTTTAGTGATACAGTTGTCCCTCCCCATAATATACAGTTTAATAATTTAATGTCATCTGATTTTGCAGAATCCTTTCACTAGTATGACCTCTGTGTTTAATAGAGAAACATTTAATTCTGTTACTCAGGGCTGGATAATTGTACTAGCAAACACCAAGCCTACCTGTGTAGGTTAGGAATATCTGTAGGCCTTAAACTAAAAACTTCTGGCTCTGGAAGCTCCTCTTGATAGTCTATTTTTATAGTTATCAGGCATCCCTCTCTGAGAATCCTTCTTTGTAGCCAACAGTTTTACTTATTTTGGGAGGCTAACATAAAGTGTATACCTTAAAATATTATTATTATTATTATTATTATTATTATTATTATTATTATTATTTAAAATGCCCAGGATTGGCTGTATTTTGGTTTTAACTGTCTTTGCTAAGTGTTTAAGATGAAGCAGTCAAACTGACTTTTGTTTCTATCTATTGTTAGCAGTCAGCTGAGCTTTTATGGGAGTCAATTTTTGGGATACTTGAGAGCAGCTTCTCAGTTCTGCTAGTGCAATTTGAGCTATGTGGGTCCAGGTCTTGCTTGACCATGTGGCTTCCCTCAGAAGCATCAGGGATGTCTCCCTTTCCTGATGACTCACCTCTTTGTAGCAAATGCACTGATTGGCTTTCTGTTCTCCAGTGGTCTCATTAATCTCTCTGATCGGGAGGTTATGTGGCCCAGAGTTGCAAAGCTCATAGAGAAATCCCTTGTTCCCTGGATTCAGACTGACTCAGAGGGCAAGAGTCAAATATCGTTTTTTTTGGACCTTTTTATTTAACTTTAATTTTCAATCCTAATCTGAAACAACCAGCAAATGAATTTTAACAGCCATATATTAAGAGTACTGTGCTTTAATGTCTATAAGTTTATAATTATTTATATATTATTAATTGGGATCTTATTATTCTGTCTGTCTTGTAGTTGATGACTTATTATCTTAAATTAACCCATGTTGTGTTCTTAATGCAACACTTCTGTAAAACACCAACAGGAAATCTTTAGATCACTTATAAGGAAATTAAAAAATAAAATTTTTTTAACAAGAGTAAAAATACTTAGTTCATGTAATAGCTACCCTGAATTTTTTGGGTGAGTTATATATTATATCATCTTTTTGAGATCCTAGTAATCTTGACAGAAAAAAAAATTTGAACATAACTTTAAATGAAATAAAATCTGACCTACTGCTTTCGTAGTCATTCTCACATGTAGTAAGATGGGACACAGAGTCTTATCTCAGGTAAGCAGGGCTCCTTATAAACCTTAAATGCTTTAGTTCTAAAGCTGATCTTTGTTTTTTAAATATCATTTTACAAAGTTTACATAAATTTTTTGAGGTCACATGAACATTAGCTCACACCATATGATATCACATTTAAAACATGAATTAAAGTACGGCTGAAAGATTTTAACCTTTACATAGATTAGGGTCTCATTAACTTAAAAATACATTTAAATTGTTCCACAATGTAAAAAGTAACATAAAACTTTACATATATTATTGATAACAGGTAAATAAATCCCCAATATATATTTTATTTACCATACAACTTCAGAACACCTGCTTGATATAATGCTCTTTTAAAGTTTCTACCTTATAGAGTTTTATAACTGGAAGATATGAGCACATTAATAGCATCACAATTACATTGATGTTTCTAGATTAACCAAGTTTAGCTTTTAAAGAAATGGCAGTACAGTGCTCTAAAATAACAGTTCTTAATTAAACAGTTGTTTAATTTTTATGGTTGCCTGCTCTAGAAAATTTAAATCTTAATAAACTAAATGTTATGGGTAAACTTATGTTTAAGAAATTTTTGTCTCTTTAACACATGACTGATTTTTACAATCTTATACAGACTTTAGTACAAACTTATACAGACCTTAGTATATCAATCAGATATCAAACAAAAGTACTCATGAATGAGTAATCCCATATCAAATTTACTTTACTTATTTATCAAAATATTAGACAAATGTTTTGAACAGTGTAAGCCATTTTTTTGATTGAAAGAAAAGTCCTGGAACATAGGCATATTAGACCTTTTGTAGACATTAATACTTTATTAGATTTTTGAACACCTAGAAAAACTTGTAAGCTTAAATTTAAAGAAATTTATATTTATCAGTTTACCCAATTTAAATTGAAACATTTAAATCACGTGAATTAAAGATCTTTGGATCCACTTTTTAAAATTGTTTTTATGAGTGCTTTGTAATATGAGTGCTCCTTATATATGTTAATTTGTGTATCATATATATGATATACGGACATATGTATACATATATAGACATACAACACATAACAAATTGTGCACACATAATAAAAGTGAAGGCCTTGTAGCTTTTCACAGGTGAAATCTCCACTGCAATGATTTAAAAATTCCACAGTTGGTCAAAGATATTACTGATCAGAAAAACATTAACCTAGGTCTGTAGTAGCAAAATCATGAGCTCAAAAAATAAATAAAGAATCTAAGAAAAAAAATATGAGTCCTAGAAAAAATGACTGGCCAGTAATAAGTAAATACCATACATTTTACTTTTTTTTTCCTTAGGCCTCAAATAAGTCTCCTACTAAGCTTACAGGCTTCTTTCATTTGCATTTCAAAATAAACCCTGGCTGAGGTCTGGAAGAAGCAGGAAAAAATGGCTATTCTGAGCAGAAACCTTAGGCCTAAGGTATTTTAACCATTATTTTCAGGTTAGGATGTTGAAAATTATGATACAAGTTTAAGATACAATTCACAAAATTTTATATCTTCACAAGT
Source organism: Callospermophilus lateralis (assembly GCF_048772815.1). NCBI lineage: Eukaryota > Metazoa > Chordata > Mammalia > Rodentia > Sciuridae > Callospermophilus > Callospermophilus lateralis. Next base: position 874,057 of record NW_027514476.1, read on the forward strand.
TGGTTTGTCAACAGATATCATACTATGATTTAGTATCCTTGTCCAAATTAATGCACTGGTACACACAGTGACATTTTCCCAGGCTACCTAATTTAAAATTGGTGAAAAAAAGTCTGAATGATTGGGAAGTTACTTGCCAACTTGGAAGTAGAGTTCTTTAGTTTTCCATCCTAAGTATTTATGTTCTCTGGCATGAATTATCTGAAACCATAAACTAAACAATTACCTAAACCCGACTTTTAACTGCAAGATTGTGAAATGCTTCAAAAACCCATTCAGATACCAGATTGGTACAATGAAACATCATCATTTAGACACAAATTCAGCTAAGATCATTTCCAAGAAACAATTTATAATATTAACACATTATTGCACATGTCTTAAAGGGCCAGAAAAAAGGCACAAGACAGGCAGAAATGAACTCCAGACAATGGCTGACAGACAGAACCCTTTAAAACAGAGCAAATAAGAGAAAAATCTCCTTCCCCAGTCGCACCACAGATGTCCCCACAAGGGGACCAAATGTTTTCACAGAGGAGCAACCTGAAATGTAAAATAAAGTGTCTCCATGGTGACTTTACTGCATTTAGTGTCCCCTTTTTGTTTTTCTCTTTTTTTAAGAAGACAGAGGCGGCATTATCCTTACAGTGCAGGGAACGAAGGAGGGAATTCCCTGAATAAACAGGGCTTTGGCAGATGCTGGGAGATACTCAGTTCTTCATTCCCCAGCAGGCATTGCCATCTGCACTGGGTGTGCTCCAGGCAGCCAGCTAGGGGCTTCTCTCATTCTGCTTAACAAATGGTGGTAAAGTTCATCACAGTTCCTTAAAACACAATCCAAAGGGGTGTCAGGCTTACTTGCTTTGTTACCCATTTTCACGTTCAATATCCTTAAGATTTTATCACAGAAATCACAAAACAAAATGCACAAAAACAAAAAAACATATAGAATACAGAACAAAACACACACACACAAAAAAAAAAAAAAAAAAAAAAAAACAAAACAGAATCCCGGTGCCAAAACAGAAAAACAGAGGAGCAATTCAACGTCTTGCTAAAGCTCTGGGGTAAGAGCACGTGCGTGTCCCTCGGCACCTCTCTAACCTTGAAAGGAATTCCCTACAGAACGGAACAGAGGACAGAACGATTCTCATTACTGTCCTGGACAGGAGTGTATGTGAGCCTCCCCAGGCCACCTCTCTGTCATTAGAAGAGATCTCCCTTAACCAGATATAAGATGTTATCAAGGTGCCACTAACCTATGGAGGCCTCCTCCACCAGGTGCTTGCTAATAGTTTCAGTGCGGTGGTTCACTGCAGTGCTCCCCAGACCGACGGCTCACTCCAAGGCCTTGGAACATCTCAAGTTGTGCACCCCCTAGAGTGGCTCCCCAGCCCGTAGCCCTGGAGGGAAGGCCAGCTTCAGAATTTTCAGCAGTCTGGCCTTGTGATCTGGTCGGGCAGGGTCATCTCACTGGGGAACTCCAAAATGTTGGACTAGGATGCAAGAAAAGACCACTGACTCCAATTAAAATCAAATTAAGGCAAGCTTATTATTAAAACCGGCCAGGCTGCCTCTCCCTCCAAAAATGGAGGGAACAAGACAGCAACACCACCTTTCCTACAGCCCAGCTATATAGCCCAGAAAGTTACACAAAAAGGGGGTTACAGATAACAGAACTTTGAAAGCATCACACTAATGGTAGTTTACATTTTTTTTGCTGGCCCCAACATCAGAAATTATGAGGACCATTAGAGACTCAGAGAGGGTCGTTGTCTGGCCTGGGAAGGCCAATATTTATTAGGTGTCACTAATGTTTCAGAGAGCACTGTTATCTGGTCAGAGAGCCAGGCATGGATGAGTTCAAGGCACGGGTACGCATTCCAAGCAGGTTCAGAATTTGCAGTAATTTATAGTAAAGCCCAAATTATCTTTTCACGGCTTTCTGGCAAGATGGCTCCCAATTCTAATAAAAGAGCAGGTTGGGTCTATCAAGCCTGTCCTTTACTTTTGGAAACTCCTCTACAACCTGCAAGGTTGTGAACTCCTGACCATTTTACATTCCAGATATGTATTCACAGATTTTCTAACTCTTGTCCTCCAACTGTGTTTTACTTGGGGTGAAGGTAATATCAAGGCATTGTTCTGGATGAGAGTGGGAAGATTTTTGTGTAGCACATATTTGCATACACATTTAGGAGATCACTCCTCCTAAACACTGTTGGAACAGAAAATTAAATCTATGGGGGAGCTTTCTAGCTGAACAACATTATACATAAATTCAAGTTCATTAAATAAATAGTTTTGGATCAGTGGATGATATATATTTCAAGATGGATTTAAATTGGCATATATATTGCTACATTTTAATGTCCATGTGACTTTTGTGTTCATAATTTTTTGTGATTTATGTGGATTTATAATCAAATTTTCACAAGATTGTTCTCAGAAATATTCATCCAACTTAAATACATACTTTTTTCCTAGTACTGAAAAGTAACTTCAGTGAATGGTGCATAAAAATCCTAATATTTCTACAGTAACTGACCCAGATTAACATCAATGCAAGTAGATTCCTATGGGACATGATGTGTATTTTGATGTTCATTTTTATTCATCACCGGTACATTACTATTTCTGCAGTTTATGCACATTATATATAGTATGATATATAATGTTCAATCACTTCCTGCTTGAGAACACATGTATTCTTACAGGTTTCTTGACTATTCTTTTCATGAGACTTCTTTCCAAACACATTATTTTTGATTTCCATAATCACTTTTGAAACAAAACTCACACACCTTTCAGGATAAACCACAACCATAATATTACCATTAGATGTATAACTGGTTGCAGTGAATGATTGTATATCAATGTGAGATTTCTTTTATATTTTCAGATATCAATTCAATCCATTATTTAAAGTGGAACCAGTTATATTATTTATTCACATGATGGTCAATTGATGCATTATCAATATATTCTATGACACAGGTTATACCCCTTTGTACCCCCAATACTAATTTATATTTCTTCAAAATAGTGCTCCCAGAAATGGTGGAAGGAATACTCATGTCACCTGATCTACATATACATTTTATCACAATAATATTCTGGACACAAAATGCAAAGGTCACACTTATGATTTTACCAAAGCCTAAATAAAAAGTGAGCATGGATTAATAAAAACATCCATGTCCTGGTTACCTAATGCTCTCAAAAGTCAATCCAATTTGTGACAACATATTAGTTTCTGCCTAAGATTATATATTCAGACTCAAACCGTTGAAAATGTCTAAACAAATTACACACTTTATACTTTTACTGACTTCCTAATGTCTCTATTTATATCTGCTTTCCTACATATTTTCCCCAATTCGTCATTGTGCTGACATTTACATTCACTCTCTACCCGAAACCTTATTTGTAAAGAACTTTTGGTACAAATGCTATACTAACTCTTCTTTCTAAATCTACTGACTATCTTGCTAATCCTACAGACTATCCCTTTTTTATTGGATATTCTGTATGTTATTCAATCATCCAGTGTATAAGATCCTATTTCATTGTATATCGATTTATCTGAGACATCTGTGCAGAATATAATTCAAAGCAAAGTATGCTACTCAAGGGCCCAATGTCCTACTTGGCTTCAAGTCTTCCCTAGATTTCTGTTTCCATACTTATATTTCACCTATATATTCTTGTAAATATCTCAGGTTCCCAATACCATTATTCATCCAGCAGAATGATTCCTAACCCAAATAGAACATGATATTAACACTAACCATACACTGTTCCCTCAATCTAACTTTACAGCAGTGCAGGGATAGAGTTGGTCTTACAATACAGGAATATAGGGGATCTTCCACCTGCTGAGAATCTCAAAGATCCATGCAGAAATTATCCCTGAAGAAGATATAGAATGCTATGAAGGACCTGAGAGACCAAAAGTCATTTTCCATGGCAAATAACCTTGTCAGGATGAAGAGATGTGTCTGAATAAGCCTCTCGCATTTTAATGTAGACAAAATGGACAAAACCAAGCCTGTGTGGAGATCTCTCCCCGAGTACCTATGGTTGATATATCATTCTAACTTGTGAAAGTGTCACAGGAAGTAGGGGCAGCCTCCATCTCATGGGACCCTAGGAAGAAACTGTTAGGACAAAGTGTTTGCCAAGGCTGTGAGCTCATTCAGTTCATGAAGGAAGTGACCTACCTCACTTCTTTGGGATGGAACTCTCTGAACTTGGGATCCCGGAAACCAGGCACCCAGGGCCAGGCCCAGTAACAGTCACAGAGATCTCACTTGTTTGGATTTATCATGGAAAGAGTCAGTCTTTCTTGGTACCTACAGATGTGAAGATGGCCAAATGCCAGAAAAAATCTGAAGAGGTGTCTTTCCTGAGAAAGCAGGTAGTGGCGGCTCAAAGCTGGCTCCTGACAACTTCACAGAGTGGGCCAAGGAGTCCAGATTTGAGAACAGACAGGCCATTTCGGGTGAACAAAGAATGGCTCACCAGGCAGAGGACACTCCGGTTAGTAACAGACCTTCTTGGGGGAAGGAGGTGCATTTGTGGGAATGAGTGTGGGTTTGTGGTTTTGTCTCATGTTCTGAGAATACGTAGGAAAGTTGGTTTGTTTGTTTTGGAGTGGACTGTTTCTATTAAGTCATTTGACAAGGCAAGTGTTTCTATGTCTGTGTATCCCACTTTGTCCGTGGGTGTAGACATTACAAAAGAAAATGCAACAATGGATGTGTCCTGTCTAGGAGAAAGCTTCCCAACATTCACGCTGCCCAATTTATAAAAGGACAGTGGATTGCCTAATTTGTGGGCAAGACCTGCAATCTTCCTAAGTTCCTGTTTTCTTCCTGAATTCTGGCCACTCTCCAGAATAGGCTCATGATTTTGTGACCAAGATAGGTACCACCTCCAAGCTCTGTGACTTGGCCATGTACTGGATAGCTGAAGGGAATGGCGAGAATCTCAGAAAACTCAGATATCAGTGTTACCAGGAAAAGTCTCAGTGGAGAAACCCTGCTTTGGGACTTTTGCTTACCTATTGTTCTATAGCACTAAATGTCAAGAAGGTCTTTGCCAAGGCCACCCCGTTGTGAAGCCTGAATAAAACAGTTCTCTAATGCAAATGAATGGGCATCACCTGTCCCTCTTTGAGTAATTGATTTCGAAAGGGATGTGTCTGAATCAGCCTGTTGGCCCTGTGTGAGGCTGTGGCTTAGATTCTCAGCACCTGATGGATCTAAAGAAAGATGCCATGTGTGCATCCAAAACCAAAATGGCCAAAAGAGCATTCATTATGGATGAAGTCTCTCGCCTTCCTCTGTAAGTTTCCTGACCTCCATAAGGTGAGAATAGGAATCTTTGGGTCAAATGAGTTCTTCAAAGCCCTTCAGAGTCTAGCCCATTGGTGCTTGGGTTTTCTCATGACCCCAATCCATATGAAGAATCTAAACCCCACAGTCAGTAGGCCTCAAATTGGAGAAGTGGAACAGTAATAATGGTAGGCCTATTTGATCACTCCTGGTTCACAGGAAGGGTTTCCAGGCCACCCTGACTTTAGGCAAATGACGGGCAAGGGAGCTTATTTTGGACACTGTCTTGTCCAGCACCCCTCATAGAAACCTCCAGCTAGAGGTTATGATGAGTGTCTATGTGGAAAAGATGAGGGCCATATGGGAGTGTTTTCGTTTAAATTTTGGTCATTTGTGTGGCGATTGGAAGAAATCACTGGGTCTACCTGGGCTTGAACTCTGGTGTGAATCCACATAGAGACTGAGTTCTGGAACTGACCTCAGAGAAGAATTGCCATGAGTTTTGTTGGGATTTTAGGAGGCCACGCATGAAAGTAGCCCTTATAAACTTAGATCAAGGCCACAGAGCACTGGGAATCTCAGCCAAGATAATCCATGATTTTCTTCTTAAAGTCTTGGCAGCCATAGTTGAGAGTTAAAACACACATGTACCTCACATTGTAGACTTCAATTGGACTGGCTTCATGTGACCTTTTGTCCACTCTTTGGGAGGCCTTGCCTATGAGAGTTCTCCAGAGTTTCATTGAAATGAGCTTCCTCAACATTGAATGGTTTTTGAAACCCAACGTTCCTCCAACTTCATCCTCGAAAAATGGCTAGATAAACACCATGAAATTTTTGAAATTCCCATTACCAGGTGGCACTGGAGAATCTTTGGATGTCCTATTGCTGATCATGAGTGTATCAGACAGTGCCTTGACTGACTGGGTTTCATGAATATTGTGTAGAACAGAGATGCCAGTAAGTTGGAACCTGCAAATTAGTGGGCCTAGAGCAGTGGTGCGAAGGTGTGTGATAAAATATGTGTGGTGGGGCTATGTGGATCTGCCATTTGCTTCCAAATGGCTTGTGACTGACATGGTACAGCCAGGAGAACCTTCCATGTAAAGGCATCTTTTTATATAGGGAGATTTCAAGGCAATGTTCAGAATCAGGTTGCTATGGACAAAGGGGCAACCCATGTGGGATAAAATCCTGGTTGGTGCATTCACATGCAGACCGTGAGCTCCACATGTGACAGAACTCCCTCCAGCACTGTGTCCCAGTTGATCTCCTTGTATTTCATGAAGAAAATACCAAAGTCCCAGTGCAGCAGCAAGAACCACCACGAAAAGTGGAGGAGGACCAAATGGCTTCACAGTTCACACGGTGAGTCACTTAGCTCCCAGTGGCCATAGTTTAACTACAAAGAGAGTATTCGCACTGCTGCCTCATGTTCATTGGAAAATTAGAAACAATGTCCTCCAGGTCACATAGATGCAGACCCAGCTTTGATGGTCTCACTAGAAAGTAAGCTAAAGCTACTGACAACAACATATATTTCAAGTGCCCAACCTCAGAGGCAGTTTATCAAGAAGTCTTTAGGCCAGCAGAGCTCCATGTTTGTGGAGTGTTTACCATGTGACTTACTTTTGGAAACTGCTCTACCACTTCCAAGGTTGTGAACTCCTGAGTATATTCCATTCCACATATGCATTCACAGATTTTCTAACTTTTCTCCTCTAATTGTGTCTTACTTGGGACGAAGTTAATGTCAAGGCATTGTTGTGGATGAGAGTGGGAAGATTTTTGTGTAGCACATATATGCATACACATTAGATTCATTTTCCAATTTTCCATTCAAAATACTTAATCCCTGACAGTAACTCATAAACTACTAGACTCTGACTGCTAATCCTAATATGATGGAGAAAACTAACCCAAACAGAATAGAAATACAAGCAGTTCAAAAAAGGCATGGTGTATAGTTGGACTTGCCATTTGCATTATGAAGGGTAGGTGTTATAAATCTAGTTAATTTTTAATTGAAATAGTTCTCCTTGTGTTTTTAAAGTTAATAAATATATAAATTCCTGTCTCCCTTTCTCTGTAGCCTATTCAGAACATGTAATTTTATATGCACATATAGAATCCTACCTGGTATCACATGTAAATTCTTGTGAGGTGGCTGACTTGGCAGATACAAATTATGAGAAGAAATCACTCCTCCTAAACCCTGTTGGATCTTAAAATTCAACCTATGGGTGAGCTTCCTAGTTGAACAACATTAAACATAAATCCATGTTCAGTAAAAGAAATATTTTTGCATCTGTTGATGATATATATTTCATGATAAATTTCGATTGGCATATATATTGGTAATTTATTGTCTCTGAGTGTGTTTTTTTGTATATATATATATATATATATTCTCCAGATTTTTCAAAATATGAAATATATGTGTCTTATATACACTCCCTAAATTCATTCATGTTCATGTATATGGATTTATAATCAAGTATTCACAAGATTATTCTCAGAAATATTCATCCACATGAAATACATATTTGTTTCCAGTACTGAAAACTAACTTCAGTTAATGTTGCATACAAATACTAATATTTGTACAGTAACTGACCCAGTTTAACATCAATGCATGTAGATTACTATGGGACATGATGTGTATTTGGACGTTCATTTTTATTCAACACTGGTACATTATTATTTCTTCAATTTATGCACATCATAGGATATATATTTCATCCACAAATTAGCAAACTTATAGGCATTTGTTTCACTTTCAATAACTTCCTGCTTCAGAACACATGGATTCCTCCAGGTTTCTTGTCTGGTCTTTTCATGAGACTTCTTTCCAAACACATTATTTTCAACTTTCATAATCAGTTTTGAAGCAAAACTCACACACTTTTCATGACAAACCATAATCCTAATATAACGTTTAGATGTATAACTGGTTGGAATGAATGTATGTGTATCAATATAAGATTTCCTGTATATTTTCAGATATCAATTGAATCCATTATTAAATTTGGAACCCATTTTATTATTTATTCACAGTATTGCCTATTCATGCATTATCTCTATATTCATATCACAGGGTACACCTATTTGTACCCCCAATATTAATTTGTACATTTGGACACAGAAGCAATGGTCACACTTATTATTTTACCAATGTAAATGTCAGGCGAGCATCGGAGGAAGAGACTACCAGGGACTGTCTAATGCAACAGCCAAAAGTTTATGGGGGTCCAGCATGCTGGGGCTCAGAGCTCCCTTGAATAGAGGAGAGAGCCCTGAGAACAGCTTAAGCAGAGCTTATATACTTTCCTTGGAGAGGGCAGGGAGGGAAGATTATTGATGGGTCAGGGCGAGTGGGTAGTTTGCGTGCAAATGGGTGAGGGAGTACATTCTGCAGTTTTGCAGTTGGTACAGCACATTCAGGGAACAAGATTAGCAAACAGTTCTCAAGATATCAACAGTGTTTTGTTAAGCATACCGTAAAACTGGAAGTGACAATTACCTATTTTATTTACCTTTCATTCCCCACTTTCTTTTGGTTACATTAAATCATAATAGTGATCATTGGGGATGTCACATTTTATGTCTGCTAGTGTGGTATATTGATTTCTGATTACCATAAGTTTAACTTGTCCAATTTGAGCTTGGAGAAAGGAAATTACACGGTTGAGCAAACAGGGTCCTACAGTTAGCAATAATGTGAGGATTATTAAGGGACCGGCCAGGGCTGATAAAAGCGTAGTTAACCAGGGGGACTCTGTGAACCAAGACTCAAACCACCCTTTTTGGGCCTCTCTCTCTTGTTGATGCTCTTCAATGCTTCTTCTCAATTTAATCATAGATTCTTTTACAACTCCAGTATGGTAGGCATAATAACAACATTCTTCCCTCAATGCAGGACAAAGGCCCCTTCTCTCATGAAGAGGAGGTCGAACCCTCGCCTGTTCTGTAAAACAACTTCAGAGAGAGAGGTTAAAGATTCTTGTAAAGCTGTGATGGTGGTTTTTTAATATCTTTAAGTTTTGGTGTATTGCTGCTTCTAATTGGGTCATTTGTTGTGTCCCATGGATTAGGGCAGTGGTACCTGTGCCCACCTCTGCAGCAACTACTATTCCTCATAGGATGGCTAAAATGCAAGATACAGGTTGCCAGCAGAACCGGGTTGTATGCCCCCCTATTTGAAATTTAAATGATCCTGCCTCATGATAGAGCACTCGGGGAAACATCTGCACCATTACATAATTAATCACATCTGTTGATAATTCTATGAATAAACAATGTTTAAGTATATAGAATTATACTGTTGTAGGTATGGACAAGGCAAGGCACCTAAGATAGCACCGAAGACAGGGAAACAGTCCTATTTGGTTGCAACCGGATATAGAGGGCATTGCTTCTATTGTAATCAATTAATCCCCTGAATCCCAAGTTTAGGTAGTTTCAGAATTTTGTACCCAACATGTAAGAGAAAAGACTCAGAAATTTACAGTCTGCAGAAGTTCACAAAAAGCAGTTTTTGGTTCTGTTTTTATTTTCCTCTTCTCTGGGAAAGATAACTTTTTAAGGACATCTGGGAGGGGGAGAGCTTTTTTCTTCTCTTTTATTTTCTCCCTGCCAGCTGTTACCATGGAGCCCAGTTGGTAACTTCTTTATCTTGGAAATATAGCCATCTCTGGAAGCCTGAGCTCAAGGCCAGAGGCCTTGTTCACATATTTTGTGAAAAACTAGTAAGGGGGTGTCTAGCTTAGAAGTGCTGATTTTTCCAGCCAGTGGCCAAGTATAACAGAGCAACACGAAAAGAGGAAGTTTATGTACACTGAACTCTTTTATAGGGACTTTGTTGCTGAAAGTCCTAAAGTCAGCCACGATGAAGACTTCTGGAGAAGGCCATTTCAGATTTTTCTGTGGGCCTGGTACAGAGGGGAAGACGGGGAAGGCGGGGGGTGAGAGCAGTTCTGTGGTTCTGAGAATGAGGAAAAAGAGATATAAAAGAATAATGGGAAAAGGGTTTGGAATTTTCCTGGCAACAAAACGTGAGCAGTAGAACAGGTAGAGCAGATGGGAAGACAGGAGTGAGTATCCCAAAAAACCTGTGAGGGACATTAAATTCTTAGTAACCTGTTTTTAGTGATGACAAAGCAACTTTAAAGGCCATTTTCATTACAACTTGGATAGGCGTCTGAGGGCACTCCTCAGCTGGTTTGAGCTTTGGGTTAGCTGGTAAGAGGACCTGGTGGGACCCGGTGTGGGCACTGACAGGAGAAGAGAGGAGTGAGTGGGTGGAAGGGTACCTCAGTACCTGCTACCTCAGCAAGGGGGCAATGGTCTGAGAACCAGCGGAGGTTTGGGTTTTTGATCTAGTAATTGGAGGGGAGAAATCAGGTTGTTGATGTGAGAGTGACAGCAGAGAGTCTGGAGCAGAAGGATCTATTGGAGAAACATAGTTCATGATGTGAGCAAAGGAGGGAAAAGGCATACACATAGGGGAATTTTCTTCCATCCTTTTGAGCACTTGCCGAAGTTGAAAAAGTCACACAGAATTTGAGGATCTAGACACCCCTCTGCGGGCCATCGGTTTTGGTTGTCTAATTGGTAATATGGCCAATGCTGTGAACTGAATTTGATGAGGAGTTTGGGTTCCACCAGGCAGCCCCTGTATGCTCACATCCCCATGACTTACGGAAGAAGACGGCTTTTCCCCCACACAGCCGTGGTTGTTTGTGGCTTTGATAGTCCACCGGGCAAACATAGTAATCTAGGCTAGCCAACCTGCATCAGACTTGCATGTCCCTACATCCATAATGTTTGTTTCCATTATCTATGGTACGGAAGAAATTTAATGAAATTTTAATGGGATCCTCTTCATCAGAGATATCCCAATTGGAAAGACGTATACTCAGCTGACAAATATCTGGGTGGAGAGATGGCCACCAGGTCCCTAAGGGGGCTGTATGCAAGACAGACCATACTTCTTGTCTAATAGGATTTGTGATCAGCCATCGCTGCTGAATGGGCTGATGATGGTTAGGACTAGTGGTGGTCAAGGGGAGAGTCTATAGCTTTATCCACATGGACAATATGCAATTTGAAAGGGTTACCAGTCTTTTCCACTTTCAAGCCAGAGTCTGGACAGGGCGCAGGCTTGAGATGAGAATTAGGATCCAGGAAGTGATTCCATCTACCTTTACCACTGTAGGTTTTATAAGTAGCACCTGGTATGGTCCTGTCCATCGGGGTTCCAGGGATGACACCTGAAGTCATCTTATGTAGACGAAGTCTCTTATTTGATATCGATGTGGAGTCTCCTCTTCACCAGGTTGGTAGGCAGTGGCCAGCTGGTTTGACAGGTATCGCTGAGTTCTTTCAAGAGCTTTAAGTTTGTCAAGCAAGGGGGTGTGGAAGGGATCGGTAGGTCTTAGAGTTGGGGTTAGGTCCTTACTGGAGGAGGGGCCCCATAGAGAATTTCATAGGAGGTGAGGTTACTCAAAGAAACAGAGGGAGTATTTCTTGCATGAAACAGTGCATAAGGCAGGAGCATAGTCCAACCTTTGATGCCCTCTCTAAGCTTAATTTCATTAAGGTCTCTTTAATGGTTCTATTAATTTTTTTTAACCTGTCCTGAGCTCTGGGGTCTATAAGCACAATGTAACTTCCAATTTATTCCCAGGGTCCTGGCTAACACCTTACTTACCTGGGTCATGAACGCCGGTCCATTATCAGACAATATACCCTTAGGTAGGCCGTATCATGGAAAAATATCTTTCAGGATTTTTTACCACCATTTGTGCCTTTTTTTGTGTGGAAGGCTTCAATCCATCCTGAAAATATATCTACAAACACTAGGAGATATTGAAGTCCATACCTCGCTGGCTTAATTTCAGTAAAGTCCACTTCCCAGAATTGTCCTGGTCTGGTTGTTCATAGGTGCTATTTTGCAGGAAGCTTGGAAGGGTAAGCATTAACCTATTGACAGAACGGACAGGGTTTTGTTACCCGTTCAGTTATGTCCTTTCGCTGTGAGTCGGTTAGTGGAAAACTCTGTTCTTGATCCTTCAGGAATGCCTGCAGTTTCTTTGAACCAAGGTGTGTGAATTGATGTACATTTTTAACGTAGTGTAGGGATTTCTGAAATTGCAGGCTTGGCTCAGTGAACTTGAGGAGTTCAGTGCCAGTGTTGTTAGATGTTATCAAAAGCTTGCTGGTGCTCAGGGGTCCATTGGAATTGGGCATCTCCCTTTAACAGCGGGTATAAAGGAGAAGTTAAGGACGCAAACACAGGAATCCATAACCTGCAAAACCCAGTAGTCCCAAGAAACTCTCTGTGTTGTCTGCTGCTGGGGGGGGGTGTATCTGCACAACCGTTTGTTTTCTGGGCTCAGGGAGCCATCGTTTACCACCCCTAAGGGAATAGCCCAGGAAGACTACTTCTTGCTGGCAAATTTGGGGTTTTTTGGAAGAAGCTCTATACCCGAGTTAAGCAAGCTTATATAATAGTGCTTGGTTCCCAGACTCACAGTTTTCCTTGGTGTTGGCTGCAGTAGCAGGTCATCCACGTATTGAAGCTGGGTGACTTCAGGGTGCATAGGTCTGAAGTTGTTGACATCTCTGTGGAGGGCTTCATCAAAGAGAGTGGGGGAGTTTTTGAACCCCTGTGAGAGTCTAGTCCATGTTAGTTTACCATACGTTCCGGTTTCTGGGTCTACCCACTCAAAAGCAAACAGCAACTGACTGTCTTTATGCAGAGGCATGCAATAGATAGCATCTTTATGTCCATACCATTTCTACTCAGGGTTCAGAGTGATAAGCAGATTGTATGAATTATTTACCATGGGGTGAATTTCCTGCACTCTGTTGTTGATCTCTCTTAGGTCTTGTATGGGGGATAGTCCCCAGTTCCTGGATTTTTTACCGGTAGCAGGGGAGTGTTCCAGGCCGATTGACAGGGCCTTAGGACCCTAAGGCCAGATATTTCTGAATATGGGGCCTTATCCCATCTTTACCTTTTTTGCTCAGAGGATGTTGTTTGACATTGATTGGGGAGGCTGAGGTTTTTAACTCCACTGTTCTTGGAGGTTGTTTCATGGCTAGGCCTAACCCAACAATTTTGCCCAGGCATCTGGGTAATCTGTTATCCATTTCTGGGGTAGCTTGCCTGTTTGATCAGTCTTGGGGTGTGTGAAAAGTGGATGTTCATCTTCGACTGACATTTATAAAGCCATGACTATAGGAGTTTTTAATGAAGGATTTAGAAATTTCATTTTGGGGCCTTCGGGGTTAAAAGTTGTTTTGGCCCGGAGCTTACTGAGCAGATCTCTGCCCATCAATGGGGCCAGGCATTCTGGGATTACTAGGAAGGAATGTTGGATTTTGTCTTTCCCCATGTCCATGGTCCTCTTAGTTGTCTAAGTCTGATATTTACTGCTGTTAGCCCTTTGAACTAGAGATCTTTTATTTGATAGAGGGCCCAGTGGGGCCTTAAGGGCTGAGTATACTGCTGCTGTATCCACTTCAAAGTTTATGGGGTCCCCTTCACTTCAAAAGTTACCCTGAGCTCGGGGAAGGGATCTGAGCCCCGACATTCTTAGTCAACCTCCAGAGTCAGAAAGGCTGTCTGGCGTGGCTTTCTCTTTCTAGGGCACTCTTTGGCTCAGTGTCCTTTTTCTTTACAGTAGGCACATTGATCTGAGGCCAACGGTGGCCTCTGGAGGGGACCCAGGTATCACTTCTTGTCTCCCTGTTTCTTAATTTCTGGCCTATTTATTGTTGTGACCAGGACATTAGTTAATACCTTAATCTGTCTTTTTCATCTCTCATCCTCCCTTTGCTCCCTTTCGTTCTCTCTGTTTCTCTCTTATAGGATACTTTCTCGGCTACTCTGACTAAATTTCTCAAAGTCATATCTTGTAATCCATCTAAGTATTGTAACTTTCTTTTAATATCCAGATCAGCTTGCCCAATGAAGGCCATCATGGCATATGCCTTTTGATCCTCTGCCTGAAGATCGAAAGGAGTATATCTCCTATATGCCTCCATAATTCTCTCTAGAAACATAGAGGGATGTTCATCAGGCCCTTGAATAATCTCTCTTACCTTGGCCAAATTATTTGGTTGCCTAGCGGCCGGTTTTAAACCCACTATTAGGGCCCGGCAATAAGTGGACAGATGCTCCCTACCTTCAAAGGTGTCGGGGTCCCAGTTGGGTAAGTTCAAGGGGAAGCCGGCTTTGATTATGTTGGGAAGTTGTGTTGGTCACCCATCTGGTCCGAGGCTATTTTTTTTTCTAGCTTCCAGGAAGTTTCTCTCTCATTCCTCTGTCATGAAGAGAATCCCTAGGATTTGTTGGCAGTCATCCCAAGTAGGCAGGTTTGAAAACGCCAGGGAGTTCTTTGAGTTCTTTTTGCCAGGCCAGCTTCCTCCAGGGAAGGAGGGGCTGTGTGTGTGACAAGGGGGAGTCATTTGGTGGGCGCCTGGCTGGCCTAGCTTCCTCCAGTGGCGGAGAGGCTGAGTCAGCAGCAGGGGAATCACTTAGAGGTTGTTGGGGGTTGGTGGACGAGGGCAGCGGATAAGAAGGCGAGGAGAGTCCAGTAGAGTCTTGAGACTCAGGGAGAAGAGAGGGTGGAGGAGGAGGAGCAGAGGGTTTGAGAGATAGAATCATGGTGGAAGGAGTAGGAGCGGGGGCAGAGACAAGGAAAAGCTTCACCCATGGAGGAGGAGATTTGCAGAGGTCCTGCAAAGTTGAGATATATGGCTGTTGATCTGGATGTCCATGTGGCCCCGGTTGAAATACAAAATCTCTGACTTTTCGAATTAGTGGGACGTAGATGTTTCTAGGGGCTATCCAACTCCAAAGGTGGGTCATTCTGAGGCACAGAGGGTCTGCCAGGTCCAGCGATTTACTGAAAAAGAAAGATTCTGGGCCCTTAAGCGGACTTTGTTCCAGTGATCAAGGGTCAGGAAGAGAGGTGTTGAAGTTCTCTGTCCCAAAATGAGAGATACACAAACAGTGAAAGCAACGACACACTACACTGACAAGACAAGACAATAAAGTCAGGCATTGGACGTCCAATACTGAGGCCAGGCCTGAGTAGCCCGCAAAACCTGATGGGCTGGCAATACCGAATCCGAAGCAAAATATCACTGAGTCAAGGAGACTATTGTTCCTCGATTTCCTGAGTCCTCTGGGGCATCCCCCAGGGACGTGGCCTGTGGCTCTGTGACACATATGTCAGCCTCTGTCAGAGAGAGCTCACGCTCATCACCCATAGCCATTTTGCCAAGCCCTAACCTGAAACCTAAAACCAAAAAGAGTTGCCTTACTTACCCTGAAAGGAGCCCCTTGGGGATCTTTCATCCGCCGCTGTCGGATCTTGCTGGTGCCTCCAGATGTAAAGGTCGGGCAAGCATCGGAGGAAGCGACCACCAAGAGAATGTCTCCTTCAACAGTAAATGGTTTATTATGGGTCCAGCATTCTGGGGCTCAGAGCTCACTTGAATAGAGCAGAGAGCAATGAGAACAGCTTAAGCAGAGCTTATATGCTTTCCTTGGAGAGGGCAGGGAGGGAAGTTTATTGATTGGTCAGGGCAAGTGGGTGATTTGCGTGCAAACGGGTGAGGGTATACATTTGCAGTTTGGCAGTTGGGGACAGCACATTCTGGAAACAAGATTAGCAAACAGTCCTCAAGACTTCAACAGTGTTTTGTTAAGCATACAGAAAAACAGTAAGTAACAAGTACCTATTTTATTAACCTTTCACCAAAGCCTAATGGAAAGTGAGCATGGATTACTAAACACATCCATGTCCAGGTTGCCTAATGCTCTCAAATCAATCCTATTGGTGACTACATATTTGTTTCTTCTTAAGATAATATATTCAACCTCAACCCTCTTGAAAATGACTAATCCTATCAGTCACTTTATATTTTGTCTGATTTCCTAATGTCTATTGATATCTGCTTTCCTACATATTTTCCCCAGTTCATCATTGTGACTGACTCTTCACATGTGCTGACATTTACATTCACTCTCTATCCGAAACCCTATTGCTAAAGAACTTTTGGTCCAAATCCTATATTACTCTTTTTTCTAACATACCGACTATCTTCCTAATCCTAAAGACTATCCCTTTTTGACTGGATGATCACTTCGACAATCAATCATCCAAGGTACAAGGTCCTATGCCATTGTATATTGATTTATCTGAGACATCTTTGCAGAACATAATTCAAAGCTAAGTATCCCAATCAACAGCCCAATGCCCTTCCTGGATTCAAATCTTATCTAGATTTCTGTTTTCAAACTTATATTTCACCAATATATTCTTGTAAATATCGCAAGTTCCCAATACCATTATTCATTAAGCAGAATGATTCCTAATTCAAATCAAACATGTTATTAAGCCTAACCATACATTGTTCCCTCAAACTAACTTTACAGAAGAGCCGAGACAGAGTTTGTCTTACAATACAGTAATGTAGGGGCTCTTCCACCTGCTGAGAACATCAAAGGACCATGCAGAAATTATACCCTTAAGAAGTTGCAGGCAGCTATGAAGGACCTAAGAGGGAAAAAGTCATATTCCATGGCAAACAACCGGGTCAGTATGAAGAGATATGTTTGAATCAGCCTCTCCTTTCTTAATGTAGAGAACTGATCAAACCATGCCTGTGTGGAGAGCTGTTTCCAGGTGCCTATGGTTGATATACCATTCTAACTTGTGAAAGTGTCAAAGGATGTAGGGGCAGCCTCCATTTCATGGGACCTTACGAAGCAACTGTTAGGACAAAGTGGTGGCCAATGTAGTGACCTCATTCAGTTCCTGAAGGAAGTGACCTCACCTCTCTTCCTTGGTCATCAAAAAATCTGAAATTGTGATGCAGGAAGCCAGGCACCCAGAGCCAGTCCCAGTCCCAGTCCCAGTGGTCTCACTTGTTTGGATTTACCAAGGACAGAGTCAGTCTTCCTTGGTACCGACTGATATGAGCATTGTCAAATGGCAGAAGATCTCTGAAGAGGGGCCTTTCCTGAGAAAGCAGGTATTGGTTCACCACTGGCTCCTGACAACTTCACAGAGTTGGCAAAGGAGACCAGATCTGAGAAAGGGCAGGCCATTTCAGGGGAACATAGTATGGCCCACCAGTTAGAGGACACTCCGGATAGTCACAGACCTACTTGGGTTAAGGAGGTGCCTTTGTGGGTGTGGAGTGAGTTTGTGGTTTTCTCTCATGTTCTGGGAATAGGTAGGAAAGGCTGTTTGTTTGGGTTGTAGTGGCCTGTTTCTAGTAAGTCGTTTGACAAGGCTAGTGTTTCTATGTCTGAGTATCCCACTGTGTCCGTGGTTGTAGACATTAGAAAAGAGAAGGCATCAAAGGATGTGTCCTGTCTAGTAGAAAACTTCCCAGCATTCATCCTGCCTAATTAAAGAATGGACTGTGGTTTGCCTTATGGATGGGCAACACCTACTAAATTCCTAAGTTCCTGTTTTCTTCCTGAATTCTGGCCACTCTCCAGAATAGGCTCATGGTTTTGTTTCCAAGATATGTACCACCTCCAAGCTCTGAGACATGTCTATATACTTGATAGCTGTAGAGAATGGGAACATCTTAGAAAACTCAGATATCAGTGTGACCAGTAAATTTTCAGTGGAGAAATCCTGCTTTGGTTCATTTGCTTACCTATGGTTCTGTTGTCCTGAATGTCGGGAAGGTCTTTGCCTCAGGCCACCCCTTTGTGAAGCCTGAAGAAAACAATTTTCAAATGGAAATGAATGGGCATCACCTGTGGTTCTTTGCTTAATTGCTTCTAAAAGGATGTGTCTAAATCAGCCTCTTGGCCCTGTATGAGGTTGTGGCTTAGATTCTCAGCACATGATGGATCTAAGGATAGATTCCATGTGTGCAATCAAAACCAAAATGGCCAAAAATCTGTCATTGTTGATCAGTCTCTTGCCTTCCTCTGTTAGGATTCTGACCTCTGTCAAGTGAGAATAGGGATCCTTTAAGTCAAATGAGTTCTTTGAAGAACTGCAGAGGTGCTTGTGTTTTCTTGTGACTCCAAATCACTTAAAGAATCTATCCCTGAGAGTCAGTAGGACTCAAATTGAAGAAGCAGAGCAGTATTCATGGCAGGCCTATTGGATCACTCCAGGTTCACAGGAAGGGTGACGATGCCACCCTGACTTTAGGCAAATGAGGGGCAAGGAAGATTATTTTGGACACTCTCTTGGGATGCGTCCCACATGAAAAACTCTAGCCAGAGGTAATGATGAGTGTCTATATAGAAGAAGGTAAGGACCATGTGGGAATGTTTTGGTTTTAAGTGTAGTCATTCATGTGGCAGTTGGAAGAGATGACTGGATCCACCTGGGCTTGAACTCTGGTGTCATTCCCCTTAAACACTGAGTTCTGGATCAATCATCAAAGAAGTATCGCCATGAATTGTGTTGGGAATTTAGGAGGCCACGCATGAGAGTCTCCGTTGGAAACTGAGATCTAGTCCTAGGGTGGCTTTCCACAGAGCACTGGGAATCTCAGCCAGGATATCACATTATTTTATTCTGAAAGACTTGGAAGCCATATTTGCTAGTCAAAACACACATGGACCTCAATTGTAGACCTCGATGGGCCTGGATTCATGTGACCTTTAGGCCACTCTTTGGGAAGCCTTGCCTGTGAGAGTTCTCCAAAGCTTTCATTGAAATGAGCTTCCTCACCATTGAATGATTCCTGAATGATTTGAAAGCCATAGTGCTTCCAACTTCATATTTGAAAATTTGCTAGATAAATACCATGAAATTTTTGAAATTCCAATGACCAGGTGGCAATGAAGAACCTTTGGATGTCCTGTTGCTGATCACGAGTGTACCAGACAGTGCCTTGATTGACTGGTTTTGATGAAAATGGTGTAAAACAGAGATCTCAGTAATTTGGATCCTGCTGAGTAGTGGGCCTAGAGCAGTAGTGAGCAAATGTGTGATAAAACATCTGAGGTGGGGCCATGTGGATCTGCCATTGGCTTCCAAATGGCTTGTGACTGACATGGTGCAGCGAGCAGACCCTTATATGTAAAGGCAACTTGTTATATGGAGAGGTTTCCGGGCAATGTTCAGAATCAGGTTGCTATGGTCAAGGGGCATCCTATGTGGTATACAAGCCCTGTTGGTGCATTCTCCTGCAGACCCTGATCCACCACACGTGACAGAACTCGCTGCAGCTCTGAGTCCCAGTTGAACTCCTTGTATTTCGTGAAGCAAATACCAAACTCCGAGTGCAGCAGGAAGAAACATTATGAAAAGTGGAGGATGATGAAATGGCTTCGCAGTCCACATGGGGAGACACTTAGCCCCCAGTGGCCACAGATTACCTACAAAGCAAGAATTCAGCACTGCTGCTTCATGTTTATTGGAAAATTATAAACCATGTCCTCCAGATCACAGAGATGAAGACCCAGCTTTGATGGTCTCACTAGAAAGGAAGCTAAAGCTCCTGACAGCAACATATATTTCAAGTGCCCAACCTAAAGGCAGTTTCTCCAGACGTCTTTAGGCAGGCAAATCTCCATGTTTGTAGAGTTTTTACACTGTCCCTTACTTTTGGAAACTCCTCTACAATCTCCAAGGTTGTGAACCCTAAGCATTTTCAATTTCAGATATGTATTCAAAGAATTTCTAACTCTTCTCCTCTAATTGTGTCTTACTTGGGGTGAAGGTAATGTCAAGGGATTGTTCTGAATGAGAGTGGGAAAATTTTTTTGTAGTACACATTTGCATACACATTGATCCATTTTCCAATTTTCCATTCGAAATACTGAATCCCTGAAACTAACTCATACCCTACTAGACTCTGACTACTAATCCTAATATGATGGAGAAAAATACCCCAAAAGAATGAAAATACAAGCAGTTCAGAGGAAGCATGGTGTATAGTTGGACTTCCCTCTTGCATGATAAAGGGTCGGTTTTATAAATCTACTCAATTTTTAATTGAAATAGTCCTCCATGTGTTTTTTTTAAAGAGAGAGTGAGAGAGGAGAGAGAGAATTCTATAATATTTATTTTTTAGTTATCGGCGGACACAACATCTTTGTTTTCACGTGGCGCTGAGAATCGAACCCATGCCGCACGCATGCCAGGCGAGCACGCTACCACTTGAGCCACATCCGCAGCTCTCTCCATGCGTTTTTAAAGTTAACAAATATGTGAATTCCTGTCTCCCTTTCTCTGTAGCCTACTCAGCACTTGTACTTTTTATATGCACATATAGATTCCTACTTGGTATCACACATATATTTTTATGAGTTGGCTGACTTGGCAGAAACAAATTGTAAGAAGAGATCAGTGCTCCTAAACGCTGTTGGAACTGAAAATTCAAACTATGGGTGAGCTTCCTATTAGAACAATATTATACATAAACCCATGTTTAGTAAAATAAATATTTTTGCTTCTGTGGATGATATATATTACATGATGAATTACGATTGGCATATATATATTGATACTTTTTAATGAATTTTTGTGGTTTTTTTTGTATATATATATATATATATATATATATATATATATATATATATATATACACTCTACAGATTTTATAAAATATGAAATATATGTGTCTTATATACACTCCATAAATTCATTCATGTTCATGTATGTGGATTTATAATCAACATTTCACAAGATTATTCTCAGAAATAATCATCTACCTGAAATACATATTTGTTTCCCAGTGCTGAAAACTAACTTCAATCAATGGTGCTTACAAATCCTAATATTTCTGCAGTAACTGACCCAGTTTAACATCAATGCAAATAGATTCCTAGGGGACATGATGTCTATTTTGACGTTCATTTTAATTCAACACTGGTACATTACTATTTCTTCAGTTTTTGCACATCATAGGATATATATTTCATTCACAAGTTCACAAAATTATAGGAATTTGTTTCACTTTTAATCACTTTCTGCTTCAGAACACATGTATTCCTCCATGTTACTTGACTGGTCTTTTCATGATACTTCTTTCCAAACACATTATTTTCGATTTCCATAATCAATTTTGAAGCTAAACCCACACACTCTTCAAGATAAACCATAACATTAATATTACCATTAGATGTATAAGTGGTTGGAATAAATGTGTGTATATCAATATAAGATTTCCTGTACATTTTCACATTTCAATTAAATCCATTATTAAAGTTGGAACCAGGTATGTTATTTATTCACAGTATGGTCTATTAATGCATTATCTCTATATTCATAGACACAGTGTACACCTCTTTGTTCCCCCAATACTAATTTATACCTCTTCAAAACATTGCTCCCAGAAATGGTAGAAGAAATATTCATGTCACCTTATCTATCTATATATGTGTGTGTGTGTGTGTGTGTGTGTGTATATATATATATATATATATATATATATATATATATATATATATATATATATATATATATATTTCTTTTTTTATCACAGTAATATTCTGGACACAAAAAACAAAGGTCACACTCATGATTGTATCAAAGCCTAAATGGAAAGTGAGCATGAATTACTAAAAACAACCATGTCCAGGTTGCCTAATGCTCTCAAATGTAAATCCTATTGGTGACTACATATTTGTTTCTTTCTAAGATTATATATTCAACTTCAAGGCTGTTGAAAATGTCTAATTCTATCACTCAGTTTATACTTTGCCTGATTTCCTTATATCTCTATTGATATCTGCTTTCCTACATATATTCCGCAGTTCATCATTGTGTCTGACACTTCACATATGCTGACATTTACATTCAATGTCTACCCGAGACCCTATTGCTAAAGAAATTTTGGTCTAAATCCTATACTCACTTTTATTTCTAAACCTACTGTCTATCTTCCTAATCTTACTGATTATTGCTTTTTGACTCGATGTTCTCTTCGACAATTAATCATCCAAGGTATAAGGTCCTAAACCATTGTATTTCAATTTATCGGAGACATATATGCAGAACATAATTCAAACCTAAGAATCCCACTCAAGGACCCAATGCCCTTCTGACTTCCAATCTTACCTAGATTTCTGTTTTCATACTTACATTTCACCTATATATTCTTGTAAATATCACAGGTTCCCAATACCATTATTCATGCGGCAGAGAGATTCCTAACCCAAATCAAACATGTTATTAACCCTAAACATACACTCTTCCCTCAATCTAACTTTACAAAAGAGGAGGGACAGAGTTAGTCTTACAATACAGGAATGTAGGGGATCTTCCACCTTCTGAGAACATCAAAGGTCCATGCAGAAATGATCCCTGGAGAAGATGTAGGCAGCTATGAAGGACCTGATAGAGGAAAAGTCATCTTTTATGGTAAACAACCTGATCATGATGAATGGATGTGTCTGAATCAACCTCTATCTTCTAAATGTAGAGAAGATGGACCAAATCAGGCCTGTGTGGAGAGCTCTTCCCAGGTGCCAATGGTTGATATACCATTCTAACTTGTGAAAGTGTGACAGAAAGTAGGGACAGACTCCATCTCATGGGACCCTTAGAAGTAACTGTTAGGACAAAGAGGTTGCCAAGGCAGTGACCTCATTCAGTTCCTGAAGGAAGTAACCTCACTGCACTTCCTTGGTGATGGAACTCTCTGAACTTGGGATCCAGGAAGAGAGGCACCCAGAGCCAGTTGCAGTCCCAGTCCCTGTGGTCTCACTTGTTTCAATTTACCAAGGACAGAGTCAGTCTTTCTTAGTACCAACAGATGTGAGGATGGCCAAATGCCAGGAAAGCTCTGAAGAAAGGCCTTTCCTGAGAAAGCAGGTATTGGTTCACCGCTGGCTCCTGACAACTGCACAGAGTTGGCCAAGGAGACCAGATTTGAGATATAACAGGCCATTTTTGGCGAATATAGTATGGCCCACCATTCAGAGGACACTCCACAAAGGAGGTGCCTTTGTGGGTGTAGGTGTGTGTATGGTTTTTTTCTCAGGTTCTGAGAAGATGTAAGAAAGGCTGTTTGTTTGAATTCGCGTGGACTGTTTCTAGTAAGTCCTTTGACAAGGCGAGTGCTTCTATGTCTGTGTATCCCACTCTGTCCGTGGTTGTAGACATTAGAAAAGAAAATGCATCAATGGATGTGTCCTGTCTAGGAGAAAGCTTCGCAACATTCATCCTGCCCGATTTATTAATGGACTGCGGCTTTCCTTATTGAAGGGCAAAACCTGCTATCTTCCAAAGTTTCTGTTTACATCCTGAATTCTGGACACTCTCCAGAATTGCCTCATTGTTTTGTGACCAAGATATGTACTACCTCAAAGCTATGTGATATGGCTATGTACTGGATAGCTGAAGGGAAAGGCGAGCATCTAGGAAAACTCAGATATCAGTGTGACCAGGAAAGTCTCAGTGGAGAAACCCTGCTTTGTGCGTTTTGTTTACCTATTGTTCTGTTGCCCTGAATTTCAGGAAGGTTTTTGCCTCAGACCACTCCTTTGTGAATATGAATTCAATCCATTATTTAAAGTGGAACCAGCTATACTATTTATTCACAGTATGGTCTATTCATGAATTATCTGTATATACATAGACACAGGGTACAGCTTTTTGTACAACCAATACTTATGTATATGTCTTCAAAATATTACTCACAGAAATGGTGAAAGAAATACTGATGTCACCTAATCTACATATACATTTTATCACAGTAATATTCTGGACACAAAATGCAAAGTTCACACTTATTATTGTACTAAAGCCTAAATGGAAAGTGAACATGGATTACTTCCATGTTCAGGTTGCCTAATGCTCTCAAATATCAATCCTATTGGTGACTACATATTTGTTTCTTCCTAAGATTATATATTCAAAATCAACCCTGTTGAAAATATCTAATCATATCACTCACTTTATACTTTGCCTGATTTTGTAATATCTCTTTTTTTAATGTTAGGATGAGCCAATTTAGTACTTTTTAAAATTTTTATTTTTTTCATCTTTCATAAATTTGATTCAAGTGAGTTATGCATTTCCATTTTTACCCCAAATACAGATTGCAGAATCACATCAGTTACACATTCACAATGTTTACATAATGCCATATTAGTGACTGTTGTATTCTGCTGACTTTCCTATCCCCTACTATCCCCCCTCCCCTCCCCTTTCATTTTCCCTCTCTACCTCATCTGTTATTGTTCCGTTCTCTCCCTTCCCCCCCCCTTTCCCCTCACAACCTTGTATATGTGATTTCGTATAACGATGAGGGTTTCCTTCCGTTTCCATGCAATTTCCCTTCTCTCTCCCTTTCCCTCCCATCACTTGTCTCAGTTTAATGTTAATATTTTCCTCATGCTCTTTCCCTCTGTTCAGTTCTTACTTGCTCTCCTTAAATCAAAGAAGACATTTGGCATTTGTTTTTTAAGGATTGGCTAGCTTCACTTAGCATAATCTGCTCTAATGCCATCCATTTCCCTGCAAATTCCATGATTTTGTCATTTTTTAGTGCTGCATAATACTCCATTGTGTATAGATGCCACATTTTTTTTATCCATTCATCTATTGAAGGGCATCTAGGTTGGTTCCACAGTCTGGCTTTTGTGAATTGTGCTGCTATGATCATTGATGTGGCAGTATCCCTATAGCATTCTCTTTTATGGTCCTCAGAGAATAGTCCAAGGAGGGCGATAGCTGGGTCAAATGGTGGTTCCATTCCCAGCTTTCCCAGGAATCTCCATACTGCTTTCCATAATGGCCGCACCATTTTGCAGTCCCACCAGCAATGTACAAGTGTACCCTTTTCCCCACATCCTTGCCACCACTTATTATTGTTTGACATCCTAATGGCTGCCAATCTTACTGGAGTGAGATGGTATCTTAGGGTGGTTTTGATTTGCATTTCTCTGACTGCTAGAGAAGGTGAGAATTTTTTCATGTACTTATTAATTGATTGTATGTCTTCTTCTGAGAAGTGTCTGTTCAGGTCCTTGGCCCACTTGTTGATTTTGTAATATCTCTATTGATATCTGCTTTCCTACATATTTTCCCCTGTTCATCATTGTGACTGACCCTTCAAGTGGGCTGATATTTACTTTCACACTTTAACCCAAACCCTATTGCTAAAGAACTTTTGTTCCAAATCCTATACTCACTCTTTGTTAACCTACCGAATATCTATCTAATCCTACCGACTATCCCTTTTTGACTGGATGTTCTCTTCGAATTTTAATCATCCAAGGTACAAGGTCCTATGCCATTGCATATCGATTTATCTGAGATATCTGTGCACAACATAAATCAAAGCTAAGTATCCCAATGAAGGGCCCATTGCCTCTCTGGGCTTCAAAATTACCTAGACATCCTTTTTTCATTTATATATTTCACCTCTATATTTTTAAAAATATCCCAGGTTCCCAGTACCATTATACATCCAGCAGAATGATTTCTAACATCAAACATTTTATTAACCCTAACAATACACTGTTCCCTCAATGTAAATTTAATGAAGAGCAGGGACAGAGTTGGTCTTACAATACAGGAATGTAGGGGATCTTTCACCTGTTTAGAACCACAAGTTCAATACAGAAATGATCCCTGGAGAATATGTAGTCAGCTATGGAGGACCTGAGAAAGCAAAAGTAATCTTCCATGGCAAAATACCTGGTCAGGATGACGGGATGTGTCTGAATCAGAACCTCTCTTCTCAATGTAGAGGAGATGGACCAAACCAGGCCTGTGTGGAGAGCTATTACCGGGTTCCTATGGTTGATATACCATTCTAACTTGTGAATGTTTCACAGGAAGTAGGGGAAGCCTCCATTTAATGAGACACTTGGAAGCAACTGTTAGGATAAAGTGGTTGCCAAGGCAGTGACCTAATTCAGTTCCTGAAGGAAGTGACCTCACCTTACTCCCTTGGTGATGGAACTCTCTGAACTTGGGATCCTGGAAGCCAGGCACACAGAGCCAGTCCCAGTACCAGTCCCAGTGGGTTCACTTGTTTGGAATTACCAAGGACAGAGTCAGTCTTTCTTTGTACCTACTGATGTTAGAATGGCCAAAAGCCAGGACAGCTCTGAAGAGGGGCCTTTCCTGAAAAAGCAGGTAGTGGCCCACTGCTGGCTCCTGACAACTTCATAGAGTTGGCCAAGGAGACCATATTTGAGACAGGACAGGACATTTCGGGGGAACATTGTGTGGCCCACCAGTCAGAGGACACTCCATAGAGTCACAGACCTACTTAGGGTAAGGAGGTGCCTTTGTGGGTGTGGTTGTGAGTTTGTGATTTTGTCTCATGTTGTGAGAATAGGAAGGAAAGGTGGTTTGTATGGTTTGGAGTGAACTGTTTCTTGTAAGTCGTTTGAAAAGGCGAGTGATTCTATGTCTGTGTATCCCATGGTGTCCGTGGTTGTAGACATTAGAAAAGAGAGTGCATCAATGGATGTTTCCTGTCTAGTAGAAAGCTTCCCATTTCATCCTGCCCAATTTATGAATGGATTGCGGCTTTACTTAAAGATGGGCATAACCTACTACATTCCTAATTTCCAGGTTTCTTCATGAATTCTGTTCACTCTGCAGGATAGGCTCATGGTTTTGTGTCTAACATATGTACCACCTCCAAGCTCTGTGACATGGTCATGTACTGGATAGCTGAAGGGAATGGCGAGCATCTCAAAAAACTCAGATATCAGTGTGACCAGGA
Source organism: Callospermophilus lateralis (assembly GCF_048772815.1). Taxonomy (NCBI): domain Eukaryota; kingdom Metazoa; phylum Chordata; class Mammalia; order Rodentia; family Sciuridae; genus Callospermophilus; species Callospermophilus lateralis. The sequence goes on from NW_027514476.1 coordinate 901,092, forward strand.
AATTCTCAGTGGAAAAACCCTGCTTTGGGCATTTTGCTTATATATTGTTCTGTTGAACTGAATGTCAGGAAGTTCTTGCTCTGGCCACCCCTTTGTGAAGCCTGAAGTAAACAGTTTTCAAATGGAAATGAATGGGCATCACCTGTGGCTCTTTGCTTAATTGCTTTGGAAAGGGATGTGTCTGAATTAGCATCTTGGCCCTGTGTGAGTTTGTGGCTTAGATTCTCAGCACCAGATGGATCTAAAGAAAGATCCCATGTGTGCATCTAAAACCAAAATGGCAAATAGACCAGTCATTTTGGATAAAGTCTCGCTTTCCTCTGTGAGGTTCCTGACCTCTATCAAGTGAGAATAGGGATCCTTTGTGTCAATTGAGTTCTTCAAAGCCCTGCAGAGGTGCTTGGGTTTTCTCATGACTCTAATTCACATAAACAATCTATACCTCTAACTCAGTAGGCCTCAAATTGAAGAAGCGCTGCAGTATTAACGGCATGCCTATTTGATCACTCCTGGTTCACAGGAAGTATGTCCAGGCCACCCTGACTTTAGGCAAATGAGGGGCAAGGGAGCTTATTTTGGACACTGTCTTGGACTGCGCCCCTCATGGAAACATCCAGCCAGAGGTTATGATGAGTATCTATATGGAAACAGATGAGGGCCATGTGGGAGTGTTTTGGTTTTAATTGTGGTCATTGTGTGGCAGTTAAAGGAGATGCCTGGGTCCACATGGGCTTGAACTCTGGTGTGATTACACTTAGAGAGTGCATTCTGGATCTGATCTCAGAGAACTTGTGCCATGTATTGTGTTGGGATTCTAGGAGGGCACGCATGAGAGTCTCCCTTGGAAACTGAGATCTAGGCCCAGGGTGGCTTTCCACAGAGCACTGGGAATCTCAGCCAGGATATCACATGATTTTTTTTTTCTGAAAGACTTGGCAGGCACGGGTGACAGTCAAAACACACATGGACCTCACATTGTAGACCTCAGTGGGTCTGATTTTATGTGACATTTTGGCCACTCCCTGGGAAGCCTTGTCTGTAACAGTTCTACAGAGCTTTCATTGAAATGAGGTTTCTCATCATTTAATGGTTCCTGTACGAATTGAAATCCACAGTGCCTCCAACTTCATCCGTGAAAAATGGCTAGATAAATACAATAAAATTATTGAAATTTCCATGACCAGGTGGCACTGTAGAAAATTTGGAAAACCGGTTGCTGATCATGAGTATACCAGACAGCACCTTGATTGACTAGGTTTCATCAAAATGGTGTAGAACAGAGATGCCAGTAAATTGGAGCCTGCTGAGTAGTGGGCCTAGAGCAGTGGAGGGGGGGTGTGTGATGAAACATCTGTGGTGGGGCCATGTTGATCTTCCATTGGCTCCGAAATGCCTTGTGACTGACATGGTACAACAACCAGACCCTTATATGTAACGGCATCTTGTTATATAGAGAGGTTTCAGGGAAATGTTGAGAATTATGTTGCTATGGTCAAGGGGAAAAGCTTTGTGGAATAGAAGCATTGTTGGTATATTCTCTTCCAGACCCTTACCCACCACACGTGACAGAACTCCCTCAAGCACTGTGTCCCAGGTGATCTTTTTTTACTTCATAAGCAAATACCAAACTCCCAGTGCAGCAGCAAGAAACACCAGGAAAAGTAGAGGATGACCAAATGGCTTCACAGTCCAAACGCAGAGACACTTAGGCCCCAGTGGACACAGTTTACCTACATAGAGAGAATTCAGCACTGCTGCCTCATGTTCATTGGAAAATATGAAACCATGTCCTCCAGGTTGCATAGATGCACACCCAGCTTTGATGGTCTCAGTACAAAGAAAGCTCCTTACGAAAACATATATTTCAAGTGCCCAACCTCAGAGGCAGTTTCTCAAGAAGTCTTTAGGGCAGCAGAGCTCCATGTTTGTGGAGTGCTTACCCTGTCCCATACTTTTGAAAACTCCTCTACGACCTCCAAGGTTGTGAACTCATGAGAATATTCATTTCCAGATATGTATTCACAGAATTTTTAACTCTTCTCCTCTAATTGTGTCTTACTTGGGACGAGGGTAATGTCTAGGCATTGTTCTGAATGAGAGTGGGAAGATTTTTATGCAGCATATATTTGAAATACTAAATCCCTGACACTAACCCATTTCCTACTAGACTCTGACTACTAATCCTAATATGATGGAGAAACATAACCCAAACAGAATAGAAATACAAGCATTTCATAGGAGGCAGGGTGTATAGTTGGACATGCCTTTTGAAATATATAGGGTAGGAGTTATAAATCTAGTCAATTTTTAATTGAAATAGTTCTACATGTGTTTTTAAAGTTAACAAATATATGAATTACTGTCTTCCTTTCTCAGTAGCCTATTCAGCACATGTGTTTTAATATGCACATATAGAATCCTACCTGGTGTCACACGTACATTCTCGTGAGGTGGCTGACATGGCACATACAAATTGTGAGAAGTGATCACTCCTCCTAAACAATGTTGGAACTGAAAATTCAACCCATGGGTGAGCTTCCTATTTGAACAAACTTATATAAAAATCCATATTCATTAAAATGAATATTTTCGGATATGATGATGATATATATTTCATGATGAATTTCAATTGGCATATATATTGCTATTTTTAATATATATATATATATATATATATATATATATATATATATATATATATATATATAACATGTGTCTTATTATGCACTCCCTAAATTCATTCATATTGATGTATTTGGATTTTTAATCAACTTTTCACAAGATTATTCTCAGTAATATTCATCCACCTGAAATACATATTTGTTTCCTAGTACTGAAAACTAACTTCTTTGAATGGTGCAAACATATCCTAACATTTCTACAGTAACTGACCCTGTTTAACATCAATTCAAGTAGATTACTATGGGACATGATGTGTATTTTGATGTTCAATTTTATTCAACACTTCTACATTACTATTTATTCACTTTATGCACATCATAGGATATATATTTCATCCACAAGTTAGCAAATTCATACGCATTTGTCTGACTTTCATTCACTTCGTGCTTCAGAACACATGTATTCATCCATGTTTCTTGACTGATCTTTTCATGAGACTTCTTTCCAAACACATCATTTTCGATTTCCATAATCACTTTTGAAACACTTCAAAAGTTACCTTGAGCTTGGGGAGGGAATCTGAGCCCCGACTTTCTTAGTCATCCTTCAGAGTCAGAATGGCTGGCTGGTGTGGCTGTCGCTTTTTAGGGCAATTTTGGCCCAGTGTCCTTTTTTCTTTAGAGTAGGCACATTGATCTGAGGCCAGGGTGGCCTCTGGCATGGGCCAATGTTATCCCTTCTTGTCTACCTGTTTCTTAATTTCTGGCCTATTTGTTTTTGTGACCAGGACCTTAGTCAACGCCTTAGTCTGCCTTTTGTTTCTTTTATCCTCCCCTTGCTCCCTTCTCTTCCTCAGTTTCTCTCTTATAGTATACGTTCTTGGCTTCTCTGACTAAATCTCTGAAAGTCATATCTTGTAATCAATCTAGCTTTGTAACTTTGTTTTAATATCCAAGCCAGTTTGCCCAATAAAGGCCATCGTGACAGATGCCTTTGATTCTCTTCCTGAGGATCAAAAGAAGTATATCTCCAATATGCCTCCATAATTCTCTCTAGAAACATAGTGGGAGAATCATCAGGCCCTTGAATAATCTCTCTTACCTTGGCCAAATTACTTTGTCGCTAGCGGCTGCTTGGAGACACACTATTAGAGCCCGGTGATAAGGGGACAGATGCTCGCTACCTTCAAAGATTTTGGGGTCTCAGTTGGGTGGGTTCAAGGGAAAGCCGCCTTTGATTATCTTGGGAAGTTGTGTCAGACGCAGATCTTGTTTGAGGGATTTTTTTTCTAGCTTCCTGGAGGATTCACTGTTGTTCCTCTGTCATGAAGAGAATCCCTAGGAGTTTTTGGCAGTCATCCGAAGTAGGCTGGTGTGAAAACATCAATGACTCAACCAGACCTGAGAGCCTGGTGGGGTCCTCAGAAAAAGGGGGATTATAATTTTTTTAAGTTATATAGGTCTGACGAGGAGAAAGGCTAATACTGGTAGGCTTGCATTTTTTCCCCGTGGCCATCGTCAATCATTGGCCCATAGGGATGGAGGGGGAGCATCCCAAGAGTTCCAGGGTTTTCAATCATTCACCGCCAGCGAGTTCCTTTAGATGGTACAGCTTCCTCCAAGGGAAGAGGTGCTGTGTGTGCCGCAAAGGAATTATCTGGAGGGCGCTGGGCCGGCATAGCTTCCTCCAATGGAGGAGAGGCTGAGTCAGCAGCAGGGGAATCACTTAGAGGGTGTTGGATTTTGGGGGACAAGGGCAGGGGATAAGGAGTGGAAGGAGACTCCAGTAGAGTGAAATCTGGTGACTCAGGGAGAACAGAGGGTGTAGGAGGAGGAGGATCAGAGGATTTGAGAGTTCCTGGGGGAAGGAGTCAGAGTGGGGGCAGTGACAAGGAAAGGCTTCACCCATGGAGGAGGAGATATGCAGAGTTCCCGCCGAGTTAAGATATATGGCTGTTGATCCAGATGGCTATGTAGCACCGGCTGAAAGACAATATCTCTGACTTTTTTAAATTAGTGGGAAGTAGAAAGATCCTTCTAGGGGTAATCCAAATCCAAAGGTGGGCCATTCTGAAGCACAGAGAGTCTGCCACATCCGGCGCTTTACTGAAAAACAAAGATTCTGAGCCCTTAAGTGGACTTTGGTCCAGTGATCAAGTATCAGGGACAGAGGCATTGAAGTGCTCTGTCCCATAATGAAAGATACAGAAACAGTTAAAGCAATGAAACATGACACAGACAAGACAAGGCAATGAAGACAGGCAATGGACGTCCAACACTGAGACCAGGACTGAGGAGCCGGCAAAACCCGATTGACTGGCAATACCGAATCCGAAAAAAAATATCAATGAGTCCAGGAGACTATCTCGTCCCCATAAATTTACGGGAAGATGATCCAATACATATGGCTGTAGAGTTCCTTCACATCCTTCAGGATCCTTCCAATCTAATACCATTGCACTTCTATGGGGATTATACGCTACTCCTAGGCCTCGAAGCGTTTGAGTGGCTTGTTGTAATGGCCAATGTTTTGGCCATTCTTGACGAGAGATGATGCTAAGGTCTGCGTCTGTATCCAGTAGCCCATTAAATTCATGCCCTTGAATATTTAGTTTAAGCATGGGGCCAGAATCTAAATTTAAAGAAAGCATAGCCCAATCTACACCTGTGGAGCCTAATCACTTGGAACCTCTTTCTACAGTACGACTGGAAAATTTTTCACGTAGGCTGGGTATTATTAGTAACTGTGCTATTCTATCTCCTGGTGAAATTACTAATATACCCTTTGGAGAACTGGCTATAATTTTTATTTCACCTTCATAGTTGTGATCAATTACCCCAGGACTTATCATAAGTCCTTTTAGAGTAGAAGAGCTGCGTCCCAATAATAAGCCTACTGTTCCTTTGGGAAGAGGTCCTTTTACCCCTGTGGAAATGAATTGAACTCCCATCTCTGCAGTTAGTACTGCTCTGGCAGAGTCACAGATGTCTAACCCTGCGCTCCCTCTGGTTTTTCTGATGAGGGATCTGATGGACAATGTGTCCTGGGCACTACCCTGATGTGGTTGATGAGTTTCTCCAGTGCTGCGTATATTTGTGGTTTTGGGCCCCGGAGAATTGAGCCCCCTTGTCCATTTTTTTGGCAAAGGAGCTCCATGTTTTTGTCCACAATATTGTGGATAAACACCTGGTCCTTGTTCATTTTTTGATAATGGTGTACCCTCTATGGTGGTTTGAGAACAGCATTCATTAGCCCAAAGTCTCCCTCTATGGCATCGTGGACAAATACCTGGTATTCTACTCCTTTGATACCTAGTTTTGTTAAACCCTCCTCCTATGGGACAATTCCTTTTAAAATGTCCTGTTTTTTCACAATTGTAGCATGTTCTTGGCCTGGCATCTAAAGCCTGTTTTACTGCAGCTGCCACAATTTGCCCTTGTTCATTAATGTCTCTGGCATCTAAAGCCTGTTTTACTGCAGCTTCCACGACTTGCTCTTGTTCTTTAATGTCTCTACACAATTTATTATATGTGTTTAAATCTTCATGTTTCCATGGTCTAATGATATCTTTGCACCAACGATTCGCTTGCTCATAAGCCAGTTGTTTTAGTAATGGCATTGCTTGTTGTGTATTTCCAAAAACTCTGGTAGCTGTTTGAATAAGCCTATCTACAAATTCAGCATAAGGTTCATTAGCTCCTTGTATTACCTTAGATAACTGACCTTGTAAACCTCCATTTCCTTGAAAAGTCTTCCATGCCTTAATTGCATCTATAGCAATCTGTGCATATACACCAGGATCATATGCACATTGCTGCTGCTGATCCTCATAAGGTCCCTTTCCTAACAATATATCTAGATTTCTCTGAGGATAACTAGCTGCTGCATTTTGCCTAGCCGTCTCCTTGCAAAATTCCTCATTGGCAATCTTCCATAACAGGTATTTCCTCCATTTAGCACAGCTTTACACATATTAGCCTAATCTGCTGGCTTCATGTTCATGTTGTTAATGGATTTGATAATGCTTACAGTGAAGGGTGCTTGAGGACCATAGGTTGTTACAGCCTCTGTTAGCTGCTTCACTGTTTTGAAATTTAAAGCATGGTAATCTCACTGCCCTCCTGCCTCAAATACTGGGCATGTTAATATTTGAGATCTTGTCTCAGGATTCCAACTATCAACTGTGGGGGTTGGGGGCCTCCCAGCATATGGAGGTGGCCTTGTTAGTTGGACACTTACTTCCTCTGGTGATAGAAAGGTGTTAGTAGCAGTCTCCTGTAGAGGTTGTGCTGTTGGTTGGACACTTACACCCTCTGGTGATAGAAAGGTGTTAGTAGTAGTCTCCTGTTGTAACTTTCCCCCTGATGGCTTTTTCTGTTTTACACTTTCTTCCTCTGTCTGACTGGCTTGAAAGGCCTTCTCTTTTACTTGATTTTTTTCCTCTGTCTGACTAGTTCGAGAGACCTTTTCTTTTACTTGAATTTTTTCCTCTATCTGACTAACTTGAGAGACCTTCTATTTTACTTGAATCAATATGTCTTCTCCTTCCTCTACCATTGTCTGAACTGAAGGCTTTCCACTAAGCAAACAAGGTACAAACGTCCACAATAGCAATGTGCCAACTGGCAGAGTCCCTGGGCTTTTCTTTCCTATTCTTTTTAAATCTTCACCATGATGGTTCCATTGTGATATATTTAACAACTCCTCCTGAAAAAGCCATGGGCTACATTTTTGTATTGTATCAACGTATGCCCTGACTTTTCTTGATTTTACTGAGATGCCTCCTTCCTCTAACAATTTACTGAACACTCTTTCAGTTTTTTTTTTTTTTTTTTACTAATTTCTGATCCCGTATTTCTACTATAATACAACCCAACAAGATGACACCAAACAAAACAGCTCCTCAGGAAAAGCCGTCAGAGCCCAACTGCCACCACAGGCTTCCCACAAGCCTCTCCCTCAAACACAAGTCTCCTCCTCTTGAGGCTGATTGGCTGGGTCACGTGGGCGAAGCCAAAAAGTCCCCCAATGAACAGTTCCATGGTCTGAAAGGGCAGGGAACCAGCCCAATGTGCATCACCACAGAGGAGCCAATCAGCTAGATGTTGCTGGGGCCGCTGTGAGCCAATCATCCGCTGGCAGTCTGAAAGGTCGGGGAAACCGCTCATTGAGCATCTCAATGAGCATCACCACAGACAAGCAAATCAGCTAGATGATGCTGGGGCCGCTGTGAGCCAATCATCAGCCGGCAAATGGAAGTTTGCTGGCAGCTGCAAGTTTGCTGGGGCTCCTTTGGCTGTGGCTCTCAACAGATTATTCTCAGAAATATTCAACCACCTGACATACATATTTGTTTCCTAGTACTGAAAACTAACTTCAGTGAATGGTCCTTATATATCCTAATATTTCTATAGTAACTGACCAAGTTTAACATCAATGCAGTTAGATTCCTATGGGACATGATATGTATTTTTAAGTTCATTTTTATTCCACACTGGTACATTACTATTTCTTCAGTTTATGGACATCATAGAATATGTCCTTTCATCCACAAATTCACAAATTTATAGGCATGTGGTTCACTATCAATCACTTCCTCTTTCAGAAAACATGTATTCCTCTATGATTCTTTAGTGGTCTTTTCACTAGACTTCTTTCTAAAAACATTATTTTCGATTCTATACTCATTTTTGAAGCAAAACTCACACACTCTTCATGATAAACCGTAATCCTAATATTACCATTAGATGTATAACTGGTTGGAATGAATGTATATATATCAATATAAGATTTACTATATATTTTCAAATATAATTTCAATGCATTATTTAAAGTTGGAACCAGTTATATAATTTATTCACAATATCGTCTATTCATGCATCATCTCTTATTCATCAACACAGGGTAGGCCTATTTTATCCGCAATACTAATTTATAAGTTTTCAAAATATTGCTCCTCATATTGGTGGAAGAAATACTCATGTCATCTGATCTACATATATATTTTACCACAGTAATATTCTTGAAACAAAATGCAAAGGTCACACTTATGATTGTACTAAAGCCTAAATTTAAAGTGAGCATGGATTACTAAAAACCTCCATGTCTAGGTTCCCTAATGCGCTCAAATGTCAATCCTATTGGTGACTAAATAATTGTTTCTTCTTAAGATTATATATTCAACCTCAACCCTGTTGAAAATATCTAATTCTATCACTCACTTTATACGTTGCCTGATTTCCTAATGTCTCTATTGATACATATTTACTCTCTTTCCTACATATTTTCCCCAGTTCATCATTGTGACTGACTCTTCACATGTGCTGACATTTACATTCACTCTCTAACTGAAACCCTATTGCTAAAGAACTTTTGGTCCAACTCCTAGACTCACTCTTCTTCCTAATCCTACAGACAATCTTCCTAATCCTATGGACTATCCCTTTTGGACTGGATGATCTCTTCTAAATTCAGTCATCTGAGGTACAGCAACCTATGCCATTGTAAATAAATTTATCTGAGACCTCGGTGCAGAACATAATTCAAGCTTAGTATGCCAATCAATCGCCAAATGCCCTTCTGGGCTTCAAATCTTACCTAGATTTCTTTTTTCGTACTTATATTTCACGTCTATATTCTTATAAGTATCAGAGGTTCCCAAACCATTATTCATCCAGCAGAATGATTCCTAACCAAAATCGAACATGCTATTAACCCTAAACATACAATGTTCCGTCAATCTAACTTTACAGAAGAGGAGGGACCGAGTTGGTCTTACAATACAGGAAGGTAGGGGATCTTCCACCTGCTGAGAACCTCAAAAGTCCATGCAGAAATGATCGATGGAGAAGATTTAGGCAGCTATTTAGGACCTGAGAGAGGAAAAGTCATCTTCCATGGCAAACAACCTAGTCAGGATGAAGGGATGTTTCTGAATCAGCCTCTCTCTTCTTAATGTAGAGAAGTCGGATCAAACCAGGCCTTTGTGGAGAGCTGTTCCCAGGTGCCTATGGTTTCTATACCATTCTAATTTGTGAATGTGTCACAAGAAGTAGGGGCTGCCTCCATCTTATGAGAACCTAGGAAGCAACTGTTAGGACATATTGGTGGCCAAGTCAGTGACCTCATTCAGTTCCTGAAGGAAGTGACCTCACCTACTTCCTTGGTGATGGAATTCTCTGAATTTGGGATCCAGGAAGCCAGGCACCCAAAGCCATTACCCGTCCAAGTCCCAGTGGTCTCACTTGTTTGGATTTACCAAGGATAGAATCAGTCTTTCTAGGTACCTCTTCATGTGACGGTGGCCAAATTCCAAGAAAGCTCTGAAGAGGGGCCTTTCCTGACAAGACTGGAATTGGCTCACCACTGCCTCCTGACAACTTCACAGAGTTGGTGAATGACACCAGATCTGAGACAGGAAAGGCCATTTCAGAGGAACATCGTATGGCCTACCAGTCAGAGGACATTCAGAAGAGTCACAGACCTACTTGGGGGAAGGAGGTGCCTGGGTGTGTGGATGTCAGTTTGTGGTTTTGTCTCATGTTCTGAGAATAGGTAGAAAAAACGTGATTTATTTCTTTTGGAATGGACTGTTTCTAATAAGTCATTTGACATGGTGAGTGTTTCTATTTCTGTGTATGCCACTGTGTCCGTGGTTGTAGACATTAGAAAAGAGAATGCATCAATGAATATGTCCTGTGTAGTAGAATGCCTCCCAGCAATCAACTTGTCCAATTTATGAAAGGACTGCGGCTTGCCTTACCAATGGGAAACACCTACAACCTTCCTAAGTTCCTGTTTTCTTCCAGAATTCTGGCCACTAGCCAGAATATGCTCATTGTTTTTTATCCATGATATGTACCACCTCCAATCACTGTGACATGACCATGTACTGAATAGCTGAAGGAATTGGCATGGCGAGCATCTCAAGAAACTCAGATATCAGTGTGGCTAGGAAACTCTCAGTGGAGATACCCTGCTTTGGGCCTTTTGCTTACATTTTGTTCTGTTGCCCTGAATGTCAGGAAGGTATTTGCCTCTGGCCACCCCTTTGTGAAGACTGAAAAAAACAGTTATCAAATGGAAATGAATGAGGATCACCTGTGGCTCTTGGCATAATTGCTTTGGAAAGGGAGGTGTCTGAATCAGCCACTTGGCCCTGTGTGAGGCTCCAGCTTAGATTCTCAGCACCTGATGGATCTAAAGAAAGATCCCATGTGTGCATCCAAAACCAAAATGGCAAAAAGATCAGTCATTGTGGATGAAGTCTCTAGCCTTCTTCTGTGATGTTCCTGACTCCATCAAGTGAGAATAGGGATCCTTTGGGTCAAATGAGTTATTCAAAACCCTGCAGAAGTGCTTGGGTTTTCTCATGACTCCAAACCACATAAAGAATCTATACCTGACATTCAGTAGGCCTCAAAATGGAGAAGCAGAGCAGTATTAACGGCAGGTCTTTTTAATCACTCCTGGTTCACAGGAATGGTGTCCAGGCCACCCTGACTTTAGGCAAATGAGGGCCAAAGGTGCTCATTTTGGTCACTGTCTTGGGCTGCGCCCCTCATGGAAAAATTCAGCCAGAGGTTATGATGAGTGTCTATATGGAGAACATGAGGGCCTTGTGGGAGTGTTTAGGTTTTAATTTTGGTCATTTGTGTGGCGGTTGGAAGAAATGAATGGGTCCAACTGGTCTTGAACTCTGGTGTGAGTTCAAGGGGACTTAGAGACTGAGTTCTGGAACTGAACTCAGAGAAGTATTGCCATGAATTGTGTTGGGATTTTCGCAGGCCACACATGAGAGTCCCCCTTATAAACTGAGATCTAGGTCCAGGGTGGCTTTCCACAGAGCACTGAGAATCACAGCCTGGATATCACATGATTTTTTCTAAAACACATGGCAGGCATACTTGAGCGTCAAAACACACATGGACCTCACATTGTAGACCTCAATAGTCCTGGATTTCGGTGACCTTTTGGCCACTCCTTGGGAAGACTTGCCTGTGAGAGTTTTCCAGAGGTTTCATTGAAATGAGCTTCCTCACCATTTAATGTTTCCTGAAAAAATTGAAACCCACAGTGCCTCCAACCTCATGCTTGAATAATGGCTAGATAAATACCATGAAATTCTTAAAATTCCCTTGACCAGGTTGCACAGGAGAACCTTTGGATATACTGTTGCTGACGATGAGTGTATCAGACAGTTTCTTGATTGACTGGGTTTCATGAAAATGGTGTAGAACAGAGATGCCAGTAAGTTCAAGCCTGCTGATTAGTGGGCCTACAGCAGAGATGTGCAGTTTTGTGATAAAACTTCTGTCGTGGGGCCTTGTGGATCTGCCTTTGACTTCCATATGGCTTGTGGCTGACATGGTGCATCCAGCAGACCCTTATATGTAAAGGCATCTTTTTATAAGTAGAGGTTTAAGGGAAATCTTAACAATCAGGTTATTATGGTCAAGGGGGCAAACTGTGTGAGATAGAAACCTGGTTGGTGCATTCTCCTGCTGACCCTGACCCACCACACATGACAGAACTCCCTCCAGCACTGTGTTCCAGTTGAGCTCCTTGTATTCCATGAAGCAAATATTAAATTCCCAGTGCAGCACCAAGAATCACGACGAAATTTGGAGGATGACCAAATGGATACACAGCCAACATGTGGATACACTTAGCCCCCCGTGGCCACAGTTTACCTACAAAGACAGAATTCAGCACTGCTGCCTCATGTTCATTGGAAAATAAGAAACCATATCCACAAGGTCACAGAGATGAAGACCCAGCTTTGATGGTCTCCCTAGAAAGGAAGCTAAAGCTCCTGACAACAACATATGTTTTAAGTGCCCAACCTCAGAGACAGTTTCTCAAGAAGTTTTTAGGCAGGCAGAGGTCCATGTTTGTGGAGTGTTTACCCTGTCCCTTACTTTTGGAAACTCCTCTACCACTTCCAAGGTTGTGAACTCCTGATCGTATTCCATTCCAGATATGTAGTCATGGATTTTCTAACTCTTCTCCTCTAATTGTGTGTTACTTGGGGCGTAGGTGATATCTAGGTGTTGTTCTTGATGAGAGTGGGAAGATTTTTGTGTACCACATATTTGCATACACATTGGATTCATTTTTCTATTTTCCATTCAATATACTGATTCCCTGACACTAACTCACACCCTACTAGACTCTGATTACTAATCCTAATATAATGGAGGAAAGTAACCGAAACATTATAGAAACACAAGCAGTTCAGAGGAGGCATGGTGTATAGTTGGACTTGTTATTTGCATGATAAATGGTAGGTGTTAAAAATATAGTCAATTGTTAATTGAAATAGTTCTCCATTCTTTTTAATGTTAACTTATTTCTGAATTTCTGTCTCCATTTCTCTGGAGCCTATTCAGCACATGTGTTTTTATATGCACATATAGAATCCTACCTGGTATCACACGTACATTTTTGTGAGGTGGCTAACTTTGCAGATACAAATTGTGAGAAGAGATCACTACTCCTAAACGCTTTTGGATCTTAAAATTCCACCTATGGGTGAGGTTCCTAGTTGAACAACATTATACATAAATCCATGTTCACTAAAATGAATACTTTTTAATCTGTGGATGATATATATTTCAAGATAAATTTTGATACCCATATATATTTATATATTGCTACTTTTTAATGTATCTGTGATATATATATTTTACACCCTCCTGATTTTTCAAAATATGAAATATATGTGTCTTATATACACTCCCTAAATTCATTCATGTCATGAATGTGGATTTATAATAAAATGTTCACAAGATTATGCTCAGATATATTCATCCACCTGAAATATATATTTGATTCCTAGTACTGAAAACTAACTTTAGTAAATGGTCCTTTCAAATCCTAATGTTTCTACAGTAACTGACCCAGTTTAACATCAATGCAAGTAGATTCCTATGGGACATGATATGTATTTTGACATTCATTTTCTTTCAACACTGGTACATTACTATTTTTTTCAGTTTTTGCACATCATAGGATATATATTTCATCCACAAGTTAGGAAATTTATACGTTTTTTTATACTTACAATCACTTCCTGCTTCAGAACACATGTATTCCTCTAGGTTTCTTGATTCGTCTTTTCATGAGACTTCTTTCCAAACACATAATTTTCCATTTCCATAATCACTTTTGAAGCTAAACTCACACACCTTTCATGATAAAACGTAACCCTAATATTACCATTAGATGCATAACTCGTTGGAATGAATGATTGTATATCAATATAAGATTTCTTATATATTTTCAGATATCAATTCAATCCATGATTTAAAGTGGAAACAGTTATATTATTTATTCACAGTATTGTCAATTCATGCATTACTTCTATATTCATAGACACAGGGTACAACTCTGTGTACCCCCAACACTAATTTATACGTCTTCAAAATATTGCTCCCAGAAATGTTAGAAAAAATACTCATGTCACCTGATCTACATATACATTTTATCACTGTAATATTCTGATCACAAAATGCAAAGGTCAAACTTATGATTGTAGCAAATCCTAAATGGAAAGTGATCCTGGATTACTAAAAACATCCATGTCCAGGTTGCCTAATGCTCTCAAATGTCAATCATATTGCTGACTACATATTTGTTTCTTCCTAAGAGAATACATTGAAACTCAACCTTGTTGTTAATGTCTAATCCTATCATTCACTTTATACTTTGCCTGATTTCATAATGTGTGTATTGATATCTGATTTCCTACATATTTTCTCCAGTTCATCATTGTGACTGACTCTTCACATGTGCTGACATTTACATTCACTCTCTAACCGAAACCCTATTGCTAAGGAACTTTTGTTCCAAATCCTATACACAGTCTTCTTCCTAAACCTACCAACTATATTCCTAATCCTACCGACTATCCCTTTTTGAATGGATGTTCTCTTCTACATTTAATTATCCAAGTAAAGGTCGGATGAGGTCGAAAGAAGAGACCACCAAGAGACTATCTCATGCAACAGCGCAGTGTTTATTGGGGGTCCAGCATGCTGATGCTCAGAGCTCACTTGAATAGAGTAGAGAGCCCTTAGAACAGCTTAAGCAGAGCTTATACACTTTCCTTGGTGACGGCAGGGAGGGAAGTTTATTGATAGGTCAGGGCGAGTGGTCAGTTTGCATGCAACCCAGTGAGGGAGCACATTCTGCAGTTAGTCAGTTGGGGACAGCACATTCTGGGAACAAGATTAGCAAACATTTCTCAATATTTCAACAGTGTTTTGTTAAGCATACAGGAAAAAAGGAAGTGAAAAGTGCCTATTCAATTAACCTTTCATTCCCCACTTCTTCTTCTGGCTACTTTTAATCATAAAAGTGATCATTGCGGGGTGTCACATTCTATGTTTGCTAGTGGGGTATTACCATAAGTTTAACTCATCCAATTTGAGCTTGGAAAAAAGAAATTACACGGTTGAGCAAACAGGGTTTTATAGTTAGCAATAATATGAGGATTATTATTGAACTGTCCAGGGTTGATAAATGCGTAGTTAACCAGGGGGACTGTGTGAACCAAGACTCAAACCACACTTTTTGGGCCTCTCTCTCTCATTGACACTCTTCGAGGCATCTATTTAATTTACTCCTAGATTTTTTTACAACTCCAGTATGGTCGGCAAAAACACAACATTCTCCATCAATGCAGAACAAAGGCCCCCTTCTTTCATGAAGAGGAGGTTCAACCCTCGCCTTTTCTGTAAAATAACTTCAGAGAGAGAGGTTAAAGATTCCTGCAAAGCCAAGATGGAGGATTCTAATATCTTTAAGTTTTGGTCTATTGCTGCTTCTAATTGTGTCATTTGTTGTATCCCATGGACCAAGGCAGTGGTTCTTGTGCTCACGCCTGCAGCAACTCCTATTCCTAATAGGATGGCTAAAGTGATGGATATATGTTCTCAGTGGAACCGAGTTTTATGCCCCCCTATTTGAACTTCAAATGAACCTGCATTATGATAAAGCACTCTGGGAAACATCTGCACCTTTACACATTTAATCACATTGTCTTGACAATTTCTTGAAAACATAAACAATGTTTAAGTCTATAGAATTATACTGTTGTAGAGACGGACAAGGCACGGCACCTAAGATACTACCAAAAACAGGGAAACTTTCCATTTTATTAGCAACCGGATTCAGAGGGCATTACTTCTGTTATAATCAATTAATTCCCTGAAACTCACGTTTAGGTAGTTTCAGAATTTTGTACCCAACATATAAGGGAAGGGGCGCAGAAGTTCACAGCCTGCAGAAGTTCACAAAAAGCAGATTTTTTTCTGTTTTATTCCTCTGTTCTGGGCAAGTTAACTTTTCAAGGACACCTGGGTGAAGGAGAGCTTTTTTTTCCCTTTATTTTTCCCCCTTCCAGCTGTTACCATGGAGCCCAGTTGGTAACTTCTTTATCTTTGAAATGTAGCCATCTCTGTGAAGCCCCAGATCAATGCCAAAGGCCTTGTTCACATATTTTGTGAAAAACTAGTAAGGGGGTGTCTAACTTAGGAGTGCTGATATTTTTAGCCAGTGACCAAGTACAACAGGGCAACATGGAAAGAGGAAGTTTATCTACTTTGAAGTCTTTCATGGGGACTCTTTTCCTGAAAGTCCTAAAGTCAGCCATGCTGAAGACTTCCGTAGAAGGTCAATTAATGTTTTTCTGTGGGCCTGGAACAGAGGGGGGAGATGGGGAAGGCATGGCTGTGAGCAGCTCCGTGGATCTGAGAATGAGGTAGCAGAGATGTGAAAGAATACTGGCAAAGGTGTTTGTGATTTTCCTAGCAACAAAAAGGTGAACAGTAGAACAGGTAGAACAGAGGAGAAGATAGGAGTTAGTATCCCTAAAAGCCTGTGAGGGACTTTAAATTCTTAGTAACCTGTTTTCACTAATGACAAAGAAACTTTAAAGGCCATTTTCACTACATCTTGGATAGGGGTCTGAGGGTTCTCCTCAGCTGGTTTGAGCTTTGGGTTAGCTGTTAAGAGGAACTGGTGGGACCCGGTGTGGGCACTGACTGGAGAAGAGAGGAGTGATTCGGTGGAGGGTTACCTCAGTACCTGCTACCTCAGAAAGGGGGAAATGGTCTGAGATCCGGTGGAGGTTTGGGTTTTTGATCTAGTAATTGGAGGGGAGAAATCATGTTGCTGAGGTGAGAGTGACAGCAGAGAGTCTGGAGCGGAAGGCTGAGTGTGAGGACCTATTGGAGAAGCATAGTTCAGGATGTGAGCGAAGGAGGGAAAAGGCCTCCACATAGGGAAATCTCCTTTCACCCTTTTGAAGACATTCAGAAGTTAAAAAGGTCATGCAGAATTTGAGGATCTAGAGACCCCTCTAGGGGCCAACAGTTTGGGTGATCTAATTGGTAATAGGGCCAATGCTGTGTACAGAATTTGATGAGGAGTTTGGGTTCCATCATGCACTGCCTGTATGATCACATCCCTAGACATACAGAAGAAGTCGGCATTCCCCCCACACAACCGTGACTGTTTGTGGCTTTGGTAGTCCACCGGGCAAACATAGTAATCTAGGCTAGCCAACCTGCATCTGGCTCGCGTGTCCCTACATCCATAATGATTGTTTCCATTATCAATGGTGCAGAATGGATTTAATGGAAATTTAGTGGGATCCTCTTCATCAGGTATATCCCAATAGGAAAGACCTATAGCCAGCTGACAAATGTCTGGGTGGATAGATGTCCACCAAGTCCCTAAGTGGGCTGCATGCGAGATAGATCATACTTCTTTACCAGTAGGATTTGTGATCAGCCATCGCTGCTGAACGGGTTTAATAGGTTTAGGACTACTGGTGGTCAAGGGAAGAGTCTATAGCCTTAGACACAGGGTAAATACACAATTTGAAAGTTTTACCAATCTTTTCCATTTTCCAGCCAGAGTCTGGCAGGGCGCAGGCTTGAGATGAGAGGTATGGATCCAGGAAGTGATTCTGTCTTCCTTTACCGCTGTAGGTGTTATAAGTAGCACCTTGTATCGTCATTTCCAGTGGGGTTTCAGGGATGACACCTGATGTCGACTTATGTAGATGAAGTCTCTTACTTGATATTGATGTAGAGTCCATTCGTCCCCAGGTTGATAGGCATTGGCCATCTGTTTTCACAGGTATCCCTGAGTTCTTTCAAGAGCTTTAATTCAGTCAAACAATGGGTTGTGGAAGGAATCGTTAGGTCTTAGAGTTGGGGTTAGGTCCCTTACTGAAGGAGGGGAACCATGGACAATTTCATAGGGGGTAAGGTTACACAAAGAAACAGAGGGAGTGTTTCTTCCATGAAATAGTGCATAAGGAAGGAGCATAGTACAATCTATTATGCAGGTTTCTAAGCTTAATTTCGTTATGGTCTCTTTAATGGTTCTATTCATTCTTTCTACCTGTCCTGAACTCGGTGGTTTATAAGCACAATGTAACTTTTAATTAATCCCCAGGGTCTTGCCTAACCCCTGACTTACTTGGGCTACAAACGCCAGTCCATTATCAGACCTTATTACTTTAGGCAGGCCGTATCTTGTAAAAATATCTTTCAGGATCTTCTTGACAACCATTTGCGCTGTTTCGTTTTTTTTCTTTTTTCCTGGAAAAGGCTTCAATCCATCCTCAAAATATATCTACAAAGACTAGGCGATATTTAATTTCAAACCTTGCTGGCTTAATTTTAGTAAAGTCCACTTCCCAGAATTGTCCTGGTCTGGTTCCTCGTAGGTGCTTTTTTGCAGGAAGCTTGGAAGGGTAAGCATTAACCATGACAGACCTGACAGGCTTTTGTTACCCATTCAGTTATTTCCTTTTGCTTTGAGTCGGTTAGTAAAAAACTCTGTTCTTCATCCTTCAGGAATGAATGCAATTTCTTTGAACCAAGGTGAGTGAGTTGATATACATTTTCTACTGACATATTTAGAGCCGTGACTATAGGAGTTTTTATTGAAGGATTTAGAAATTCCACTTGTGGGCCTTCAAGGTTAAAAGTTATTTTGGCCCGGAGCTTGGTGAGCAGATCTCTGCCCATCAATGGGGCCGGGCATTCTGGGATTACTAAGAACGAGTGATGGATTTTTCCTTTCCCCTGGTCCATGGTCCTCTTAGTTGTCCAAACCCGATATTTTCTGCCATTAGCCCCTTGAATTAGAGACCTTTTTATTTGATAGAGAGACCAATGGGGCCATAAGGGCAGAGTATATTGCCTCTGTATCCACTTCAAAGTTTGCTAGGGTCCCCTCCACTTCAAAATTTACCCTGAGCTCTCGGAGGGGATCTGAGACCCAACATTCTTAGTCATCCTCCAGAGTCAGAATGGCTGGCTAGAGTGGCTGTCTCTTTCAATGGCACTCTTTGAAGCAGTGTCCTTTTTCTTTACAGTAGGCACATTAAATTGAGGCCAGGGGTGGCCTCTAGTCTGGGCCCCGGTATCCCTTCCTGTCTCCATGTTTCTTATTTCTGGCCTATTTGTTGTTGTGACCAGGACCTTAGTCAATGCCTTAGTCTCTCTTTTGTTTCTTTTATCCTTCCTTTGCTCCCTACTCTTCCTCACTTTCTTTCTTATAGTATACCTTCTCGGCTACTCTGACTAAATCTCTCAAAGTCATATCTTGTAATCCATCTAAGCATTGTAACTTTCTTTTAATATCCAGGGCAGCTTGCCCATAAAGGCCATCTTGACAGATGACTTTTGATCCTCTGCCTGAGGATCGAAAGGGTATATCTCCTATATGCCTCCATAATTCTCTCTAAAAACATAGAGGGAGATTCATCAGGCCCTTGAATAATCTCTCTTAACTTGGCAAAATTTGTAAGTCGCCTAGCGGCCACTAAGATACCCACAATTAGAGCCCAGTGATAAGTGGACAGATGCTCCCTACCTTCAAAGGTGTTGGGGTCCCAGTTTCGTCGATTCAAGGGAAAGCCGGGTTAAATATGTTGGGAAGTTTTGTCGGTTACACATCTGGTCAGAGGATATTTTTCTCTAGCATCCAGGAGGATTCTCTTTTGTTTCTCTGTCATGAAGAGACAACCCTAGGTGTTGTTGGCAGTCATCCCAAGTAGGCTGGTGTGAAAACATCAATGACTCAACCACACCTAGGAGCCGGTTGGGGTCCTCGGTAAAACGGGGATTTTTATTTTTCCAGTTATATTGGTCTGAAGAGGAGAAAGGTAAATACTGGTAGGCTTGCATTTTTCCCCCAAGGCCGTTGTCAATCATTGGCCCCTAGGGATGGAGGGGGAGCATCATTCGAGTTCCAGGTTTTTCAATCATTCACCGCTGGTGAGTACCTTTAGCCGGGCTAGCTTCCTCCAGAAGAGGAGGGGCTGTGTGTGCCGCGGGGAAATTATCTGGAGGGCGCTGGGCTGGCTTAGCTTTCTCCAATGGTGGAGAGGTTGAGTCAGCAGCAGGGGAATCACTTAGAGGGTGTTGGTCTTTGGGGGACTTGGGCAGGAGATAAGGAGGGGGACGAGAGTCCAGTAGAGTCAAATCTTGTGTCTCAGGGAGAACAGAGGTTGGAGGAGGAGGAGGAGCAGAGGGTTTGAGAGATCATGGGGGAAGCAGTAGGAGTGGGGGTAGGGGCAAGGAAATGCTTCACCCATGAAGGAGATTTGCAGAGGTCCTGCCAAGTTAAGATATATGGCTGTTGATCCAGATGGCTATGTGGCCCTGGCTGAAAGACAATATCGTCTGACTTTTTAAATTAGTGGGAAGTAGAAAGATCCTTCTAGGGGCCATCCGAATACAAAGGTGGGCCATTCTGAGGCACAGAGAGTCTGCCAGGTCCAGAATTTTACTGAAAAAGAAAGATTCTGAGCCCTTAAGGGTACTTTGGTCCAGTGATCGAGGGTTAGGGACACAGGCATTGAAGTGCTCTGTCCCATAATGAAAGATACACAAACAATAAAAGCAACGACACACGACACAGACAAGACAAAAAAATAAAGACAGACAATGGAACTTCGAACACTGAGACCAGGACTAAGTATCTGGCCCAACCCGATGGGCTGGCGATACTGAATCTGAAACAAAATATCACTGAATTGAGGAGACTATTGCTCCTCGATTTCCCGAATACTCTGGAGCATCCCCCAGGGATGTGGCCTGTGGCTCTGTGACACGTATGTCAGCCACCGTCGGAGAGAGCTCACACTCTTCATTTACAGCCATTTTGCGAAGCCCTAACCTGAAACCTGAAACCAGAAAGAGGCACCATACATACCCCAAGAGGAGTCTGTTGGGGTCTCTCGTTCGCCGCTGCCGGATCTCAGTGGAACCTCCATATGTAAAGGTCAGGCGAGCATCGGGTGAAGAGCCCACCAAGAGACTGTCTCATGCAAAAGCAAAGGGTTTAGTGGGGATTCAGCATGTTGGGGCTCAGAGCTCACTTGAATAGAGCAGAGAGCCCTGAGAACAGCTTAAGCAGAGCTTATATACTTTCCTTGGAGAGGGCAGAGAGGGAACTTTGTTGTTTGGTCTGGGCGAGTGAGCAGTTTGCGTGCAACCGGGTGAATGAGTACATTCTGTAGGTTGGCAGTTGGGGACAGCACATTCTGGGAACAAGATTAGCAAACAGTTCTCAAGATTTCAATAGTGTTTTGTTAAGCATACAGAAAAACAGCAAGCGACATTTACCTATTTTACTAAATTTTCATTACCGAATATACTTTGCCAGATTTCCTAATGTCTCTATTGAAATCTGCTTTCCTACATATTTTCCCCAGTACATCATTGTGACTGACTCTTCACAAGTGCTGACATTTACATTCACTCTATACCCGAAACCCCATAGCTAAAGAACTTTTGGTGCAAATCCTATACTTACTCTCCGTTCTAAACTTACCAACTATCGTCCTAATCCTACCGACTATGCTTTTTTTAATTTTTTTTCTTAAAGAAAGAGTTAGAGAGAGAGGGAGAGAGAGAGAGAATTTTTTAACATTTAGTTTTTTTAGTACTTGGCAGACACAACATCTTTGTTTGTACGTGGTGCTCAGGATCGAACTCGGGCCGCACGCATGCCAGGCGAGCGCGCTACCACTTGAGCCACATCCCCAGCCCCCCGACTATCCATTTTTGACTGGAAGTTCTTTTTGACAATCAATCATTCAAAGTACAAGGTCCTATGCCTTTGTATATTGATTTATCTGAGACATCTGTGCAGAAAATAAATCAAAGCTAAATATTGCAATCAAAGACCCAATGCCCTTCTGGGCTTCAAATATTACCTTTATTTCTGTTTTCTTACTTATATTTTACCTATATATTCTTGAAAATATCGAAGGTTCGCCATACCATTATTCATTCAGCAGAATGATTCCTAACCCCAATCGAAACTGTTATTAACCCTAACCATACACTCTTCCCTCAATCTAACTTTACAGAAGAGCAGGGACAGAGTTGATCTTAAAATACAGGAATGTACGGTTTCTTCCAACTGCTGAGAAACTCAAAGGTCCACGCAAAATGATCTCTGGAGAAGTTGTAGGCACATATGTAGGAACTGAGAGAGCAAAAGTCATCTTCCATTGAAAACAACCTGGTCAGGATGAAGGGATGTGTCTGAATCAGCCTCTCTCTTCTTAATATGGAGAAGAAGGACCAAACCAGGCCAGTGTGGAGAGCACTTTCCGGGTGCCTATGGTTGATATACCATTCGAACTTTTGAAAGTGTCACAGGATGTAGGGGCAGCCTCCATTTCATGGGACACTTTGAAGCAACTGTTAGAACAAAGTGGTTGCCAAGGCAGTGACCTCATTCAGATCATGAAGGAAGTGACCTCACCTAACATCCTTTGTGATGGAACACTCTGAACTTGAGATCCAGGAAGCTAGGCACCCAAATCCTGTTTCAGTCCCAGTCCCAGTCCAAGTGGTCTCAATTGTTCGGATTTACCAAGGACAGAGTCAGTCTTTCTTGGTACCTACGGAGGTGAGGATGCCCAAATGCCAGGAAAGCTCTGAAGAGTGCCCTTTCCTGAGAAAGCAGTTAGTGGATCACCGCTGGCTCCTGAGAACTTCACAGTGTTGACCAAGGAGACCAGATCTGAGACAGGACAGGACATTTCGGGGTAACATAGTATGGCCCACCAATCAGAGGACACTATGGATACTCTCAGACTGACTTGGGGGAAGAAATTGTCTTTGTGGATGTGGCTGTTGGTATGTGGTTTGGTCTCATGTTCTGAGAATAGGTAATAAAGGCGGTTTTTTGGTTTGAAGTGAATTGTTTCTAATAAGTCTTATGAAAAGGCGAGTGTTTCTAAGTCTGTGTATCCCACTGTGTCCGTGGTTCTAGACATCAGAAAAGAGAATGCATCAATGGATGACTCCTGTCTAGTAGAAATCTTCCCAACATTCATCCTGCCAATTTATGAATGGACTGCGGCTTGCCTTATGAATGGGCAACACCTACTATCTTCCTAAGTTTCTATTTTGTTCCTGAATTCACTCCACTCTCCAAAATAGGCTCATGGTTATGTGTCCAATATATATACCACCTCCAAGCTCTGTGGCATGGCCATGTACTGGATAGCTAAAGGGAATGGCGAGCATCTCAGAAAACTCAGATATCAGTGTGACCAGGAAAGTCTCAGTGGAGAAATCCTGCTTTGGGCCATTTGCTTACCTATTGTTCTGTTGCCCTGAATTTCCGAAAGCTTTTTGCCTCAGACTACTCCTTTGTGAAGCCTGAAGAAAAGAGTCTTCAAATGCAAATGAATGCGCATCACCTGTGGCTCTTTGCTTGATTGCTTTGGAAAGGGATGTGTCTGAATCAGCCTCATGACCCTGTGTGATGCTGTGGCTTAGATTCTTAGCACCTGATGGATCTAAAGAAAGATACCATGTGTGCATCCAAAACCAAAATGGCCAAATGAGGAGTCAGTGTGGATTAAGTCTTTTGCTTTCCTCCGTTAGGTTCCTGAAATCCATCAAGTGAGAATAGGGATCTTTTGGGTCAAATGAGTTCTTCAAACCCTGCAGAGACTAGCCCAGAGGTGCTTGGCTTTTCTCATGACTCCAAATCACATAAAGAATCTATACCTGAAAGTAAGTAGGCCCCAAATTGGAGATGCAGAGCAGTATTAAGTGCAGGCCTATTTAATCACTCTTGGTTCTCAGGAAGGGTGTCCAGGCCACCCTGACTTTAGGCAAATGAGGGGCAAGGGAACTTATTTGGATACTGTCTTTGTCTGTGCCCCTCATGGAAATTTCCAGCCAGAGGTTATGATAAGTGTCTATATGGAGAATGTTGAGGGCCATGTGGGAGTGTTTTGGTTTTAATTCTGGTCGTTTGTGTGGCGGTTGGAAGAGATGACTTAGTTCACCTGGGCTTGAACTCTGGTGTTATTAGAGACTGAATTCTGGAACTGTCCTCAGAGAAGTATTGCCATGAATTGTGTTGGAATTTTAGGAGGCAACACATGAGAGTCATCCTGAAAACTGAGATCCTGGCCAAGGTGGCTTCCACAGAGCACTGGGAATCTCAGCCAGGATTTCACGTGATTTTATTCTGAAAGTCTTGGCAGCCATAATTGAGAGTCAAAACACACATAGACCTCACATTTTAGACCTCAATGGGCCTGGATTCATGTGAAATATTGGCCACTCTTTGGGAAGCCTTGCCTGTGAGAGTTCTCCAGAGATTTCTTTGAAATGAGCTTCCTCACCATTTAATGTTTCCTAAATAATTTGAAACCCACAGTGCCTCCAACTTCATCTTTGAAAAATAGCTAAATACATACCATGAATTTTTTGAAATTTCAATGACCAGGTGGCAATGGAGAAACTTTGGATGACTTGTTGCTGGTCATGAGTGTACCAGACTGTGCTTGGATTTACTTGGTTTCATGAAAACAGTGTAGAAAAGAGATCCCTGTAAGTTGGAGACTGCTGAGTAGTGGGCCTAGAGCAGTGGTGTGCAGGTATGTGATAAAAAATCTGTGGTGGTACCATGTGGATCTGCCCTTGGATTCCAAATGGCTTGAGACTGACATGGTGAAGTCAGCAGACCCTATTATATAAAAGCATCTTGTTATATGGAGAGGTTTCCGGGCAATGTTCAGAATCAGATTGCTATGGACAAGCGGGCAAGCTATGTGGGGTAGAAGCCTGGTTGGTGCATTTTCCTGCAGACCTTGACCCACCACATGTGACAGAACTCCCTCCATCACTGGTACCTGTTGAACTCCTTGTATTTCCTGAAGCAAATACCAAATTCACAGTGCAGCAGCAAGAAACACCTCGAAAAGTGGAAGATGATCAAATGGCTTCACAGTCCACATGGGAAGACACTTAGACCCCAGTGGCCACAGTTTACCTACAAAGAGAGAATTCAGCACTGCTTCCTCATGTTCATTGAAAAATAAAAAACCATATCTTCCAGGTCACAGAGATCAGACCCAGCTTTGTTGGTCTCACTAGAAAGGATGCTAAAATTCCTGACAACAACATATATTTCAAGTGCCCAACCTCAGAGGCAGTTTCTCAAGAGTCTTTAGGCCCAATGAGCTCCATGTTTGTGGAGTGTTTACCCTGTCCCTCACTTTTGGAAACTCCTCTACCACATCCAAGATTGTGAACTCCTGAAAATTTTCCATTTCCGATATGTATTCACAGATTTCCTAACTCTTCTTCTCTAATTGTGTTTATTTGGGGCAAAGGTAATGTAAAGGCAATGTTCTGGATGAGAGTGGGAATATTTTTGTGTAGCACATATTTGCATACACATTGGATTCATTTTCCTATTTTCCATTCGAATTACTGAATTCCTGACATTAACCCATACCCTAATAGACTCTGACTACTAATCCTAAAATGATGGACAAAAATAACCAAACAGAATGGAAATGAAAGCAGTTCAGAGAAGGCATGGTGTATAGTTGGACTTTCCTTTTGAATGATAAAGGGTAGGTGTTATAAATCTAGTCAATTTTTAATTGAAATTGATCTCCATGTGTTTTTAAAGTTAACAAATATGTGAATTCCTGTCTCCCTTTCTCTGCAGCCTGTTCAGCACATGTATTTTTATATGCAAATATAGAAACATAACTGGTATCACACGTATATCCTTGTGAGTTTGGCTGTCTTGGGAGATACAAATTGTGGGAAGAGATCACTCCTCCTAAACGCTGTTGGAACTGAAACTTCAACCTATGGGTGAACTTCCTAGTTGAACAATATTATACATAAATCCATGTTCAGTAAAATGATTATTTTTGGATCTGTGGATGATATATGATTCATAATGAATTTCGATTGGCATGCATATTGATACATTTTAGTGTCTGTGTGTGTGTGTGTGTGTGTGTGTATATATATATATATATATAAATACATAAATGCACACACATATCTATATCTATCTATCTATCTATCTATCTATATATATATATATATAAACTCTCAAGATTTTTCAAAATATGAAATATATGTTTCTTATTTTACACTCCCTAAATTCATTCGTGTTCATATATGTAAATTTATAGTCAACATTTCACAAGATTATTCTCATAAAAATTCATCCACTTGAAATACGTATTAGTTTCCTAGTACTGAAAACTAACTTCAGTGAATAGTGCATACAAATCATAATATTTCTACAGTAACTGAGCCAGTTTAGCATCAATGCAAGTAGATTCCTATGGGATATGATGTGTATTTTGACGTTCATTTTCATTCAAAACTGGTGCATTACTATTTTTTTTTTGTTTTTGCACATCATTGGATATATATTTCATCCACAAGTTAGGAAATTTATAGGCTTTTTTTATACTTACAATCAAATCCTGCTTCAGAACATATGAATTCCTCTATATTTCTTGACTCATCTTTTCATGAGATTTCTTTCCAAACACATTATTTTCCATTTCCATAATAACTTTTGAAGCTAAACTCACACACCCTTCATGATAAAACATAACCCTAATATTACCATTAGATGTATAACTCGTTGGAATGAATGATTGTATATCAATATAAGATTTTTATATATTTTCAGATATCAATTCAATCCATGATTTAAAGTGGAAACAGTATATTATTTATTCACAGTATTGTCAATTCATTCATTTCTTCAACATTCATAGACACAGGGTACAACTCTGTGTACCCCCAATACTAATTTATACCTCTTCAAAATATTGCTCCCAAAATGTTAGAAGAAATACTCATGTCACCTGATCTACATATACATTTTATCAGAGTAATATTCTGATCACAAAATGCAAAGGTCACACTTCTGATTGTAGCAAATCCTAGATGGAAAGTGATCCTGGATTACTAAAAACATCCATGTCCAGGTTTCCTAATGCTCTCAAATGTCAATCATATTGGTGACTAAATATTTGTTTCTTCCTAAGATTATATATTGAAACTCAACCTTGTTGATAATGTCTAATCCTATCATTCACTTTATACTTTGCCTGATTTCATAATGTGTGTATTGATATCTGATTTCCTACATAATTTTCCCAGTTCATCATTGTGACTGACTCTCCACATGTGCTGAAATTTACATTCACTCTCTAACCGAAAACCTAGGGCTATTGAACTTTTGGTCCAAATCCTATACTCACTCTTCTTCCGAAACAGACCGACTATCTTCCTAATCCTAACAACTATCCCTTTTTGACTGGATGAACTCTTCTACATTCAATCATCCAGGTTACAAGATGATATGCCATTGTATATTGATTTATCAGAGACATCTGTGCGAACGAAATTCAATGCTAAGTATTCCAATCAAGGGCCCAATGCGCTTCTGGGCTTAAAATCTTACCTAGATTTCTGTTTTCATACTTATATTTCAAATCTATATTCTTATAAATATCCCAGGTTCCCAATACCATTATTCATCCAGCAGAATGATTCCTAACTTAAATAGAACATGTTATTAACCCTAACCATACATTGTTCCGTCAATCTAACTTTATAGAAGAACAGGGACAGAGTTGGTCTTAATATAGAGGAATATAGGGGATCTTCCACCCTCTGAGAACCTCAAAGGTCCATGCAGAAATTATCCCTGGGGAAGATGAAGGCAGCTATAAAGGACCTGAGAGGGCAAAAGTCATCATGTAAGGCAAACAACCTGGTTAGGATGAAGGGATGTTTATGAATCAGCCTCTCTCTTCTTAATGTAGAGAAGATGGACCAAACCAGGTCTGTGTGAGAGCTGTTCCCGGGTGCCTATGGTTGATATATCGTTCTAAGTTGTGAAAGTGTCACAGAAAGTAGGGGCAGCCTCCATCTCATGGGACCCTTTGAAGGAACTGTTAGGACAAAGTGGTTGCCAAACCAGTGACCTCATTCAGTTCCGAACGGAAGTGACCTATCTCACTTCCTTGGTCTTGGAACACTCTGAACTTGGAATCCCAGAAGCCAGGCACACAGAACCAGTCCCAGACCCAGTCCCACTGGGCTCACTTGTTTGGTTTTACCAAGGACAGAATCAGTCTTTCTTGGTACCTACTGATTTGAGAATGGCCAAATGCCAGGAGAGCTTTGGAGAGTGGCCTTTCCTGAGAAAGAAGGTAGTGGCTCAAAGCTGGCTCCTGACAACTTCAAAGAGTTTGCCAAGGAGTCCAGATCTGAGACAGTACAGGGCATTTTGGGGGAACATAGTATGGTACAACAATCAGAGGTAATTCCGGAGAGTCAAAGACCTACTTGGGGGAAGAAAGTCCTATGTTGTTGTGGGTGTGAGTTTGTTGTTTTTTCTCATGTTCTGAGAATTGGTAGGAAAGGCAGTTTGTTTGATTTGAAGTGGACTGTTTCTAGTAAGTCGTTTGACAAGGCAAGTGTTTCTATGTCTATGTATCCACTGTGTTTGTAGTTGTAGACATTAGAAAACATAATGCATCAATGAATGTGTCCTGTCTAGTATAATGCTTCCCAGAATTCATACTGCCCAATTTATGATTGGACTGCAGCTTTCCTTATGGATGGGTAGCAATTACTATCTTCCTAATTTCCTGTTTTATTCCTGAATTCTGGGCACTCTCCGGAATAGGCTCATGGTTTTCTGTTCAAGATACTGTGACATGGCCATGTACTGGAGAGCTGAAGGAAATGGGAGCATCTCAGGAAACTCAGATATCAGTGTGACCAGTAAAGTCTATGTGGAGAAACCCTGCTTTGGGAATTTTGCTTACCTATGGTTCTGGTGCTGTGAATATCTAGAATTTCTTTGCCTTAGGCCACCCCTTTGTGAATCCTGAAGAAAAGAGTTTTCAAATGGAAATGAATAGGCATCACCTGTGGCTCTTTGTTTTATTGCTTTGTAAAGAGATGTGTCTGAATCAGCCACTTGGCCCAGTGTGATTATTTGGAGAAGTACATCAGTATTAATGGCAGGCGTATTTGATCATTCCTGGTTAACAGGAAGGGTTTCCAGGCCACCCTGACTTTAGGCAAATTAGAGGCAAGGGAGATTATTTTGGACACTGTCTTGGTATGCACCCCTCATGGAAACCTCAACCCAGAGGTTATGATGAGTGTCTATATAAAAGAA
Source organism: Callospermophilus lateralis (assembly GCF_048772815.1). Classification (NCBI taxonomy): domain Eukaryota; kingdom Metazoa; phylum Chordata; class Mammalia; order Rodentia; family Sciuridae; genus Callospermophilus; species Callospermophilus lateralis. Next base: position 930,249 of record NW_027514476.1, read on the forward strand.
GATGAGGGCCATGTGGGAGTGTTTTGGTATTAATTGTGGTCAGTTGTGTGGCAGTAGGAAGAGATTCCTGGATCAACCTGGGCTTGAACTATGGTGTGATTCCCCTTAGAGACTGAGTTTTGGAACTGAACTCAGAGAAGTATTACCATGAATTCTGTTGGGATTTTAGAAGGCCATGCAGGAGAGTTGCCCTTGGAGACTGAGATTTAGGCCCAGGATGGCTTTCCACAGAGCACTGGGAATCTCAGCTAGGATATCACATGATTTCATTCTGAAAGACTTGGCAGCCATACTTGAGAGTCAAATAACACATGGAACTCACATTGTAGACCTCAATGGGCCAGGCTTCATTTGACCTTTTGGCCACTCTTTGGGAAGACTTGCCTGTGAGAGTTCTCCTGAGCTTTCATTGAAATGAGCTTCCTCACCATTTAATGGTTCCTGAATGAATTGAAATCCACAGTGACACCAACTTCATCCTTAAAAAATGGCTAGATAAATACCATGGAATAATTCCCAAGAGCAGGTGGCACTGGAGAATAATTGGATGTTCTGTTGCTGATCATGAGTGTACCAGACAGTGCCTTGATTTACTGGGTTTCATGAAAATGGTGTAGAACAAAGATGCCAGTACGTTGGAACCTGCTTAGTAGTGGGCCTAGAGCAGTGGTTTGCAGGTGTATGATAAAACATCTGTGATGGGGCCACATGGATCTGCCATTGGCTTCCAAATGCCTTTTGACTGACATGGTGCAGCCAGCAGACCCTTATATGTAAAGGCATCTTGTTAATTGAGAGGTTTTAGGGCAATGTTCAGAATTGGGTTGCTACAGACAAGGGGGCAAGCTTTGTTGAATAGAAGCCTGGTTGGGGCGTTCTCCTGCACACCCTGACCCACCACACGTGAGAGTACTCCCTCCAGCACTGTGTCCCCGTTGAACTCATGGTATTTACTGAAGCCAATACCAAACTCCCAGTGCAGCAGTAAGAATCACCAGGAAAAGTGGAGAATGACCAAATGGCTTCTCAGTCCACACGAGGAGACACTTAGCTCCCAGTGGCCACAGTTTACCTACAATGAGGGAATTTAGAACTGCTGCCTCATGTTCACTAGAAAAGAAGAAACCATGTCCTTCAGGTCACATATATGCAGATCCAGCTTTGATTGTCTCACTACAAAGGAAGCTGAAGCTCTTGACAACAACATATATTACAAGGGCCCAACCTCAAAGGCAGTTTCTCAAAGAGTCATTAGGCCAGCAGAACTCCATATTTGTGGAGTATTTACCCTATCCCATACTTTTGGAAATTCCTCTACCGCCTCCAAGGCTGTGAACTCCTGAGCATTTTCATTTCCACATATGTATTCACAGATTTTCTAACTCTTCTCCACTAATTGTGTCTTAATTGGGGCGAAGGTTATGTCAAGGCATTGTTCTGGATGAGAGTGGGATGATTTTTGTGTAGCACATATTTGCATACACATTAGATTCATTTTCATATTTTCCATTTGAAATAATGAATCCCTGACATTAACCCATAACCTACTAGACTCTGACTACTAATCCTAATATGATGGAGAACAAGAAACCTAACAGAATAGAAATACAGGCCGTTCATAGGAGGCATGGTGCATACTTGGACTTCCCTTCTGCTTTATCAAGGGTATGTGTTATAAATCTAGTCAACTTTTCATTGTAATAGTTCTCAATGAGTTTTTAAAGTTAACACATATGTAAATTTCTGTCTCCCATTCTCTGTAGCCTATTCATCACATGTATTTTTTATGCATATTTAGAATCCTACCTGGTATCACAAGTACATTTTTGTAAGCTCACTGATTTTGAAAGATACATATTTTGATAAGATATCAATCCCCCTAAATCATGATGGAACTGAAAATTAAACCTATTGGTGAATTTCCTAGATGAACAACATTATATATAAATCGATGTTCAGTAAAATGAATATTTTTGGATATGTGGATGATATGTATTACACGGTGAATTTCGATTAGCATATAGATTGCTACATTATAATGTCTGTGTGTGTCTGTCTATCTATCTATATATCTATATATATATATATATATATATATATATATACTGTCCAGATTTTTCAAAATGTGAAATATATGTTTCTTATTATACACTCCTTAAATTCACTCATGTTTCTATATGTGGTTTATAATCAACATTTCACAAGATAATTCTCAGAAATATTCATCTGCCTGAAATACATAATTATTTCCTAGTACTGAAAACTAACTTCAGTGAATGGAGCTTACAAATCCTAATATTTTTACAGTAACTGAATCAGTTAAACATCAATGCAAGTAGAATCCTACGGGACATGATGTGTATTTTGAAGTTCATTTTTATTCAATATTGGTACATTATTATTTTTTCAGTTTATGGACATCATAGGATATATGATTTCATCCACAAGTTCAAAAATTTAAAGGCATTTGTTTCACTTTTAATCACGTCCTGCTTCAGAACACATGTATTCCTCTAAGTTTCTTGACTGGTCTTTTCATGAGATTTCATACCAAACACATTAATTTTGATTTCCATAATCACTTTGGAAGCAAAACTCACATACCATTCATATTAATTATCACTCTGATATTACCATTAGATGTATAACTGGTTTGAATGAATGATTGTATGTCAATATAAGATTTCTTATATCTTTTCAGATATCAATTCTATCCATTATTTAAAGTGGAACCAGTTATATTATTTATTCACACTATGGTCTATCCATGCATTATCTCTATATTCATAGACACAGTGTACACCTCTTTGTACCCCCAATACTAATTTATACGTCTTCAAAATATTGCTCCCTGAAATGGTGGAAGTGGACTCATGTCACCTGATCTTTATATACATTTAATCACAGAAATATTCTGGACACAAAATGCAAAGGTCACACTTATGATTGTATAAAAGCCCAAATGGAAAGAAAACATGGATTACTAAAAACATCCATGTCCAGGTTCCCTAATGCTCTCAAATGTCAATTCTATTGGTGACTACACATGTGTTTCTTCTTAAAATTATATATTCAAACTCAACCCAATGGAAAATGTCTAATCCTATCCCTCACTTTATAATTTGCCTGATTTCATAATGTCTCTATTGCTATCTGCTTTCCTACATATATTCCCCAGTTCATCATTGTGACTGACTCTTCACATGTGCTGACATTTACTTTCACACTCTAATAAATAACCTATTGCTAAAGAACTTTTGTTCCAAATCCTATACTCACTCTTCTTCCTAAACATACTAACTATCTTCTTAATCCTACCGAGTATCCCTTTTTGACTGGATGTTCTCTTCTACATTCAATCATTCAAGTAACAAGGTCTTATGCTATTGTGTATTGATTTATCTGAGACATCGGTGCAGAATGTAATTCAACGCTAAGTATCACAATCAAGGGCCCAATGCCATTCTGGGCTTCAAATCTTACTTAGATTTCTTTTTTCATACATATATTTCATCTCTATATTCTTAAAATAATCACAAGTTTCCAATACCATTATTCATGCAGCAGAATAATTCCTAACCCAAATGGAACATGTTATTAACACTAACCATACACTGTTTGTGTTAATAACATGTTTACAGAAGAGCAGGGACAGTGTTGATCTTACAATACAGGAATGTAGTGGATCTTCCATCTGCTGAGAACCTCAAAGCGCCATGCAGAAATGATCCCTGGAGAAGATGTAGGCAGGTATGAAAGACCTGAGAGAGCAAAAGTCATCTTCCATCGCAAACAACCTGGTCAGGATGAAGGGATGATTCTGAATCAGCCTCTCTCATCTTAATGTAGAGAATATGGACCAAACCAAGACTGTGTGGAAAGCTGTTCCTGGTTCCCTATGGTTGATATACAATTCTAATTTGTGAAAGTGTCACAGGAAGTAGGGGCAGCCTCCATCTCATGGGACCGTTGAAAGAAACTCTTAGGACAAAGTGGTTGCCGAGGCAGTGATCTCATTCAGTTCCTGAAAAAAGTGACCTCAACTCACTTCCTTATTGATGGAACTCTCTGAACATGGGATCCAGGACGCCAGGCACCCAGATCCAGTCCCAGTCCCAGTCCCAGTGGTCTCACTTGTTTGGATTTACCAAGGACAGAATCAGTCTTTCTTGGTTCCTCCTAAGGTGAGGAGGCCAAATGCCTGGAAAGCTTGGAAGATGGGCTTTTCCTGAAAAGCAGGTAGCGGCTCACTCCTGGTTCCTGACAACTTCACAGAGTTGGCCAAGGAGACCAGATCTGAGACAGAACAGCACATTTTGGGGGAACATAGTATGGCCCACCAGTCGGAGGATACTCCGGATAGTCTCATACCTATTTGGGGGAAGAAGGTGTCATTGTCAGTGTGGGTGTGGGTTTGTGGTTTTGTCTCATGTTCTGAGAATAGGAAGTAAAGTCAGTTTGTTTGGTTTGGAGTGAACTGTTTTTAGTAAGTCGTTTGACAAGGCAAGTGTTTCTGGGTCTGTGTATCACACTGTGTCCGTGGTTGTAGACATTAGAAAAGAGAATGCATCAATGGATATGTCCTGTCTAGTAGAAAGCTTCCCAGCATTCATCCTGCCCATTTTATGAATGGACTGTGGATTGCCTTATTAATGGGCAATACCTGCTACCTTCCTAATTTGCTGTTTTCTTCCAGAATTCTGGACACTCTCCAGAATAGGCTCATGGTTTTGTGTCTAAGTTATGTACAACTTCCAAGCTCTGTGACAAGGCAATGTTCTGGATAGCTGAAGGAAATGACGAGCATCTGAGAAAACTCAGATATCAGTTGACCAGGAAAGTCTCAGTGGAGAAACCCTGCTTTGGGCCATTTGCTTACCTATTGTTCTGTTGCCCTGAGAGTCAGGAAGTCTTTGTCTCAAGCCACCCCTTTGTGAATCCTGAACAAAATAGTTTTCAAATGGAAATAAATAGGCTTCACCTTTGGCTCTTTCGTTAATTGATTTGGAAAGAGTTGTGTCTGAATCAGCCTCTTGGCCCAGTGTGATTCTTTGACTTAGATTCTCAGCACCTGATGGATCTAAAGAAAGATCCCATGTGTGCATCCAAATCAAAAATGGCAAAAAGAGCTGTCATTGTGGATGAAGTCTCTTGCCTTCCTCTGTAAGGTTCCTGAATTCCATCAAGTGAGAATAGGGATCATTTGGGTCAGATGAGTTCATCAAAGCCCTTCAGAGGCTATCCCGTAGGTGCTTAGGTTTTCTCATCACTCCAATTCACATAAAGTATCTTTAACCGACACTCAATAGGCCTCAAATGGGAAAAGTGGTGCAGTATTACGGGCAGGCCTCTTTGATCACTCCTGGTACAAAGGAAGGGTGTCCAGGCCACCCCGAATTTAGGCAAATGAGGAGCAATGGAGCTTATTTTGGACACTGTCTTGGGCTGCGTCCCTCATGGACACCTCCAGCCAGAGGTTATGATGAGTGTCAATATGGAAAAAGATGAGGGCCATGTGGGAGAATATCGGTTTTATTGTGGTCATTTGTGTGGCAGTTGGAAGAGATGACTGGGTCCACCTGGGCTTGAACTCTGGTGTGATTCCCCTTAGAGACTGAGTTCTGGAACTCACCTCAGAGAAGTATTGCCATGAATTGTGTTGGGATTTGAGGAAGCCACGCATGAGAGTCATCTTTGGAGACTGAGATCAAGGCCCAGGGTAGCTTTCCACAGGGCACTCTGATCTCAACCAGGATATCACATTATTTTATTCTGAAAGACTTGGAAGCCATTGTTGAGAGTCAAAACAGACAATGACATCACATTTTAGACCTCAATGGCCCTGGCTTCATGTGACCTTTTGGCCACTCTTTGGGAAGCCTTGCCTGTGAGAATTCTCCAGAACTTTCATTGAAATGAGCTTCCTCAACATTTAATGGTTCCTGAATGAATTGAAACCCACAGTGCATCCAACTTCATCCTTGAAAAATGGCTAGATAAATACCATGAAAATTTTCAATTTCCCATGACCAGGTGGCACTGGAGAACCATTGGACATTCTGTTGCTGATCATGAGTGTACCAGACCGTGCCTTGATTGATTGGGTTTCATGAAAATAAGTTGGAGCCTGCTGAGTAGTTGTCCTAGAGTAGTGGTTGGCAGGTGTGTGAAAAACACCTGTGGTGGGGCCATGTGGATCTGCCATTGGCTTCCAAATGGCTTGTGACTGACATGGTGCAGTCAGCAGACCCTCCTATGCAAAGGCATCTTGTTATATGGTGAGGTTTCAGGGCAATGTTTACAATCAGGTTGCTATGTTTAAGGGGGCAAGCAATGTGGGATAGAAGCCTGGTTGGTGCATTCTCCTGCATACCCTGACCCACCACGCCTGACAGAACTCGCTCCAGCACTGTGTCCCAGTTGAACTCCTTGGATTCCATGAAGCAATTACTAAACTCCCAATGCAACAGCAATAAACACATATAGAATCCTACCTGGTACCACACCTACATTCTTGTGAGGTGAACGACTTGGCAGATACAAATTGTGAGAGAAGATCACTCCTCCTAAACACCGTTGGAACTGAAAATATAACCAATGGATGAGCTTCCTAGTTTTACAACATTATACATAAATCCATGTTCAGTAAAATGAATATTTTAGATCTGTGAATGATATATATTTCATGATGAATTTCGAATAGCATATATATTGCGAGTTTTTAATGTGTTTGTGTGTATGTATATATATGTGTATATATATACATACACACATTCTCCAGATTTTTCAAAATATGAAATATTTGTATCTTAATATACACTCCCTTAATTCATTCATATTCATGTATGTGGATTTATGATGATCTTTTCTAAATATTATTCTCAGAAATATTCATCCACCTGAAATACTTCTTTGTTTTTTGTACTGAAAACTAACTTCAGTGAATGTTGCATACAAATCCTAATATATCTAGAGTAACTGACCCAGTTTAACCTCAATGCAAGAAGATTCAAATGGAACATGATGTGTATTTTGATGTTCATTTTAATTCAACACTGGTACATTACTATTTCTTCAGTTTATGCACATCATAGGATATATATTTCATCAAAAAGATGACAAAATTATAGGCGTTTTTTCACTTTCAATCACTTCCTACTTTAGAACACATGTATTCTTCCATATTTCTTAACTGGTCTTCTCAAGATTCTTTTTTCCAAACACATTATTTTCGATTTTCATAATCACATTGAAGCAAAACTCACACACCCTTCATGATAAACCATAACCCTAATATTAACATTGATGTATAACTTGTTGGAATGAATGATTGTATATCAATATAAGATTTTTCATATTTTCAGATATCAATTCAATCCACCATTTAAAGTGGAACCAGTTATATTACTTATTCACAGTTGGTCTATTCATGCATTATCTCTATATTCATAGACACAGGGTACACCTGTTTGTACCCCAAATACTAATTTATAAGTCTTCAAAATATTGCTCCCAAAAATGGTGGAAGAAATTCTTATGTCACCCGATCTATATATACATTTTATCACAGTGATATTCTGGACACAAAATTCAAAGGTCAAACTTTTATTTGTACCAAAGCCTAAATGGAAAGTGAACATGGATTACTAAAATCATCAATTTCCAATTTGCCTAATGCTTTCAAATATCAATCCTATTGATGACTACATATTCGTTTCTTCCTAAGATTATATATTCAAACTCAACCCTGTTGAAAATGTCTAATCCTATCACTGACTTTATACTTTGCCTGATTTTGTAATGTCTGTATTGATATCTGCTTTCCAACATATTTTCTCCAATTCATCATTGTGACTGACTCTTCACTTGTGTTGACATTTACATTCACTCTGTAACCGAAACCCTATTGCTAAATAACTTTTGTTCCAAATTTTATACTAACTCTTCTTCCTAAACCTACTGACTATCTTCCTAATTTTACCGACTATCACTTTTGAATGGATGTTCTCATCTACATTCAATCATCCAAGTAAATGTAGGGTGAGTGTCAGAGGATGAGACCACCAAGAGACTATCTCATGCAACAGAAAGGGTTTATTTGGGGTCCAGCATGCTGGGGCTCAGAGCTCACTTGAATAGAGCAGAGAGCCCTGAGAACATCTTAAGCAGAGCTTATATAATTTTCTTGGAGAGGGCAGGGAGGGAAGTTTATTGATGGGTCAGGGCGAGTAAGCGGTTTGTGTGTAAACGCGTGAGGGAGTACATTCTGCAGTTTGGCAGTTGGGGACAGCACATTCTGGGAACAAGATTAGGAAACATTTCTCAACATTTCAACAGTGTTTTGTTAAGCGTACAGAAAAACAGGAAGTGACAAGTACATATTTTATTAACATTTCATTCCCCACTTCTTCTTCTGGCTACTTTTAATCATAAAAGTGATTGTTGGGGGGTGTCACATTTTATGTATGCTAGTGGGGTATTAACATAAGTTTAACTTGTCCAATTTGAGCTTGGAGAAAAGAAATTACATGGTTGAGAAACAGGGTTTTATAGTAAGCAATAAAATGAGGATTATTATTGGACCGGCCAGGGTTGATTAAAATGTAGTTAACCAGGGGGACTGTGTAAACCAAGACTCAAACCACCAATTTTGGGTCTCTATCTCTCTTTGATGCTCTTCAAGGCATCTTTTTAATTTACTCATAGAGTTTGTTACAACTCCAGTATGGTCGACATAAAAAAAAAAAAAAAAAAAAAAAAAAAAAAAAAAAAAAAAAAAAAAAACATTCTTTCCTCAATGCAGCACAAAGGCTCCCTTCTCTCATGAAATGGAGGTCCAACCCTCGACTTTTCTGTAAAACAACTTCTGCCGCAGTCTTTGGCTGGGCACAAATCACGAGTCTCCACACAGCTTGTAGATTCAAACAGCAATTCTTTATTCCCGAACTCACACCGGCCGTCTACAAACACGCTCTGGGGGAATCCACGTTCTCTGCCCAAATCCACTCTCTCCCAAATCCACTCTGCATGGGCTTCTGTCTCCCAAAATATACTGTCTGACCCTAAGCACTCAAGAGGAACTCAGCAGCAGGATACGCCCTATTCTAAAGGGGGAACACCCTAATCTCCTATTATGCTAAACTGCCCTATTCTAAAGGGGGAACACCCTAATCTCCTATTATGCTAAACCGCCCTATTCTAAAGGGGGAACACCCTAAACAGGGATCCTGCCCTGGTCCTTGAGCAAGGTCACCTTTCAGAAGTCCTTCCACTAGACAGCATGGGAGTAAGCTGGCAAGGAATTTGTCATACCTACTTGGCTGATGGCTCCCAGCAAACTTCAAAGAGAGAGGTAAAAGATTCCTGCAAAGCTGTGATGGAATTTTCTAATATCTTTAAGTTTTGATCTATTGCTGCTTCTAATTGGGTCATTTGTTGTGTCCCATGGACCAGGGCAGTGGTTCCTGTGCGAACCCGGGCAGCAACTCCTATTCATAATAGAATGGCTAAGGTGAGAGATATATGTTCCCACCTGAACCGGGTTGTATGCCCCTCTATTTGATCTTCAAATGAACCTGCGTCATAATAGAGCACTCTGGGAAACATCTGCACCATTACACAATTAATCACTTCTGTTGACCATTTCATAAAAACATAAACAACGTTTAAGTATATAGAATTATATTGTTGTAGGGACGGAAAAGGCAAGGCACCTAAGATAGCACCAAAGACAAGGAAACAGTCATATTTGGTTGCAACCAGATTCAGAGGGCATTGCTTCTGTTGTAATCAATTAATCCCCTGAAACCCAAGTTTAGGTAGTTTCAGAATTTTGTACCCAACATGTAAGGGAAGGGGCTCTGAAGTTCACAGTCTGCAGAAGTTCACAAAGAGCAGTTTTTGTTTCTGATTTTTCCTCAGTTCTGGGCAAGTTAAATTTTCAAGGACACCTGGGTGCGGGAGAGTTTTTTTTCCCCTTTTTTCCCTCTGCCAGCTGTTTCCACGGAGCCCAGTTTGCAACTTATCCATCTTACAAATATAGCCATCTCTATGAAGCCCCAGCTCAAGGCCAGAGGCCTTGATCACATATGTTGTGAAAAACTAGTAAGGGTGTGTCTAGCTCAGGAGTGCTGATTTTTTTCAGCCAGTTGCCAGGTAGACCAGGGCAACACAAAAAGAGGAAGTTTATCTACACTGAACTCTTTTATAGGGACTCTTTTGCTGAAAGTCCTAAAGTTAGCCATGGTGAAAACTTCTGGATAAGGTCAGTTAAGACTTTCCTGTGGGCCTGGTACAGAGGGGGAAGACGGGAAATGCAGGGCTGAGCGCAGCTCTTTGGATCTGAGAATGAGGAAGGAGAGATGTAAAAGAATAATGGAAAAGGGTTTTGAGATCTTCCTAGCACCAAAAACATGAGTAGTAGAACGGGTAGAACAGAGAGGGAGATGGGAGTGAGTATCCCAAAAAGCCTGTAAGGGACTTTAAATTCTTAGTAACCTGTTTTCAGTGATGACAAAGCAACTTTAAAGGCCATTTTCATTACATCTTGGATAGGGGTCTGAGGGCTCTTCTCAGCTGGTTTGAGCTTTGGGTTAGCTGGTAAGAGGACCTGGTGGGACCTAGTGTGGGCACTGACAGGAGAAGAGAGGAGTGAGTGAGTGGAGGGTTACCTCAGTACCTGCTACCTCAGCAAGGGGGCAATGGTCTGAGAAACGGTGGAGGTTTGGGTTTTTAATATAGTAATTGGAGGGGAGAAATCAAGTTGATGATGTGGGAGTGACAACAGAGAGTCTAGAGCAGAAGGCTGAGGGTGAGCATGTATTGGAGAAGCATAGTTCACGATGTGAGCAAAGGAGAGAAAAGGCCTCCACATAGAGGAATCTCCTTTCACCCTTTTGAGCACTTGCAGAAGTTAAAAAGGTCACACAGAATTTGAAGATCTAGAGACCCCTCAGGGGGCCATCAGTTTTGGTTGTCTAATTGGTAATATGGCCAATGCTGTGTACAGAATTTGATGAGGAGTTTGGGTTCCATGTGGCAGTCCCTGTATGCTCACATCCCCATGACTTACAGAAGATGTTGGCGTTTCCAGCACACAGCCTTGACTGTTTGTGGCTTTGATAGTACACTGGGCAAACATAGTAATCTAGGCTAGCCAACCAGCATCTGGCTCACGTGTCCCTACATCAATAATGTTTGTTTCCATTATCTATGGTATGGAAGGAATTTAATGGAATTTTAGTGGGATCCTCTTCATTAGGGATATCCCAATAGGGAAGACCTATACGCAGCTGACAAATGTCTGGCTGGAGAGATGGCCACCAGGTCCCTAAGCGGGCTGTATGCAAGATAGACCATACTTCCTTTCCAGTAGGATTTGTGATCAGACATCGCTGCTGAACAGGCTTATGAGGGTTAGGACTACTGGTGGTCAAGGGGAGAGTCTATAGCCCTATCCACACAGCGAATCCACGATTTGAAAGGGTTTCCAGTCTTTTCCAGTTTCCAGCCAGAGTCTGGACAGGGCACAGGCTTGAGATGAGAGGTAGGGATCCAGGAAGTGATTTTGACTACCTTTACCCTGTAGGTGTTATAAGTAGCACCTGGTATGGTCCTTTTCAGGGGAGTTCCAGGGATGACACCAGATGTCGTCTTACATAGATGAAGTCTCTATTTGATATCGCTGTAGAGTCCCCTCATCCCCAGGTTGGTAGGCAGTGGCCATCTGTTTTCACAGGTGTCTCTGAGTTCTTTCAAGAGCTTTAAGTCTGTTAAGCAAGGGGGTGTGGAAGGAATCGTTAGGTCTTAGAGTTGGGGTAGGACCCTTACTGGAGGAGGGACACCATAGAGAATTTCACAGGGTGTGAGGTTACACAAAGAAATAGATTGAGTATTTCTTGCATGAAACAGTACATAAAGCAGGAGCATAGTGCAATCTTTTATGCCGGTCTCTAAGCTTAATTTCGTTATGGTCTCTTTAATGGTTCTATTCATTCTTTCTACCTGTCCTGAACTCGGGGGTCTGTAAACACAATGTAATTTCCAATTAATCCCCAGGGTCCTTGCTAACCTCTGAGTTACCTGGGCCACGAACGCCGGTCCATTATCAGACCCTATTACTTTAGGCAGGCCATACCTTGGAAAAATATCTTCCAGAATCTTCTTGACCACCATTTGCGCTGTTTCATTTTTTTTCTTTTCTTTTTTTTGGGGGGGAAAGCTTCAATCCATCCTGAAAATGTATCTACAAAGACTAGGAGATATTTAAGTCCATTCCTTGCTGGCTTAATTTCAGTAAAGTCCACTTCCCAGAATTGTCCTGGTCTGGTTCCTCGTAGGTGCTTTCCTGCAGGAAGCTTGGAAGGGTAAGAATTAACCAATTGATGGACCCAACAGGCTTTTGTTATCCATTCAGTTGTTTCCTTTCACTGTGAGTCGGTTAGTGGAAAACTGTTTTTGATCCTTCAAAAATGAATGCAGTTTCTTTGAACCAAGGTGAGTGATTTGATGTACATTTTCTACTGACATAGTTAGAGCGGTGATTATAGGAGTTTTTACTGAAGGATTTAGAAATTCCACTTGGGGGCCTTCAGGGTTAAAAGTTATTTTGGCCCAGAGCTTTGTGAGCAGATCTCTGCCAATCAATGGGGCCATGCATTCTGGGATTACTAGGAAGGAGTGATGGATTTTTCCTTTCCCCTGGTCCATGGTCCTCTTAGTTGTCCAAGCCTGGTATTTACTGCCATTAGCCCCTTGAATTAGAGACCTTTTATTTGATAGAGGTTCCAATGGGGCCTTAAAGGCAGAATATATTGCCCCTGTATCCACTTCAATGTATACTGGGGTCCCCTCCACTTCAAAAGTTAACCTGAGCTCAAGGAGAGGATCTGAGCCCCGACTTTCTTAGTAATCCTACAGAGTCAGAATGTCCAGCTGGCCTGGCTGTCTCTTTCTAGGGCACTCTTTAGCCCAGTGTCCTTTTTTTTTAGAGTAGGCACATTGAATTGAGGCCAGGGGTGGCCTCTAGTGTGGTCCCCGGTGTCCCTTCCTGTCTCCATGTTTCTTAATTTCTGGTCTATTTGTTGTTGTGACCAGGACCTTAGTCAATGCCTTAGTCTGTCTTTTGTTTCTTTTATCCTCCCTTTGCTCCATACTCTTCCTCAGTTTCTCTCTTAGTATACCTTCTTGGCTTCTCTGACTAAACCTCTCAAAGTCATATCTTGTAATCCATCTAAGCATTGTAACTGTCTTTTAATATCCAGAACAGCTTGCCCAATAAAGGCCACCATGACAGATGCCTTTTGATTCTCTGCCTGAGGATCGAAAGGAGTAAATCTCTTATATGCCTCCATAATTCCCTGTAGGAACATGGAGGGACATTCATCAGTCCCTTGAATAATCTCTCTTACCTTGGCCAAAATAGTTGATCGCCTAGCGGCCACTAAGATACCCACTATTAGAGCCCGGCAATAAGAGGAAGGATGCTCATTACCTTCACAGGTTTTGGGGTCCCAGTTGGGTCTGTGCAAGGGAAAGGCGGCTTTGCATATGTTGGGAAGTTTTGTCGGTCACCCATCTGGTCCGAGAATATTTTTTTCTAGAATCCAGGAAGATTCTCTTTTGTTCCTCTGTCATGAAGAGAGTCCCTAGGAGTTGTTGGCAGTCATCCCAAGTAGGCTGGTGTGAAAACATCAATGATTCAACCACACCTGAGACCCAGGTGGGGTCCTCAGTAAAAGGGGGATTGTTATTTTTCCAGTTATTTAGGTCTGAAGAGGAGAAAGGTAAAAACTGGTAGGCTTGCACTTTTCCCCCATGGTTGTCATCAATCATTGTTCCTTAGAAATGGAGAGGGAGCATCACGGGAGTTCCAGGGATTTCAATCATTCAACGCCGGCAAATTCCTTTAGCCGGGCCAGCATCCTCCAGGGGAGGAGGGGGTGTGTTTGCTGCAGGGGAGTTATTTGGAGTGCGCTGGGCTCGCTTAGCTTCCTCCAATGGCGGACAGGCTGAGTCAGCAGCAGGGGAATTACTTAGAGGGTGTTGGGGGTTGGGGGACGAGGGCAGGGAATAAGTAGTAGGACGAGAGTCCAGTAGAGTCAAATCTTGTGACTCAGGGAGAACAGAGGTTGAAGGAGGAGGAGGAGCAGAAGGTTTGAGAGAGCATGAGGGAAGGAGTAGGAGTGGGGGCAGGGGCAAGGAAAAGCTTCACACATGGAGGAGGAGAATTGCAGATGTCCTGAAAAGTTAAGATATATGTCTCTTGATCCTGATGTCTATGTGGCGCTGGCTGAAAGTCAATATCTCTGACTTTTTAAATTAGTGGGAAGTAGAAAGATCCTTCTAGGGGCTATCTGAATCCAAAGGTGGGCCATTCTGAGGCACAGAGAGTCTGCCAGGTCCAGCGTTTTACTGAAAAAGAAAGATTCTGAGCCCTTAAGCGGACTTTGGTGCAATGATCAAGGGTCAGGGAAAGAGGCATTGAAGTGCTCTATCCCATTATGAAAGATAAACAATCAGTAAAAGCAACGACACACGACACAGACAAGACAAAACAATAAAGACAGGCAATGGACGTCCAACACTGAGACCAGGACTGAGTAGCCGGCAAAACCTGATGGGCTGGATATGCCGAATCTGAAACAAAATATCACTGAGTTGAGGAGACTATTGTTCCTCGATTTCCCGAGTTCTCTGGGGAGTCCCCCAGTGACGTGGCCTGTGGCTCTATGACATGTCTGTCAGCCATCGTCGGAGAGAGCTCACACTCTTCATCAACAGCCATTTTGCCAAGCCCTAACCTGAAACCTGAAACCAGAAAGAGGCGCCTTACATACCCCGAGAGGAGCCCGTTGGGGTCTCTCATCTGCCGCTGCTGGATCTCAGTGGAACCTCCATATGTAAAGGTCGGGCGAGCGTCCGGGGAAGAAACCACCAAGAGACTGTCTCATGCAAAAGCAAAGGGTTTATTATGGGTCCAGCATGCTGGGGCTCAGAGTTCACTTGAATAGAGCAGAGAGCCCTGAGAACAGCTTAAGCAGAGCTTATATACTTTCCTTTGAGAGGGCAGGGCAGGATGTTTATTGATGGGTCCGGGCGAGTGAGCTGTTTGTGGGCAACTGGGTGAGGAAGTACTTTCTGCAGTTTGGCAGTTGAGGACAGAACATTCTGGGAACAAGATTAGCAAACAGTTCTCAAGATTTCAACAGTGTTTTATTAAGCATACAGAAAACAGGAAGTGATAAGTACCTATTATATTAACCTTTCGCTACCGAGTACACTTTGCCAGATTTCCTAATGTCTCTATTGATATCTGCTTTCCTACATATTTTCCCCAGTTCATCATTGTGACTGACTCTTCACATGTGGTGACATTTACATTCACTCTATACCCGAAACCCTATAGCTAAAGAACTTTTGGTCCAAATCCTATGCTCACTCTCCTTTCTAAACCTACCGACTATCTTCCTAATCCTACTGATTATCCCTTTTTGACTGGAAGTTCTCTTTGACAATCAATCATCCAAAATACATGGAACTTTGCCATTGTATATTGATGTATCTGAGACATCTGTGCAGAAAATAAATCAAAGCTCAGTATCACAATCAAGGTCCCAATGCTCTTCTGGGCTTCAAATCTTAAATAGATTTCTGTTTTCATACTTATGTTTCACCTATATATTGTTGTAAATATCGCAGGTTTCCAATACCATTATTCATCCAGCAGAATGATTCCTAATGCAAATTGAACCTGTTATTAACCCTAACCATACACTGTTCCCTCAATATAACTTTACAGAAGAGCAGGGACAGAGTAGGTCTTACAATATAGGAATGTAGGGGAACTTCCTATTGCTAAGAAACTCAAAGGTACATGTAAAAATGATCCCTGGAGAAGTTGTAGGCAGCTATGAAGGAACTGAGTGAGCAAAAGTCATCTTCTCTTGCAAACAACCTGGTCAGGATGAAGGGATATGTCTGAATCAGCCTCTTTCTTCTTAATGTAGAGAAGAAGAACCAAACCAGGCTGTGTGGAGAGCTGTTCCTGGTTGCCTATGGTTAATATACCATTCAAACTCGTGAAACTGTAACAGGAAGCAGGGGCAGCCTTCATTTCAGGGGACCCTTGGAAGCAACTGTAGGACAAAGTGGTTGCAAATGGTGTGAGCTCATTCAGTTCCTAAAGGAAGTGACCTCAGACCTCACCTCACATCCTTGGTGATAGAACTCTCTGAATTTGGGATCAAAGAATCCAGGCACCCAAATCCCATTCCAGTCCCAGTAGCAGTGGTCTCACTTCTTTGGATTTACCAAGGACAGAATCAGTCTTTATTGGTACCTACTGATATGAGGATTGCCAAAAGCCAGGAAAGCTCTGAAGAGTGGCCTTTCCTGAGAAAGCAGGTAGTGGATCACCGCTGCCTCCTGACAACTTTACAGAGTTGGCCAAGGAAACCAGATCTGAAACAGGACAGGCAATTTCGGGGGAACATAGTTTGGCCCAATAGTCAGAGGACACTCCGGATAGTCAGAGACCTACTTGGGGGAAGAAGGTGCTTTGTGGGTGTGGGTGTGTGTTTGTGCTTTTGTCTCATGTTCTCAGAATAGGTAGGAATGGCGGTTTGTTTGGTTTGGAGTGAACTGTTTCTAATAAGTGATTTGATAAAGCAAGTGTTTCTATGTCTGTGTATCCCATTGTGTCCTTGGTTGTAGACATTAGAAAAGAGAATGCATGAATGGATGTGTCCTGTCTGGTAGAAAGCTTCCCAGCATTCATCCAGCCGAATATATGAATGCACTGCGGCTTCCCTTATCGATGGGCAACACCTGCTATTTTCCTAAGTTCTGGTTTTATTTTTAAATTCTGGCCACTCTCCAGAATAGGCTCATGGTTTTGTGTCCAAGAGAAGTACCACCTTCAAGCTCTGTGACATGGCCATGTACTGGATAGCTGAAGGGAATGGCGAGCAACTAAGAAAACTCAGATATCAGTGTGACCAGTAAAGTCTCAGTGGAAAAACCGTGCTTTGGGCCTTTTGCTTACCTTTTGTTCTATTCCCCTGTATGTCAGGAATTTCTTTGCCTCAGGCCACACCTTTGTGAAGCCAGAACAAAACACTTTTCAAATGGAAATGAATGGGCCTCACCTGTGGCTCTTTGCCTAATTGCTTTAGAAAGGGGTGTGTCTGAATCAGCCTCTTGGCCCTGTGTGAGGCTGTGGCTTAGATTCTTAGCACCTGATTGATATAAAGAAAGATCCCATGTGTGAATCCAAAACCAAAATGCCCAAAAGAGGAGTCATTGAGGATAAAGTCTCTTGCCTTCCACTGTAAGGTTCCTGAACTCCATCAAGTGAGAATAGGGATCATTTGGGTCAAATGATTTCTTCAAAGCCCTGCACATGCTAGCCCAGTGGTGTTTGTGTTTTCTTATGACTCCAATTCACATAAAGATTCTAAACCCCACTGTCAGTAGGCCTCAAATTGGAGAAGCAGAGCAGTATTACAGCAGGCCTATTTGATCACTCCTGGGTTACAGGAAGGGTGTTCAGGCCACCCTGACATTAGGAAAATAAGGGGCAAGGAAGCCTATTTTGGACACTGTCTTGGGCTGTGTCCTTCATGGAAACTTCCAGCCAGAGGTTAAGATGAGTGTCTATATGCAATAAGATGAGGGTCATGTGGGAATGTTTTGGTTTAATTTTGGTCATTTGTGTTGGGGTTGGAAGAGATGAGTAGGTCAACCAGGACTTGAAATCTGGTGTGATTCCCCTTAGAGACTGAGTTATGGAACTGAACTCAGAGAAGTATTGGCATGAATTGTTTTGAGTTTTTAGGAGGCCACACATGAGACTCGCTCTTGGAAACTGAGACCTAGGCCCAGGCTGGCTTTCCACAGAGCACTGGGAATCTCACCCAGGATATCACAAGATTTTATTCTGAAAGACTTGGCAGCCATAGTGAAAACACACATAGACCTCACACTGTAGACCTCAATGGGCCTGGCTTCATGTGACCTTTTGGCGACTCTTTGGGAAGACATGCCTTTGAGTGTCCTCCAGAGATTTCATTGAAATGAGCTTCCTCACAATTTAATGGTTCCTAAATGAATTGAAACCCACAGTGCCTCCAACTTCCACCTTAAAAAATGGCTAGATAAATACCATAAAATTTTTGAAATTCCTATGACCAGGTGGCACTGGAGAACCTTTGTATGCCCTATTGCTGATCATGAGTGCCTTTATTGACTGAGTTTCATTAAAATGGTGTAGAACAGAGATGCCAGTAAGTTGGATACTCCTCAATTGTAGGCGCAAGCTTTGGTGTGCAGGTTTGTGATAAAACATCCGTGGTGGGGCCATGTGGATCTGCCATTGCTTCCAAATGGCATGTGACTGACGTGGTGCAGCCAGGAAACCCTTATATGTAAAGGCATATTGGTATATGGAGAATTTTTAGGGCAATGTTCATAATCAAGTTGCTATGGACAAGGGGACAATCTATGTGGGCTAGAAGACTGGTTGGTGCATTCTCCTGCAGTCCATGACCCACTACACATGACACAACTCCCTTCAGCACTGTGTCCCAGTTCAACTCCTTGTATTTCGTGTAGAAAATACCAATCTCCCAGTGTAGCAGCAAGAAACACCACGAAAAGTGGAGAATGACCAAATGCCTTCACAGTCCACACGGGGAGACTCTTAGACCCCAGTGGTCACAGTTTACTTACAAAGAGAGAATTCAGTACTGTAGCCTAGTGTTCATTGGAAAATAAGAAACCACGTCCTCCAGGTCACATAGATGTAGACCCAGCTCTGATGGTCTCACTAGAAAGAAAGCTAAAGCTCCTGACAACAACATATATTTTGAGTTCCCAACATCAGAGGCAGTTTCTCAAGAAGACTTTAGGCCAGAAGAGCTACAAGTATGTGGAGTGTTTACCTTGTCCCTTACATTTGGAAACTCCTCTACCACATCCAAGGTTGTGAACTCCTTTGAATTTTCCATTCCAGATATATATTCACAGATTTTCCAACTCTTCTCCTCTAATTGCGTCTTATTTGGGGCGAAGGTAATGTGAAGCCATTGTTCTGGATGAGAGTGGGAAATTTATTGTGTAGCCCATATTTGCATGCACATTGGATTCATTTTCCTTTTTTCCATTCAAAATACTGAATCCCTGACACTAACCCATACCCTACTAGACTCTGACTACTAATCCTACTATGATGGAGAATAATAACACAAACAGAATAGAAATACAAGCCGTTCAGAGGAAGCATGGTGTATAGTTGGACTTGCCTTTTGCATGATAAAGGGTAGGTGTTATATATCTAGTCCATTTTTCATTGAAATAGTTCTCTATGTGTTTTTTTCCTTTAATTTTTATTGTTGGTTGTTCAAAACTTTACCTATTGCTTGACATATCATATTTCACACTTTGATTCAAGTGGGTTATGAACTCCCATTTTTACCCCGTATACAGGTTTCAGCATCACATCTGTTACACATCCACTGTTTTACGTATTGCAATAGTAGTGTCTGTTGTAGTCGGCTGTCTTTCCTATCCTCTACTATTCCCCATCCCCTCCCCTCCCATCTTCTCTCTCTACTCCATCTACTGTAATTCATTTCTCCCCCTTGGTTTTTTCCCCCCTTTCCCCTAACTTCCTCTTGTATGTAATTTTGTATAACCATGAGGGTCTCCTTCCATTTCCATGCAATTTTCCTTCTCTTTCCTTTTCTCTTCCACCTCTCACCCCCGTTTAATGTTAATTTTCTTCTCATGCTCTTCCTCCCAACTCTGTTCTTAGTTACTCTCTTTATATCAAATAAAACTATTGGCATTTGTTTTTTTTTTTAGGGATTGGCTAGCTTCACTTAGCATAATCTGTTCTAATGCCATCTATTTCCCGGCAAATTCTATGATTTTGACATTTTTTAATGCAGAGTATTATTCCATTGTGTATAAATGCCACATTTTTTTTCCTTCATCTATTGAAGGGCATCTAAGTTGGTTCCACACTCTTGCTATTTTGAATTGTGCTGCTATGAACATCAATGTAGCAGTGTCAATGCAGCATGCACTTTTTAGGTCTTACGGAATACACTGAGAAGGGGAATAGCTGGGTCAAATGGTGGTTCCATTCCTAGCTTCCAAGAAATCTCCATACTTCTTTCAAATTGGCTGCACCAATTTGCAGTCCCACCAGCAATGTACAGGTGTACCCTTTTCCCCACATCCTCGCCAGCACTTGTTGTTTGACTTCATAATGGCTGCCAATCATACTGGAGTGAGATGGTATCTTAGGGTGGGTTTGTTTTCCATTTTTCTGACTGCAAGAGATGGTGAGCATTTTTTCATGTACTTATTGATTGATTGTATGTCCTCATCTGAGAAGTGTCTGTTCAGGTCCTTGGACCATTTGTTGATTGGGTTATTCGTTTTCTTATTGTTTAATTTTTTGAGTTCTTTGTATACTCTGGATATTAGGGCTCTATCTGAAGTGTGAGGAGTAAAGATTTGTTCCCAGGATGTAGACTACTTATTTACCTCTCTTATTTTTTCTTTTGATGAGAAAAAACTTTTTAGTTTGAGTAAGTCCCATTTGTTAATTCTAGTTATTAACTCGTGTGCTATGGGTGTCCTATTGAGGAATTAGGAGCCCAACCCCACAGTATGTAGATCATAGCCAACTTTTTCTTGTATCAGATGCAGTGTCTCTGATTTGCTATCAAGCTCCTTAATCCATTTTGAGTTAACTTTTGTGCATGACGAGAGAGATGGATTCAGTTTCATTTTGTTGCATATGAATTTCCAGTTTTCCCAGAACCATTTGTTGAAGATGCTATCCTTCCTCCATTGCATGCTTTTAGACCCGATTGGCATTGCATTTAAAATATAGAGAATTTTGGTTATATTGCCATTTTGATGATGTTAGTTCTGCCTATCCATGAACATAGTATATTTTTCCATCTTCTAAGATCTTCTTCTATTTCTCTCTTTAGGGTTCTGTAGTTTTCATTTTATAAGTCTTTCACCTCTTTTGTTAGGTTGATTCCCAAGTATTTTTTTTGTGTGTGTGTGTGTGTGTGGATATTTTGAATGGAGTGGTTGTCCTCATTTCTATTTCAGAGGATTTGTTGCTGATATACAGGAATGCCTTTGATTTATGCGTATTGATTTTATATCCTGCCACTTTGGTGAATTCATTTATTAGCTCTAATAGTTTCTTTGTATACCTTTTTGGGTCTGCTAAGTATAGAATCATGTCATCTTCAAATAGTGATAATTTACGTTCTTCTTTTCCTATTTTTATGCCTTTGATTTCTTTAATCTCTCTAATTGCTCTGGCCAGTGTTTCGAGAACTATGTTGAACAGAAGTAGTGAGAGAGGGCATCCCTATCTTCTTCCAGATTTTAGAGGGAATGCCTTCAATTTTTCTCTATTCAGAATGATGCTAGCCTGAGGCTTAGCATAGATTGCTTTTACATTATTGAGGTATGTTCCTGTTATCCCTAGTTTTTCCAGAGTTTTGAACATAAAGGGATGCTGTACATTGTCGAATGCTTTTTCTGCATCTATCGAGATGATCAAATGGTTCTTATTTTTAAGTCTATTGATGTGATGAATAACATTTATTGATTTCTGTATATTGAACCAGCCTTGCATCCCAGGGATGAATTCTACTTGATCATGGTGCACAATTTTTTTAATATGTTTTTGTATCCGATTCGCCACAATTTCATTGAGGATTTTTGCATTTTTCCTGAAATAGCTTGAAAAGTAATGGTATTAGTTCCTCTTTAAAGGTTTTGTAAAACTCTGCTGTATACCCATCCGGTCCTGGGCTTTTCTTAGTTGGTAGTCTTTTGATGGTTTATTCTATTTCCTCAATTGTTATGGGTCTGTTTAGGTTGCCTATATCCTCCTGACTCAATCTGGGCAGATTATATGACTTGAGAAATTTATCGATGCCTTCACTATCTTCTATTTTATTGAAGAATAAGAATTCAAAATAATTTCGGATTATCTTCTGTATTTCTGAACTATCTGTTGTGATACTGAATTCTCCCTATTCTTTTCTTTGTTAGCTTGGCTAAGGGTCGGTCGATTTTATTTATTTTTTCAAAGAACCATCTTTTAGTTTTGTCAATTTTTTCAATTGTTTCTTTGTTTCGATTTCATTAATTTCAGCTCTGATTTTAATTATTTTTTGGCTTCTACTTCTTTTGCTGTTGTTTTGCTCTTCTTTTTCTTGGATTCTGAGATGAAGTATGAGATCATTTATTTGTTTTTTTTTTTTTTTCCTTTTTTTAAGGAATGAAATCCAAGCAATGAATTTTGTTCTTAGAACTGCTTTCAATGTGTCCCATAGATTCTGATATGTAATGTCTGTGTTTTCATTTATCTCTAAGAATTTTTTAATTTCCTCCTTGATGTCTTCTATAACCCATTGATCATTCAGTAACCTATTTTTCATTCTCCATGTGATACATGATTTTTCCTTCTTTCTTTCATTGTTGATTTTCAGTTTCATTTCCTTATGATCAGATAAGATGCCTGGTATTATATCTACTCCTTTATATTGTCTAAGAGTAGCTCTGTGACATAATATATGATTTATTTTTTGAGAAGTATCCATGTGCTGCTGAGAAAAAAGTGTAACTGCTTGATGTTGGGTGGTATATTCTATATATATATATATCATAAGTCTGGGTTATTAATTGTGTTATTGAGTTCTATAGTTTCATTATTCAACTTTTGTTTGGAAGATCAGTCCAGTAGTGAGAGAGGTGTGTTTGAGTCTCCCATGAGTATTGTATATTGGTTTATTAGAATCTTGAACTTGAGAAGAATTTGTTTAATGAACATAGCTGCACCAATGTTTGGGGCATATATATTTATGATTGTTTTGTCTTGTTGGTGTATGGTTTCCTTGAGCAGTATGTAGTGTCCCTCTTTATCCCTTTTGATTAACTTTGGCTTGAAATCTATTTTATTTGATATGAGTATGGACACTTCTGCTTGTTTCCGAAGTCCATATGAGTGATATGATTTTTCCCAACTTTTCACCTTCAGTCTATGTATATCTTTTCCTAACAAATGTGTCTCCAGTAGGCAGCATATTGTTGGGTCTTGTTTTATGATCCATTCTACTAGCCTGTGTCTCTTAATTGGTGAGTTTAAGCCATTAACATTTAGGGTTATTATTGAGATATGGGTTGTTCTTCCAGCCATATTTGTATATTTATGTTACTAAGCATGGTTTGTTTTCCTCCTTGATTATTTTCCCCCCTTTACTTCTCTACCTCCCACTGTTGGTTTTCATTGTTATTTTCCATTTCCCCTTCCTGTGATGTTTTGCCAAGGATGTTTTTAAGAAATCGTTTTCTAGCTGCAAATTCTTTTAACTTTTGTTTATCGTGGAAAGTTTTAATTTCATCTTCTATTCTGAAGCTTAATTTCGCTGGATACACAATTCTTGGATGGAACCCATTTTCTTTCAGTGTTTGAAAAATGTTATTGCAGGATCTTCTAGCTTTCAGAATCTGTGTTGAAAGATCAGCTGTTATCCTGATTGGTTTACCACTAAATGTAATCTGCTTCCTTTATCTTGTAGCTTTTAAAATTCTCTCCTTTTTCTGTATGTTGGGCATCTTCATTATAATATGTCTAGGTGTGAATCTCTTATGATTTTGCACATTTGGCATCCTGTAAGCTTCTAGGATTTGCGATTCTGTCTCATTCTACAAGTCTGGGAAGTTTTCTCCTTTATTTCATTGAATATATTGCTCATTCCTTTTGTTTGGACCTCTATACCTTCCTGTATCCCAATGACTCTTAAGTTTGGTCTTTTTATGTTATCCCATATTTCTTGGATGTTCTGCTCATGGTTTCTTAAAAGTCTTGCTGAGCTGTCTGTGTTCTTTTCAAGTTGAAATAATTTGTCTTCATTGTCTGATGTTCTATCTTCTAAGTGTTCTACTCTGCTGGTAGTATTCTCAATTGAGTTTTTAAGTTGGTTTATTGATTCCTGCATTCCTAGGATTTCTGTTTGTTTGATTTTATAATCTTTATCTCCCTGTATAGTTGATCTTATGCTTCTTGGATTTTTTTTATGTAATTCATTATCAAGGTGATCTTTCATTGTCTGATTTTGCTCTCTAATGTCTTCCTTGAGACTCCAGATCATCTGAAGCATGTATATCCTGAGTTCTTTATCTGACATTCCATCTTCTGCAGATATTACCTCTTCTAATGTTGACTTTACCTGCATTGCTTATGGTCCTTTCTTTCCTTGTCTTTTCATACTGTTCATATTCCTTTCTGCTTGGTGAAACTGTTGTGTTATTGAATTTTTCCCCTATATATTTATATTGCTCTTGTATAGTTTCAAAGTCTCCCTCGCAGGCACGGGTGGTGGCTCTGCCCCTCCTACAATTGGGACAATGTGCCTACCACACCAGCAGGCTGCTGGGCCTGTTCTGTAAGTCGGTAGCTGGTCCGCCTACCTTGAAGGTGCGAGCAGCAACTCTGCCCCTCTGCAGGCACTGGGCCTGTTCTGCCAGTGGGTCGCAAGTCGGGCTACTTTGCAGGCGTGGGCGGCAGCTTTGACCATCCGCGGGCCACTGGGTCTGTTTTGTCTGTCCCTTGCAGGTCTGTCTACCTTGCAGGCGCCTGTGGCTGCTCCGCCCCTCCCCCAACCGGGACGATGTGTCTACCATGCTGGCGGGCCATAGGCCTGGTCTGTCGGTGGTTGCAGGTCCACCTACCTTGCAGGCGCAGAGGGCGTCTCTGCCCCTCCGCAGATTGCTGGGCCTGTCCTGCTGTGGGTCACAGGTCTGCCTACCTTGCAGGCCCGGCGGCATTGCCCCTCCCCCAACCAGGGCGATGTGTTTTCCACGGTGGCGGGCCACTGGTCCTGTTCAGCCGGTGGGTCGCAGGTCCGCCTACCTTGAAGGAGCGATTGGCAGATCTGCCCCTCCCTCTCTCAATGTGTTTTTAAAGTTGACAAATATGTGAATTCCTGTCTCCCTTTCTCTGTAGCATATTCAGCACATGTATTTTTATATGCACATATAGAATCCTACCTGGTATCACACGTACATTTTTGTGAGGTTGCTGACTTGGCAGATACAAATTATGAGAAGAGATCACTCCTTCTAAACGATGTTGTAACTGAAAATTTAAGCTATGGGTGAGCTTCCTAGTTAAACAATATTACACATAAATCCACGCTCAGTAAAATGAAGATTTTTGGATCTGTGGATGATATATATTTCATGAAGAATTTCAATTGGCATATATATTGCTACTTTTTAATGTCTGTTTTGTGTGTGTTTGTGTGTGTATACACACTCTTGTATATATATATATATATATATATATATATATATATATATATATACACACTCTCCATATATTTCAAAATATGAAATAGATGTGTCTTATGTACAGTCCCAAAATTCATTCATGTTAATGTATGTGGAATTATAATCAAATTTTCAAATTCATTCATGTTCATGTATGTGGAATTATAATCAAATTTTCACAAGATTATTCTCGGAAATATTCATCCACCTGAAATACATATTTGTTTCTTAGGACTGAAAACTAAATTCAGTGAATGGTGCATTCAAATCCTAATATTTCTACATTAACTGACTCAGTTTAACATCAATGCAAGAAGATTCCTATGGGACATGATGTTTATTTTGACGTTCATTTTTACTCAACACTGGTACATTACTATTCCTTCAGTGAATGCACATCAGAGGATATGTATTTCATCTACAATTTCACAAATTTATAAGTATTTGTTTCACTTTCAGTCACTTCCTGCTTCAGAACACATGTATTTCTCCAGGTTTCTTGACTGGTCTTTTTATGAGTCTTTTTTCCAAAAAAAATATTTTCAATTTCCATAATCAATTTTAAGCAAAACTCACACACTCTTCATGATAAACCATAATCCTCATATTACCATTAGATGTAAAAGGGGTTGGAATGAATGGTTGTATATCAATATAAGATTTCCTGTATATTTTCACATTTCAATTCAATCCATTATTTGAAGTTGGAACCAGTTATATTATTTATTCACAGTATGGTCTATACATGCATATTCTCCATATTCAAAGACAAAGAGTGCACCTGTTTGTTCCCCGAATACTAATTTATACATCTTCAAAATATTGCTCCCAGAAATGGTGGAAGAAATACTCAGGTCACCTTATCTACATATACATTGTATCACAGTAATATTCTGGGCACAAAAAGCAAAAGTCACACTTATGATTGTACCAAAGCCTAAATGGAAACTGAACATGGATTCCTAAAAACATCCAGGTCCAGTTTGCCTAATAGTCTCAAATATCAATCCTATTGGTGACTACGTATTTGTTTCTTCCTAAAATTATATATTCAAACTAAATGCAGTTAATAATGTCTAATCCTATCACTCACTCTATACTTTGCCTGATTTCCTAATGTCTCTATTGATGTCTGTTTTCCTAAATATTTTCCCCAGTTCACCATGTGAGTGACTCTTCACATGTGAGGATATTTACTTTCACTCTCTAAGCGAAACCCTATTGATAAAGAATTTTTGGTCCAAATCCTGTACTCACTCTTCTTCTGAAAGCTACTGACTATCTTCCTAATCTTACTGAGTTTCCCTGTTTGAGTGGAAGTTCTCTTTTCCATTCAATCATCCAAGGTACAAGGTCCTATGCCATTGATTATCGATTTATCTGAGACATATATGCGGAACATAATTCAAAGCTAAGTATCACAATCAACAGCTCAATGCCCTTCTGAGCTTCAAATCTTACCTAGATTTCTGTTTTCATACTTATATTTTATGTCTATGTTTTAATAAATATCACAGGTTCCCAATACCATTATTCATCCAGCAGAATGATTCCTAACCCAAATCAAACATGTTATTAAACCCTAAACATACACTGTTCCCACAATCTCACTTAACAAAAGACCAGGGACAGTGTTGGTCTTACAATACAGGAATGTAGGGGATATTCCATATGCTGAAAAACTCAAAGGTCCATGCAGATGTGATCGCTGGAGAAGATATAGGCAGCTATGAAGGACCTTAAAGAGCAAAACTCATCTTCCATTGCAAACAACCTGGTCAGGATGAAGGGTTGTATCTTAATGAGCCTCTCTATTCTCAATGTAGAGAAAATGGACCAAACCAGGCCTGTGTGGAGAGCTGTTCCTGGGTGCCTATGGTTGATTCACCATTCTAACTTGTGAAAGTGTCACAGGAAGTAGGGGCAGCCTCTATCTCATGGGACCCTTGGAAGCAACTGTTAGGACAAAGTGATTGCCAAGGCAGTGTCCTCATTCACTACCTGAAGTAAGTGATCTCACCTCTCTTCCTTGGTGATGGAACTCTCTGAACTTGTGTGCAGAAGCCAGGCAACCAGAGCCAGTCCCAGTCCCAGTCCCATTGAGGTCACTTGTTTGGATTTACCAAGGACAGAATCAGTGTTTCCTGGAACCTACTGATGTGAGGATGGCCAAATGCCAGGAGAGCTTTGTAGAGGGGCCTTTCCTGAAAAAAAGGTACTTTCCCATTTCTGGCTCCTGACAACGTCACAGATTTGGCCAAGGAGACCATATCTGAGACAGGACAGGCCATTTGGGGGTACATAGTATGGCCTACCAGTCAGACGACACTCAGGATAGTCACAGAATTACTTGGGGGAAGGAGGTGTCTTTGTGGGTGTGGGAGTGAGTTTGTGGTTTTTTCTCATGTTCTGAGAATAAGTAGGAAAGGCAGTTTGTTGGGTTTGGAGTGGACTGTGTCTAGTAATTCCTTTGACAATGTGAGTGTTTCTATATCTGTGTAACTCTCTGTGTCCGTGGTTGTATTCATTAGAAAAGAGAATTCATCTATGGATGTGTCCTGTCTAGTAGAAAGAATTCCAGCATTTATCCTGCCTAATTTATGAATGGACTGTGACTTGCCTTATCAATGGGCAACACGTACTATCTTCCTAAGTTCCTGTTTTCTTTCTGAATCTGGCCACTCTCCAGAGTAGGCTCATGGTTTTTTGTCCAAGTTATGTACCACCTCCAACCTCTGTGACATGGCCAATGTATTCTATAGCTGAAAGGAAAGGGAGCATCTCAGAAAACTCAGATATCAGTGTGACAAGGAAAGTCTCAGTGGAGAAAACCGGCTTTGGGCCTTTTGCTTCCCTATTCCTCTGTTGCCCTGAATGTCAGGAAGGTCTTTGCCTCAGGCCACCCCTTTGTGAATCCTGAAGAAAACAGTTTTCAAATGGAAATGAATGGGCATCACCTGTGGCTGTTTGCTAAAATGCTTTGAGAGATATGTGTGTGAATCAGCCTCTTGGCCGTGTGTGAGGCTGTGTCTTAGATATTCAGCGCCTAATGGATCTTAAGAAAGATCCCATGTGTTCATCCAAAACCAAAATGTCTAAAAAATCAGTCATTGTAGATGAAGTTTATTGCCTTTCTCTGTTAGGTTCCTGACCTCCAACAAGTGAATTTGAGGATCCTTTGAATTAATCGAGTTCTTCAAAGCCCTGCAGAGGCTAGCCCATATGTGCTTGGGTTTTCTAATGAATCCAAATCACATAAAGAATCTATACATGACAGTCAGTAGGCCTCAAATTGGAGAAGCAGAGCAGTATTAGTGGCAGGCCTATTAAATCACTCCTTGTTTACAGGAAGGGTGTCCAGGTCACACTGACTTTAGGCAAATGAGGGCAAGTTAGATTATTTCAGACTCTGTCTTGTGCTTTACCCCTCATGGAAACCTCCAGCCAGAGGTAATGATGAGTGTCTATATGGAAGAAGATGAGGGCAATGTGGGAGTGTTTTGGATTTAATTGTGGTCATTTATTTGGCTGTTGGAAGATAAGACTGGGTCCACCTGGGCTTTAACTCGGGTTTGATTCACCTTAGAGACTGAGTTCTGGAACTGACCTCAGAGAAGTATTCACATGAATTGTGTTGGGATTTTAGGAGGCCACGCATTAGACTTGCCCTTTGAAACTGAGATCTAAGCCCAGGGTGGCTTTCCACAAAGCACTGAGAATGTCAGCCAGGATATACCTGGATTTTATTCTGAAAGACTTGGCAGGCATATTTGAGAGTCAAAACACCCATGGACCTCACATTGTAGACCTCAATGGGCCTGGCCTCATGTGACCTTTAGGCCACTCTTTGGGAAGCATTGCCTGTGAGAGTTCTCCAGATCTTTCATTGAAATGAGCTTCCACAACATTTAATGGTTCATGAATGAATTGAAACCCACTGTGGCTCCAAATTCCTCTTTGAAAAATGGCTAGATAAATACCATGAAATTTTTAAAATTCCCATGACCAGGTGGCACTGGAGAACAGTTAGATCTCCTGATGCTCATCATGAGTGTACCAGACTGGGCCTTGATTTACTGGGTTTCATGAAAATGGCATAGAACAGAGATGCCAGTAAGTTGGAACCTTCTGAGTAGTGCGCCTTGAGCAGTTGTGGGCAGGTGTGTGACAAAACATCTGTGGTGGGGCCATGTGGATCTGCCATTGGCTTCCAAATAGCATGTGATTGACTTGCAGCAGCCAGCAGACCCATTTATGTAAAGGCACCTTGTTATATAGAGAGGTTTCAGGGCAATGTTCAGAATTGGGTTGCAATGGAAAAGGGGGCAATGTAGCAAGCAATGAGTGATAGAAGCCTGGATGGTGCATTCTCCTGCAGACTCTAACCCACCACAAGTGACAGAACTCCCTGCAGCACTGTGTCCCAGTTGAACTCCTTGTATTTTGTAAAGCAAATATCAAACTCACTGTGCAGCAGCAAGAAACACCACGAAAAGTGGAGGATGACCAAATGTCTTCACAGCGACACGGGGAGACACTAAGCCCCCAGTGGCCACAGTTTACCTACAAAGAGAGAATTCAGCACTGCTGCCCATGTTCATTGGAAAATAAGAAAACATGTCGTCCAGGTCACATAGATGCAGACCCATCTTTGATGGTCTCACTAGAAAGAAAGCTAAAACTTCTGACAACAACTTATATTTCAAGTGCCCAATCTCACATGCAGTTTCTCAAACAGTCTTTAGGCCAGAAGAGCTCCATGTTGGTGTTGTGTTTACCATGTCCCTTGCTTTTGGAAACTCCTCTACCATCTCGAAGTTTGTGAACTCCTGAGCATTTTCCATTCCAGACATGTATTCACAAATTTTCTAACTCTTCTCCTCTAATTGTGTCTTCCTTGGAGCGAAGGTAATGTCAAGGCATTGTTCTGGATCAGAGTGGGAAGTTTTGGGTTGCACATATTTGCACACACATTTGATACAATTTCCAATTTTCCATTCAAAATACAGAATCCCTGACACTATCCCATACCCTACTTGACTCTGGCTACTAATCCTAATATGATGGAGAAAAATAACACAAACAGAATATAAATACAAGCAGTTCAAAGGAGGCATGATGTATATTTGGACTTGCCTTTTACATGATAAAGTTTATGTGTTATAAATCTAGTCAATTTTTAATTAAATAGTTCTCCATGTGTTTTTAAAGTTCAAAATATGTGTATTACTGACTCCCTTTCTCTGTAGCCTATTCAACATATGTATTTTTATATGCACATACTGAAAGCTACCTGGTATCACACCTATATTTTTGTGAGGTGGCTTCCTCAGCAAATACAAATTGTGAGAAGAGATCACTCCTCCTAAACGCTTTGGAACTGAATATTCAACCTATGGGTGAGCTTCCTAGTTGAACAAAATTATACATAAATCCATATTCTGTAAAATATATATTTTTGCATTTGTGGATGATATATATTTCATGATGGATTTCGATTGGCATATATTACTACATTTTAAAGTCTGTGTGTGTGTTTTGTGTGTGTGTGTGTGTGTGTGTGTATATATATATATATATATATATATATATATATATATATATATATATATATAGTCTCCATATTTTTCAAAATATGAAATATTTGTGTCTTATTTAGAGTCCCAAAATTCATTCATGTTCATGTATGTGGATTTATAATAAAATTTTCACAAGATTATTCTCAGAAATATTCATCCACCTGAAGTACATATTTGTTTCCTAGTACTGAAAACTAACTACAGTGATTGGTGCCTTCAAATCCTAATATTTCTACAGTAACTGAACCAGTTTAACATCAATGCATGTAGAATTCTATTGGACGTGTTGTGTATTTTGACGTTCGTTTTTATTCCACACTGGTACATTACTCTTTCTTAAGTTTATGGACATCATAGGACATATATTTCATCAAAAATTTCGCAAATTTATAGGCATTTGTTTCACTTTCAGTCGCTTCCTGCTTCAGAACACATGTATTCCTCCAGGTTTCTTGACTGGTCTTTTCATGAGACTTCTTTCCAAACAAATTATTTTCGATTTTCATAATCAATTTGAAGCAAAGTCACACACTTTTCATGATAAACCAAAATCCTCATATTTCCATTAGATGTATAATGGGTTGGAATGAATGATTGTATATTAATATAAGATTTCTTATTTGTTTTCAAATTTATTTCAATCTATTATTTCAAGTTGAAACCAGTTTTATTATTTATTCACAGTATGGTCTATTCATGCATTTCCTCTGTATTCATAGACACAGGGTGCACCTTTTTGTAGCCCCAATACAAATTTATACATCTTCAAAATATTGCTTCCAGAAATGGTGGAAGAAATACTCATGTCACCTGATCTACATATACATTTCATCACAGTAATATTCTAGACACAAAATTCAAAGGTCACACTTATGATTCTACAAAATCCTAAATAGAAAGTGAACATGGATTACTAAAAACATCCATGTCCAGGGTGCCTTATGCTCTCAAATGTCAATCCGATTGGTGACTACATATTTGTTTCTTCCTAAGATTATATGTTCAACCTCAACCCTGTTGAAAATATCTAATCCTATCACTCACTTTATACTTTGCCTGATTTCCTAATGTCTCTATTGATATCTGCATTACTACATATTTTCCCCACTTCATCATTGTTAGAGACCCTTCACATGTGCTGTTATTGAAATTCACTCTCTAACCGAAACCCTATTGCTAAATAACTTTTGGTCCAAATCCTATACTCATTGTTCTTCCGATACTTACCGACTATCTTCCTGATCCTACTGACTATCTCTGTTTGAGGGGATGTTCTCTTCTACATTCAATCATCCAAGGTACAAGTTCCTATGCCATTGTATATCAATTTATCTGAGATACCTGTGCAGAACGTAATTCAAGCTAAGTAATCCAATCAAGGACCCAATGACTTTCTGGACTTCAAATCTTACCTGGATTTCTGTTTTCATACTTATATTTCACCTATATATTCTTGTAAGTATTGCAGTTACCCAATACCATTATACATCCCGTAGAATGATTCCTAACCCAAATCGAACTGGTTATTAAGCATAACCATACACTGTTCCCTCAATATAACATTACAGAAGAGCTGGAACAGAGTTGGTCTTACAATGCAGGGATGGAGGGGATCTTCCACCTACTTAGAACCTCAATGGTCCATGCAGAAATTATCCCTGGAAAACATGTAGGCAGGTATGAAGGACCTGAGAGAGCAAAGGTCATCTTCCATGGCAAACAGCCTGGTCAGGATGAAGGGTTGTGTCTGAATCAGCCTCTCTCTTCTTAATGTAGAGAAGATGGACCAAACCAAGCCTGTGTGGAGAGCTGTTCCTGGGTGACTATGGTTGATATACCATTCTAACTTGTAAAAATGTCACAGGAATTGGGGCAGCATCCATCTCATGGGACCCTTGGAAGCAACTGTTAGGGCAAAGTAGTTGCCAAGGCAGTGACCTCATTCAGTTCCTGAAAAAAGTGACCTCACCTCACTTCCTTTGTAGTGGAACTCTCTTAACTTGGGAACCAGGAAGCTAGGCCCCCAGAGCCAGTGCCAGTCCCAGTTGGCACACTTGATTGGATTTACCAAGGACAGAGTCAGTCTTTATTGGTACCAACTGATGTGAGGATGGCCAAATGCCAGGAAAGCTATGAAGACAGGTGTTTCCTGAGAAAGCAGGTAGTTGTTCTTGCAAAGACACCAAATCTGAGAAAGTACAGGCCATTTCGGGGGAACATGGTATGGCCCACCAGTCAGAGGAAACTCCGGATAATCAAAGACCTACTTCTGGGAAGGAGGTGCTTTGTGGGTGTGGGTGTGAGTTTGTGGTTTTGTCTCATGTTCTGAGAATAGGTAGGGATGGTGGATTGTTTGTTTTTGAGTGGATTGTTTCTAGAAAGTCGTTTGACATGGCGAGGGTTTCTAAAAGTGTATCCCACTGTGTCCGTGGTTGTTGACATTTGAAAAGAGAATGCATCAATGGAAGTGCCCTGTCTAGTAGAAAGCTACCCAGCATTCATCCTGCGCAATTGATGAATGAACTGCAGCTTGCCTTATGAATGGACAACACCTACTATCTTCCTAAGCTCCAGTTTTCTTCCTGAATTCTGGCCACTCTCCGGAATAGTCTCATGGTTTGGTGTCCAAGATATGTACCGCCTCCAAGCTTTGTTACATGGCCATGTACTGGATAGCTGAAGGCAATGGGAGCATCTCAGAAAACTCAGATATCAGTGCGACCAGTAAAGCCTCAGTGGAGAAACCCTGCTTTCTGCCTTTTGCTAACCTTTTGTTCTGTTGCCCTGAATGTCAGGAATTTCTTTGCCTCAGGCAACCCCTTTGTAAAGCCTGAAGAAAACAGTTTTCAAATGAAAATGAATGGGCATCACCTGTGGCTGTTTGCTTAATTGCTTCAAAAGGGATATGTCTGAATCAGCCCCTTGGCCCTATGTGAGGCTGGGGCTTAGATTCTCGGCACCTGACAGATCTACAGAAAGATCCCATGTCTGAATCCAAAACCAAAATGGCCATAAGAGCAGTCAATGTGGATGAAGTCTCTTGCCTTCCTCTGTAAGTCCTGACCTCTATCAAGTGAGAATAGATATCATTTGGGTCAAATGAGTTTTTCAAAGCCCTGAAGAGGCTAATGCATAGGTGCTTGGATTTTCTCATGACTCCAATTCACACAAAGAATTTATACTCAACAATCAGTACAGTCAAAATGGAGAAGCAGAGCAGTATTAAGGGCAGGCCTATTTGATCACTCCTGGTTCACAGGAAGGGTGTCCAGGCCACCCTGACTTTAGGCAATTGAGGGGTAAGTGAGCTTATTTTGGACACTGTCTTGGGCTGCATCCCTCATGAAAACCTGCAGCAAGAGGTTATGATGAGTGTCTCTATGGCAGAAGATGAGGGTCATGTGGGAGTGTTTTGGTTTCAATTGCGGTCATTTGTGTGGCAGTGGAATAGGCCACTAATGAGATTCGCCCTTCTAAACTGAGATCTAGCTCACTCCTTGGGAAAAATTGCCTGTGAGAGTTCTCCAGATCTTTTATTGAAATGAGCTTCCTCACCATTTAATGGTTCCTGAATGAATTGAAACCCACAGTGCTTCCAACTTCATCCTTGAAAAGTGGCTACATAAATACCATGAATTTTTTGCCATTCCAATGACCAGGTGGCACTGGAGAACCTTTGATGTCCTTTTGCTCATCATGAGTGTACCAGATAGTGCCTTGATTGTCTGGGTTTCATGAAAATGGTGTAGAACAGAAATGCCAGTAACTTGTAGCCTACTGAATAGTGGTGTGTGTGCAGGTGGTGTGCAGGTGTGTGATAAAACATCTCTTGTGGGGCCATGTGGATCTGCCATTACTTCCAAAGGGCTTGAGACTGACATGATGCATCCAGCAGAACCTTATATGTCTGAAACCTCTCCATGTGAAGGCATCTTTTTATATGGAGATTTTCAGGGCAATGTTCAGAATCAGGTTGCTATGATCAAGGGGGCAATCTATGTGGGATAGAATCCTGGTTGGTGAATTCTCCTGCAGACCCTGACCCACCATACATGACAGAACTCCCTCCAGCACTGGGTCTCAGTTGAACTCATTTTATTTAGTGAAACAAATACCAAACTCCCAGTGCAGCGGCAAGAAACACCATGAAAAGTGGAGGATGAACAAATGGCTTCACAGTCCACACGGGGAGACACTTAGCCTTCAGTGGCCACAGTTTACCTACAAAGAGTGAATTCAGCACTGCCGCCTCATGTCTTTTGGAAAATAAGAAACCATGTTCTCCAGGTTACATAGATGCAGACACAGCTTTGATGCTTTCACTAGAAATGAAGCTAAAGCTCCTGACAAAAACATATATTTCAAGGATCTTCTAGCTTTCAGAGTCTGTGTTGAAATATCAGCTGTTATCCTGATTGCTTTACCCCTAAATGTAATCTGCTTCCTTTCAATTGTAGCTTTTAAAATTCTCTCTTTATTCTGTACGTTGGGTATCTTCATTATAATGCGTCTAGGTGTGGATCTCTAATGATTTTGCACATTCGGCGTCCTGTTGGCTTCTAGGACTTGGGAGTCTGTCTCATTCTTCAAGTCTGGGAAGTTTTCTCGTATTATTTCATTAAATACATTGCTCATTCTTTTTGTTTGGACCTCTATACCTTCCTGTATCCCAATGACTTTTAAGTTTGGTCTCTTTATGTTATCCCATATTTCACGGATGTTCTGTTCATGGTTTCTTAACAGTCTTGCTGAGCTGTCTATGTTCTTTTCAAGTTGAAATACTTTGTCTTCATTGTCTGATGTTCTATCTTCTAAGTGTTCAACTCTGATGGTAGTGTTCTCAATTGAGTTTTTAAGTTGTTTTATTGCTTCCTGCATTTCTAGGATTTCTGTTTGTCATTTTTTACAACTTCTATCTCCCTGTATAATTGATCTTTTGCTTCTTGGATTTGTTTGTGTAATTCATTGTCGAAGTGATCTTTCATTGTCTGATTTTGCTGTCTAATGTCTTCCTTGAGACTCGAGATTATCTGAAGCATGTATATCCTGAGTTTTTTATCTGACATTCCATCTGCTGCAGCTATTACCTCTTCTAAAGTTGTGTTGACCTGCATTGCTTGTGGTCCTTTTTTCTTTGTCTTTTCATACGGCTCGCGTTTCTTTCTGCTTGGTGAAACTGTTGTGATTTTGAAATTTTCCCCCTATATATTTATATTGCTCTTGTATATTTGAAAAGTCTTCCTTGCAGGTGCGGGGTGTGGCTGTTGTGCTCTTCCAATTGGGGTGATCTATCTACCATGCTGATGGGCCGCTGGGCCTGTTCTCCTGATCGGTCGCAGGTCTGCCTACCCTGCAGGCGCGGGAAGCGGCTCTGCTAAGCCCCTCCTCTAATTGGTGTGACGTGTGTACCACACCCATGGACCCCTGGGGTGTTCTGCCAGTCGGTCTCAGGTCTGCCTACCTTAGAGGCGCGGGCAGCGGCTCTGCTCTGCCCCTACTCCAATTGGGGTGACGTGACTACCATGCCGGCGGGTGGGTGGGCCTGTTCTGCCGTCGGTCGCAGGTCTGCCTACCTTACGGCCATGGGCGATGGATCTGCTCTGCCCCTACTCCAAATGGGGTGAAGTGTCTGCCGCGCTGGCAGGCCGCTGGGCCTCTTCTGCTGGTCGGGTGCAGATTTGTCTACCTTGAGGGCGCGGGTGGTGGCTCTGCTCTGCCGCTACTCCAATTGGGGTGTCGTGACTACGAAGCCGGCAGGTTGCTGGGCCTGTTCCGGGCACCATGGGCAAAGACTCTGCTCTGCGCCTACTCCTATTGGGGTTATGTGACTACCATGCCGGTGGGCCACTTGGATTGTACTAGGTGCTGGAGAAGGCTCTGCTCTGCAATTACTCCAATTGAGGTGACGTGACTACCATGCCTGCTGGTCGCTAGGCCTGTTCTGGGCACCTGTGGTGGCTCTCCTCTGCCTCTATTCCAATTGGAGTGAAGTGAGTATCATGCAGGTGTGTCGCTGGGCCTGTTCCAGGCATGGGCAGCGGCTCTGCTCTGCCCCTCTGGCTTGATGACAAAGTGAGAGAGACTCGAGTGTTTCTGACTCACTTTCTTTACCAGGAGACCAACTGTTTCTGTCACCGCTGGTATTAATGAAGTTATCTCCTCCGCTGCTTTCTGATGACATCAGATCTCTGCCATGTTGGTATCCCATGCAAAAGGCAGCATTTCGTTCCCTTTGCTGGGTGACCAAAGCAATGGGTGAGTCCTGACTTGCCCTCACAAGCCTCGTCTCAATCCTGTTGCCACTGCCTATGAAGGCTCGGTTGATATTTACCTCCACATTATTCAGCAAGACCCGGACCGGGAAGCAGTTTCCACGGGTTCTTGAGCCCTGGGCCAGATCAGTTCAGGGAGGCCAAATTTGGCCGCTCTGGGCTCAGTGTATGTTCTAATAGGAGCAGGCTCCAAGACGCAGTTTCTGCGGGTTCTTTAGCACTGAGCCTGAGTAATTTGTCTGCGAAGCAAAGGTGAATGGAATCCTGAAATTACCTGTTCTATAGCTGAATGAGCTGCGATCAGTCGAAAACAGGGATGGTGACGTCAGCTCTTCAAGATGGTGGACGCTGGCTTCCTCTGTGGTCTGACCGGTATGGAGAACGGAATTGGACCACATCCATCCCCGTCTCAATCCCAGAATTCAGCACTGAGCACAGTAATTGCATAGCGGGCAGGAGCCCATAGAATCCGCACCACTGTATATTTGCGATGCTATTTCGTCTTTTCCCAGTGCGCGCCACACACTCTAGCTGCAGGGCAATTTGCTGAATAAGCAGCATGACCCTCCGTGCGGAAAAATCACTCGCGTTTGAGCCCCCGTAGCTGATCCTCGTGAGATGGATATATGTCCACTAGGATTTGGAGCACCCCAAATTTGCTGGAAATTCCTAACAAGATAGGTTTTAGCCGTTCTAACTCGTCATTTTCCCGCACAGTGACGTGGTACATGGGGGTAATGCACTCCATTCGCCGCCATCATGTGATCCCCCAAAGTTAGTTTTCAGTAGAAGGAAAAAAATATGTATTTCAGGTGGAGGAATATTTCTGAGAATAATCTTGTGAAAAGTTGATTATAAATCCATATACATGAATATGAATGAATTTAGGGAGGGTATAAAAAGAAAAATATACTAAATATTTTGAAAAATCTGGAGAGTG
Source organism: Callospermophilus lateralis (assembly GCF_048772815.1). Taxonomy (NCBI): domain Eukaryota; kingdom Metazoa; phylum Chordata; class Mammalia; order Rodentia; family Sciuridae; genus Callospermophilus; species Callospermophilus lateralis. The sequence continues at coordinate 968,417 of NW_027514476.1, forward strand.
AATATATATATATATATATATATATATATATATATATATATATTATATATATATATATATATACACACACAGACACACACACACACAGACATTAAAAAGTAGCATTATGTATGTGAATTGAAATTCACCATGAAATATATATCATCCACAGATCCAAAAATATTCATTTAAATGTACATGGATTCATGTTGTTTAACTAAAAAGCTCACCCATATGTTGAATTTTCAGTTCCAACAGCGTTAAGTAGGAGTGATCTCTTCTCACAATTTGTATCTGCCAAGCCAGCCACCTCACCAAATGTACGACTGATACCAGGTAGAATTCTGTATGTGCTTATAAAAATACATGTGATGAATAGGCTACAGAGAAAGGGAGACAGTTATTCACATATTTGTTAACTTTGAAAACACATGGAGAACTATTTCAATTAAAATTCGCTAGATTTATAACACCTACAATTTATCATACGAAAGGCAAGTCCAATTATACACCATGCCTCCTGTGAACCTCTTGTATTTGTATTCTGTTTGGGTTATTATTCTCCATCAAATTAGGATAAGAAGTCAAAGTCTAGTAGGGCATGTGTTAGTGTCAGGGATTCAGTATTTCGAATGGAAAATTGGAAAATGTATCCAATGTGTATGCAAATATGTGCTACACAAAAATCTTCCCACTCTCATTCAGAATAATGCCTTGACATTACCTTCGCCGTACATAAGACACAATTAGAGGAGAACATTTAGAAAATCTGTGAATACATATGTGGAATGGAAAATGCTCAGAAGTTCACAAATTTGGAGTTGGTAGAGGAGTTTCCAAAAGTAAGGGACAGGGTAATCACTCCAAAAACATGAATTTCTGCCAGCCTAACATCTGAAGAAACTGCCTGTGAGGTTGGGCAATGAAATATATGCTGTTGTCAGAAGCATTAGCTTCATATGTAGTGAGACCATCAAATCTGGTTCTGCATCTATGTGACCTGGATGACATGGTTTCTTATTTTCCAATAAACATGAGGCAGCAGTGCTGAATTTTCTATTTGTAGGTATACTGTGGCCACTGGATTCTAGGTGTCTCCCCGTGTGGACTGTAAATTCATTTGGTCATCCTCCACTTTCGTGGTGTTTCTTGCTGCTGCACTGGGAGTTTGGTATTTGCTTCATTAAATACAAGGGTTCACCTGGGACACAGTGCTGAAGTGAGTTCTGTCAAGTGTGGTGTGTCGAGTTCTGCAGGAGAATGCACCAACCAGGCTTCTATCCCACATAACTTGCCCTATTGACCATAGCATCCTGATTCTGAACATTGCCCTGAAACCTCTCCATATAACAATATGCTTTTACATATAAGGTTCTACTGACTGCAAAATGTCAGTCACAATCCATTTGGAAGCCAATGGCAGATCCACATGCCCCCACCACAGATGTTTTATCACACACCTGCCAACCACTGCTCTAGAACAACTACTCAGCAAGATCCAACTTACTGGAATCTCTGTTCTACACCATTTTCATAAAACCCAGTCAATCAAGGCACTGTCCTGTATACTCATGATCAGCAAGAGGACATCCAAATGTTCTCCAGTGCTACCCGGTCATGGGAATTTCAAAAATTTCATGATATTGATATAGCCAATTTTCAAGGATGAAGTTGGAGGCACTGTGGATTTCAATTCACTCAGAAACCATTAAATGAAAACTCTGGAGAATTCTTACAGGCAAGGCTTCCAAAAGTGGCCAAAAGTCAGATTAAGCCAGGCCCATTGAGGTCTACAAAGTATGGTCCATGTGTGTTTTGACTCTCAAATATGGCTGCCAAGTCTTTAAGAATAATATCATGTGTTATCCTGGCTGAGATTCCCTGTGCTCTGTGGAAAGTCAACTAGGGCCTAGATGTCACTTTCCAAGGGCAACTCTCATGCATGGCCATCTAAAATTCCAACACAATTCCTGGCAATAATTCTCTGAGATCAGTAAAAGAACTCAGTCTCTAAGGGGAATCACACCAGAGTGCAAGCCTAGGTGGACCCAGTGATCTCTTCCAACCGCCAGACAAATGTCCACAATTAAAACCAAAACACTCTCACATGGCCCTCATCTTCTTCCATATAGACACTCATTATATCCTCTGGCTGGAGGTTTCCATAAGGGATGCAGCCCACGACAGTGTCCAAAATAAGCTCCTTGCACCGCATTTGCCTAAAGTAAGGGTGGCCTGGACTCTCTTCCTGTGAACCAGGAGTGATCAAATAGGCCTACCTTTAATATTGCTTGGCTTCTCCAACTTGAGGCCTTCTAGCTTTGGGGTTTAGATTCTTTAAGTGAATTGGAGTCATGATAATCAAGCACCTATGGCCTATCCTCTGCAGGGCTTTGAAGAACTCATTTGACCCAAAGAATCCCTATTCTCACTTGATGGATATCTGGAACCTACCAGAGGAAGGCAAGAGAGTTCATCAACAATATCTGATCTTTTTGCCATTTTGGTTTTGGATGCACGCATGGGATCTATCTTTAGATCCATCAGGTGATGAGAATCTAAGCCACAGCGTCACACAGGGCCAACAGGCTGATTCAGACATATCCCAATCCTAAGCAATTAAGCAAAGAGCCACAGGTGATGCCCATTCATTTCCATTTGAAAACTGTTTTCTTCAGGGTTCACAAAGTGGTGGCTTGAGGCAAAAAACTTCCTGACATTCAACAGAACAATAGTTAAGCAAAAGGACCAAAGCAGGGTTTCTCCACTGAGACTTTCCTGGTCAACAGATATCTGAGATTTCTGAGATGCTAGCCATTTCCTTCAGCTATCCAGTACATAGCCATGTCACAGATCTTGGAGGTGGTACAAATCTTGGACACAAAACCATAATACTATTCTGGAGAGTGGGCTGAATTGAGAGAGAAAACAGGAAATTAGGAAGCTTGTAGGTGTTGCCCATCCATAAGGCAAGCCAGAGTCCACTCATGAATTGGGCAGGATGAATGCTGGGAAGCTTTCTACTAGACAGGACACATCCATTGATGCATTGTCTTTTCTAATGTCTACAACAATGGACTCAGTGGGATACACACACATAGAAACACTCACCTTGTCAAAGGACTTAATAGAAATATTCCACACCATACCAAACAAACCGCCTTTCCTACCTATTCTCAGAAAATGATCCACTACCTGCTTTCTCAGGGAAAGCCCCTCTTCAGAGGTTTCCTGGCATTTGGACATCCTCACATCTGTAGGTACCAAGAAAGACTGACTCTGTCCTTGGTAATTCCAAACATGTGAGACCACTGGGACTAGAACAGGGACTGTCTCTGGGTGCCTGGCTTCCTGGATCCCAAGTTCAGAGAGTTCCCTCACCAAGGAAGTGAGGTGAGATAACTTTCTTCAGGATCTGAATGATGTCACTGCCTTGGCAACCACTTTGTTGCTTCCAAAAGTACCATGAGGTGGAGGCTGCCCCGATTTTCATGTGGCACTTTCTCTAGTTAGAATGTTATATCAACCATAAGCACCCGGGAACAGCTTCCACACAGGACTGGTTTGGTCCATGTTCTATACATTAAGAAGAGAGAGAATGATTCAGACACAACCCTTCATCCTGACCAGGATGATTGCCATGGAAGTTGACTTTTGCTTTCTGAGGTACTTCATAGCTGCCTTCATCTTCACCAGGGATTATTTCTGCATGAACATTTGAGTTTCTCAGCAGGTGAAGATCCCCTAGATTCCTGTAGTTTAATACCCACACTGTTCCTGCTCTCCTGGAAAGTTAGTGTATGGTTAGGGTTAATAATATTTTCGATTTGGGTTAGGAATCATTCTGCAGGATGAATAATGGGATTGGGAACCTGTGATATTTATAAGAATATATAGGTGAAATATATGTATAAAAACGGGAATCTAAGAAAGATTTGAAGCCCAGAAGGGCATTGGGCCCTTGGTTTGGATACTTAGTGTTGAATAATGTTCTGTACAATTGTCTCAGTTAAATCGAAATACAATGGCATAGGACCTTGTACCTTGGATGATTGAATGTAGAAGAGAACATCCAGTCAAAAAGGGATAGTTGGTAGGATTAGGAAGATAGTCAGTAGGTTTAGGAAGAAGAGTGAGTATATGATTTGGAAAAAAAGCTTCTTTAGCAATAGGGTTTTGTTTAGAGAGTGAATGTAAATGTCAGCACATGTGAAGAGTAAGCCAAAATGATGAACTGGGGAAAATATGTAGGAAAGCAGGTGTCAATAGAGACATTACTAAATCAGGCAAAGTAAAAAGTGAGGGATAGGATTAGACATTTTCAACAGGCTTGAGATTGAATATATAATCATAGGAAAAAACAAATATGTCGTCATGAATGGGAATGACATTTGAGAGCATTAGGCAACCTGGACATGGATGCTATTAGTTATCAACATTCACTTTCCTTTTAGGCTTTGGTACAATTATAAGTGTGATATTTTATTTGTTTGTTGTTCAGAATATTACTGTGATAAAATGTATATGTAGATCAGGTGACATGAGTATTTCTTTCACCATTTCTGGGAGCAATAATTTGAAGACGCATACATTAGTATTAGGGGCACAAAGAGGTGTAACCTCTGTCTATGAATATAGAGATAATGCATGAATAGACCATACTATGAATAAATAACATAACTGATTCCACTTTAAATAATGGATTGAAATGACATGTGAAAATATATAAGAAATCTTATATTGATATACAATCATTCATTCCAACCAGTTATATATCTAATGGTAATATTAGGATTATGATTTATGATGAATGGTGTTTGAGTTTTGCTTTATAAGTGATGATGTTAAACGAAAGTAATGTGTTTGGAAAGAAGTCTCATGAAAAGACCAGTCAAGAAACATGGAGGAATGCATGTGTTCTGAATCAGGAAGTGATTGATCGTGAAACAAATGCCTATAAATTTTCTAATTTGTGACTGAAATATATATCCTATGATGTGGATAAACTGAAGACATAGTAACGTACAAGTGTTGAATAAAAATGAAAGTCAAAATACACATCATGTCCCCTAGGAATCTACTTGCATTGATTTTAAACTGGCTAAGTAAATGTAGAAATAATAGGGTTTGTATGCACCATTCACTGAATTTAGTTTTCAGTACTAGGAAACAATATGTATTGCAGGTGGATGATTATTATGAGAATAATCTTGTGGAAAGTTGATTATAAATCCACAGATATGAATATGAATGAATTTAGGGAGTGTATAATAAGACACATATATTTCATATTTTGAAAAATCTGAAGAGTGTGTGTATATATATATATATATATATATATATATATATATATATATTTATATACATATATACAAACACGCACATGCACAGATATTAAAAAGTAGCAATACAGGAGATCCATTATGAAGGCAGGCATGGAGAAATCAAGTCTCTGATCTCTTCAGCATAGGAAGTCATAAACTGTCTAAATGCTGTTTGCTCAGAATCACTAGGCAATGTTGACCTTTTGTGAATCTGGGGCGAACAGTCTGGGCCCCTCAGAACACACACAGAGCCCGGATTGGCTGCATTCAAGCTTAGATTCGTCTGGTTTTTGTGACTCAGCACTAACATTCCCGCTGAAATAACTGGTTGGGCTTTCTGAATTGACAGAGTTAAAAGACAACTGAGCCTTCATAGGCAGTGGCCACAGGATTGAAATGGGGCTTGGGAGAGATAGTCAGGACCCACCCATTGCATTGGTCACCCAGCAAAGGGAACAAACGGTCACCATTTTAATGGGATACCACCATGGCATAGAACTGACATTACAGGCGGAGGAGATAACTTCATTGAAACCAACGCGACAAGTGTGTAATCCCATTGCCATCTCTCTCAACACCACGGGGAAACCTCAAGGGCCCCTCCCAGCTCTCCCAGGAGCACGATAGCCAGACCTAGGGAAACAGGATTGGCTCGGGACTTGCGGCGTGGAATTCCCGGCTACCACTCCCACCAGTGCTGACAATTGAGGTCTCTTACACCACCTACCAGGGGCATGGCTCCCGGAAGACAGGAAAATTCGCTGGCGGTTCTCAGGACAAAGCTCTACAAACTTAGGGTCTGAGGGAGGCAAACAGGGAGAGTGTGCCCAGGCGTTCATTAAAACAGGGCTACCAGGAGCAGAGGCCTGGTGTGTAACCAGTATTGTGGTGAGCGTCAAAGGTGAGCGGGGCCTGGCTTGAGGAAGCACAAGAGAAGGCCCTAGGCACTCAGGATTGGAGACCCGCCGAGTCTGGGAGGAAGAGCTGATGCACAGTGATTTGTTCCCACTTATTTAGAGGAGAAGCTTGGCCCAGTGCACACAGCTCCACCTACTGGAAGAGAAGTTAATTGAACTCTAGTACTGCATGTATTATTATTATTATTATATTATTTGTATGTTTTTCTTTTTCTTTCATTTTCATTTTTGTTGTTGTTCTTTAACTTTTTTAATGTTTTTTATTTTTTTAATTTTTTATTTCATTATTATTATTATTATTTTAAATTTTAATTTTCATTTTTTAATTATCATTATTACTTAAAATTTTCTTTCTTTATTTTCTATTTTTTTCTTTTGTCTTTTCATTTCTTTTCAATTTTATTATACCCCTTCCTTGAATTCTACCTGGATACTCTCATTCTCTTTAGTGACTTCTTCCCTTCCCTTCTAATATCTTTCCTTCCAAGCATCAAATAAATTTATAAGAGTAAGCAGTAACTCAGTAGTCAAACAGAACAAGAAGTAACATGAGCAGCATAAAAAAGCAAGGAAGAAAAAAAGTACAAACAATGAAGGACAGCCTAAATATTCAAGAGCATCTGGAGTCATCAGAAAAATGGTCATATAAAGAACTCAAGGAATACCTTAGACAGATGTAATGGAACATTAAAGAGGATACGAGACAACAAAAACAAACAGTGAAAGAACGCATTGAAAATGAATTACATAAACAGATAAAATAAGAAATTAAGCATCTTTATCAGGAGATAGAGATTATTAGAAAAATCAAACAATAATTCTAGAAATGAAGGAAATGATAAACCAAATTAAAAACTCAATTGAGAGTATCACTAACAGAGTGGAGCAAGTAGAAGACAGAATGTCAGATAATGAAGACAAAATATATCATCTTGAAAAAACTCTATCCAAGAAAGAAATGCTGTAAAAAATTATGAGAAAACATCCAAGAGATATGGGATAACATTAAAAAAACAAACTTATGAGTCATCCCGAAAGAGGAAGGTACAGAGATTCAAACCAAGGGAATGAGTAACCTGCTGAATGAAATAATTAGAGAAAACTTTCCAAAAATAAAAATGGAAACAGATAAACAAATTGTAGATGCTTACAGGACACTGAGCACACAAAATCACAGTAGACCAATGCCAAGACACATTGTTATGAAGATATCCAATATACAAAACAAAGAGAAAATATTAAAACCTACCAGAGAAAGGAGGCAGATTACAATCAGGGGTAAAACAAAAAGGTTAACAATGGTTTTTTTTTTATCACAGATGCTGGAAGTGAGAAGATCCTGGAACAACGTACTTCAAACACTGAAAGACAATGGATGCCAACCAAGAATTATGTATCCAGCAAAATTAAGCTTAATGTAAGACAACAAAATAAAAATATTTCATGATAAACAAAAGCTAAAAGAATATGCAGCCAGAAAACCAGCATTGGAAAGCATCTTGAGCAAAACACTACACGAGGAAGAAATGAAAATCAACAATGTAAACCATCAGTGGGAAGTGCCTCAGTAATGACAGAGGGCGGGAAAAGCTAATCATGGAGAAACAAACTAATTTAAAAAAAAGATATAAGCAAATATGGGTGGCAGTACAAACCATATATTAATAGTAACTCTAAACGTTAATGGCTTAAACTCTCCAATAAAGTGACATAGGCTTGTAACTTGAATTAAAAAAAACAAATCCAACAATAAGTTGCCTCCAGGGGACACATCTGAATGGAAAAGACATACACAAGCTGAAGGTGAAAGATTGGGAAAATTTATACCATGCACACAGTCCTCGTAACGAAGCAGGGGTGGCCATCCTCCTATAGAATAAAATCGACCTCAAGACTAATTTAATCAAAAGGGATAAGGAAGGACATTATATACTGTTAAAAGAAACCATTCACTGACAAGACATAACAATTATCAATATTCACGCAGCAAATAATGGTGCTGCGACGTTCATTAAACAAATTCTCCTCAAGTTCAAGAATCAAATAGACCACAGTACAATAATTATGGGTGACTTCAACTCACGTCTCTCACCATTGGACAGATCCTCCAAACAAAAGTTGAATAAAGAAACTATAGAACTCAATATCACAATCAATACCCTAGACTTAAGTGACATATATAGAATATATCAACCATCATCAAGTGGATATACTTTTTTCTCAGCAGCACAGGGATCCTTCTCAAAAATAGACCATATGTTTTGCCATAGGGCAACCCTCAGTAAATATAAAGGGGAGGAGATAATACCATGAATTTTTTGTGATCATAATGGAATGAAACTGGAAACCAATGATAAAAGAAAAAAGAAAAAATCATACATTACATGCAAAATGAACAATATGTTACTGAATGATCAATGGGTTACAGAAGACATAAAGGAGGAAATCAAAAAATTCTTAGAGATAAATGAAAATACAGACACAACATATCAGATTCTATGGGACAAAATGAAAGAAGTTTTAAGAGGTAAATTCATCTCCTGGAGGTCATTCCTCAAAAAAAGAAAGAAAAAAAAAAAACAACAAATAAATGAGCTCACACTTTATCTCAAAGCCCTAGAAAAGGAAGAGCAAAACAACAGCAAATGTAGCAGAAGGCAAGAAATAATTAAAATCAGAGCGAAATTGAAACAAAAGAAACTATTGAAAAAATTAACAAAACTAAAAGTTGGTTCTTCAAAAAGATAAATAAGATCGACAGACCCTTAGCCATGCTAATGAAGAGAAGAAGAGAGAGAACTCAAATTACTAACATACGGGATGAAAAAGGCAATATCACAACAGATGCAACATAAATACAGAAGAAAATTAGAAATTATTTGGAAACCTGTATTCCAATAAAATAAAAAATAGTGAAGACATTGATAAATTTCTTAAGTCATATGATTTGCCCACACTGAGTCATAAGGGAACACACAATTTAAACTGACCAATATCAATGGATGAAGTAGAAGAAGCAATCAAAAGACTACCAACCAAGAAAAGCCCAGGACCGGATGGGTATACAGCAGAGTTTTACAAAACCTTTAAAGAAGAATTAATACCATTACTTTTCAAGTTATTCAGGAAATAGAAAAACTGGGAGCTCTGCCAAATTCGTTCTATGAGGAATGACAAATATCTCTGATGAACCTAGATGCAAAAATCCTCATTAAAATTCTGGCGAATTGGATACAAAGGCACATCAAAAAAATTGTGCACCATGATCAACTAGGATTCATCCCTGGGATGCAAGGCTGGTTCAATATATGGAAATTAATAAATGTTATTCACAACATCATTGGACTTAAAGATAAGAACCATATGATCATCTCGATAGACGCAGAAAAAACATTCAACAAAGTAGAGCATTCCTTTATGTTCAAAACATTTTAAAAACTAGGGATAACAGGAACTTACCTCAACATTGTAAAAGCTATCTATGTTAAGCCTCAGGTTAGCATCATTCTGAATGGAGAAAAATTGAAGGCATTCCCTTTAAAATCTGGAACAAGACAGGGATGTCCTCTATCACCACTTCTATTCAATATAGTTCTCGAAAAACTGGCCAGAGCAATTAGAGAGATGAAAGACATTAAAGGCATAAAAATAGGAAAAGAAGAACTTAACTTATCACTATTTGAAGATGACATGATTCTATACATAGAAGACCCAAAAGGGTCTACAGAAAAAACTACTAGAACTAATAAATGAATGCAGCAATGTGGCAGGATAGAAAATCAACATGCATAAATCGAAGGCATTTCTGTATATTAGCGACAAAACTTCTGAAACAAAAATGAGTCAAAACACTGCATTCCCAATTTCCTCAAAATAATTAAATACTTGGGAATCAACCTAACAAAAGAGGTGAAAGATTTATATAATGCAAACTACAGAACCCTAAAAAGAGAAATAGAATAAGATCTTAGAAGATGGAAAAATATACCCCGTTCATGGATAGGAAGAACTAACATCATCAATATGGCTATATTACCAAAAGTTCTCTACAGGTTTAATGCAATGCCAATCAAAATCCCAAAGGAATTTTTTGTAGAAATAGATAAAGCAATTATGAAATTCAAATGGAAAAATAAAAGACCCAGAATAGCAAAAGCAATTCTAAGCAGGAAGTGTGAATCAGGCAGTATAGCAATACCAGATTTCAAACTATATTACAGAGCAATTATAATAAAAACAGCATGGTACTGGTACCAAAACAGGCGGGTGGACCAATGGTACAGAATGGAGGACACAGCGACTAATCCAAAAAGCTACAACTATCTTATATTTGATAAAAGAGCTAATGGCCTGCAATGGAGGAAGGATGGCATCTTCATCAAATGGTGTTGGGTAAACTGTAAATCCATATGCAACAAAATGAAACTGTATCCCCTCCTCTCGCCCTGCACAAAAGTTAACTCAAAGTGGATCAAGGAGCTAGATTCAAATCAGAGTCTCTGCGTCTGATAGAAGAAAAAGTTGGCTCAGATCTACATATTGTGTGGTCAGGCTCCAAATTCCTTAATAGGACACCCATAGAACAAGAGTTAATAACAAGAATCAAGAAATGGGACTTACTTAAACTGAATTTTTTTTTTCTCAGAAAGAGAAACAATAAGAGAGGTAAATATGGAGCCTACATCATGGGAACAAATTTTTAGTCCTCACCCTTCACATGGAGCCCTAATATCTAGAGTATACAAAGTATACAAAGAACTCAGAAAATTAGACAATAATATAACCAATAACCCAATGGGCCAAGGACCTGAACAGAAACTTCTCAGAGGAGGACATAGAATCAATTAACAAGTACATGAAAAAATGCTCTCCATTTCTAGCAGTAAGAGAAACGCAAATAAAAACCACCCTAAAATACCATCTCAATCCAGTGAGATTGGCAGCCATAATGAAGTCAAACAACAAGTGCTGGCGAGGATGTGAGGAAAAGGGTACTCTTGTACATTGCTCGTGGGACTGAAACTGGTGCAGCCAATTTGGAAAGGAGTATGGAGTCTCCTGTGAAAGCTTGGAATGGAAGCACCATTTGACCCAGCTATTGCCCTTCTTGGACTATTCCCTGAAGACCTTAAAAGAGCGTACTACAGTGATACTGCCACATCGATTTTCATAGCAGCACAATTCACAATTGCTACACTGTCGAACCAACCCAGATGCCCTTCAATAGATGAATGGATAAAAAAAAATGTGACCTTTGTATACTATGGAGGATTACGCAGCACTAAAATATGACAAAATCATGGAATTTGCAGGGAAATGCATGGCAATAGAGAAGATTATGCTTAGTGAAGCTAGCCAATCCCTAAAAAACAAATACCAAATATCTTCTTTGATATAATGAGAGCAACTAAGAACAGAGCAGGGAGGAAGAGCATGAAGAAAAGATTAACATTAAGCAGAAACATGAGGTGGGAGGGAAAGGGAGAGAAGAGGGAAATTGCATGGTAATGGAGAGAGACCCTTATTGTTACACAAAATTACATATAAGAGGTTGTGGGAAAATAAACAACGAGAGAAATGAATTAGAGTAGGTATGGTAGAGAGAAAAGATGGGAAGAGAAGGGAGGGGGGATAGTAGAGTATAGGAAAGGTAGCAGAATACAACATTAACTAATAGGGCATTATGTAAAAATATGGATGTTTAACTGATGTGATTCTGCAATCTGTATTTGGAGTAAAAATGGGAGTTCATAACCCACTTGAATCTAATGTATGAAATATGATATGTCAAGAGCTTTGTAATGTTTTGAGCAACCAATAAAAAAAGTAGTGATATATATGCCAATAGAAATTTATCATGAAATATATATAATCAACAGACTGAAAAATATTAATTTTACTGAACATGAAATTATGAATAATGTTATTCAACTAGGAAGCTCACCCATAGGTTGAATTTTCAGTTCCAACAGCGTTTAGGAGGAGTGATCTCTTCTCTCAATTTGCATCTGCAAATTCAGCCACCTCACAAGTGTATACGAGTGATATCAGGTAGGATACTATATGTGCATATAAAAATACATGTGCTGAATAGGCTACAGAGAAAGGGAGACAGGGATTCATATATTTGTTAATTTTAAAAACACATGTAGAACTATTTCAACAAAAAATTGACTAGATTTATAACTCCTACAAAATAAAATGCAAAAGGCAATTCCAACTATACACCATGCCTCCTCTGAACTGCTTGTATTCTATTCTTTTTGGGTTATTTTTCACCATCATATTAGGATCATAATTCAGAGTCTAGTAGGGTATGGGTTAGTGTCAGGGATTCAGTATTTCAAAATAAAAATTGAAAAATGAATCCAGTGTGTGTGTAAATATGTGCTACACAAAAATCTTCCCACTCACATCCAGAACAATGCCTTGACATTACCTTCACCCAAGTAAGACACAATTATAGTAGAAAAGTGTGAAAATCTATGAATACATATATTTAATGGAATATGCTCGGGAGTTCACAACCTTGGAGGTGGTAGAGGCGTTTCCAAAAGTAAAGGACAGGGTAAACACTCCACAAACAAAGAGCTCTGCTGGCCTAAGACTTCTTGGAATACGGCTTCTGAGGTTGGGCACTTGAAATATATGTTGTTGTCATGAGCTTTGGCTTCCTTTGTCGTGAGACCATAAAAGCTGGGTCTGCATCTATGTGACCTGGAAGACATGATTTCTTATATTTCAATGAACATGAGGAAGCAGTGCTCAATTTTCTCTTTGTAGGTAAACTGTGTCCACTGGAGGCTAAGTGTCTCCCGGTGGGGACAGTGAAGACATTTGATCATCCTCCAATTTTCGTGGTGTTTCTTGCTGCTACACTGGGAATTTGGTACTTGCTTCACACAATATAAGAAGTTCATCTGGGATACAGTGCTGGAGGGTGTTCTGTCACGTGGGGTGGGTTAGCGTCTGCAGGAGAATTTACCAACCAGGCTTCTATCCCACATAGCTTGTCCCAATAACCATAGCAACCTGATTATGAACATTGCCCTGAAACCTCTCCATATAACAAGATGCCTTTACATACAAGGGAATGGGGGCTGCGCCATATCAGTCACAAGCCATTTGTAAGCCGATAGCCGATCCACATGGCCCCACCATGATGTTTCATCACACACCTCCCCACCACTGCTCTAGGCCCACTACTCAGCAGGCTCCAAATTCCTGGCATCTCGTATTCTACACCATTTTCTGAAACCCAGTCAAACAAGGCACTTTCTGGTATACACATGATCAGCAACAGGACATCCAACGTTTCTGCAGTGCCACCTGGTCATGGGAATTTCCAAAATTTTATGGTATTTATCTAGCAAGTTTTCAAGGATGAAGTTAGAGGCACTGTGGGTTTCAATTCATTCAGGAACCGTTAAGTGTTGAGAAAGCTCATTTCAATGAATGCTCTGGAGAACTCTAAAGTCAAGGCTTCTCAAAGAGTTGCCAACAGGTCACATGAAGCCAGGCCAATTGACGTCTACAATGTGAGGTCCATGTGTGTTTTGACTCTCAACTATGGCTACCAAGTCTTTCAGAATAAAATCATGTGATATTCTGGCTGAGATTCCCAGGCCTCTGTGGAAAGCCACCCTGGGCCTAGATCTCAGTTTCCAAGAGTGAGTCTCATGCGTGGCCTCCTAAAATCCCAACACAATTCATGGCAATACTTCTCTGAGGTCAGTTCCAGAACTCAGTCTCTAAGGGTAAATCATACCAGAGTTCAAGCCCAGGTGGACCCAGTCATCCCTTTCAACTGCCACAAAAATGACCAAAATTAAAATGAAATCACTCCCACAGGGCCATAATCTTCTTCCTTGTAGACACTCATCATAACCTCTAGCTGGAGGTTTCAATGAGCACAAGGTAGTGTCCAAAATAAGCTCACTTGCCCCTCATTTGCCTAAAAACATGGTGGCCTGAACACTATTCCTGTGAACCAGGAGTGATCAAATATTGCTGCTGTTAAAGTGTTCCGCTTCTCCAATTTGAGGCCTACTGGCTGAAGCCTATAAATTCTTGATGTGATTTGGAGTCATGAGAAAACCCAAGCACATATGGGCTAGCCTCTGCAGGGATTTCAAAGACTCATTTGACCCAAAGGATCCCTATTCTCACTTGATGGAGGTCAGGAACATAAAACAAGAAGGCAAAAATATTCATCCACAATGACTTCTCTTTTTGTCATTTTGGTTTTGAAATCACATGGGATCTTTCTTTAGATCCATCAGGTGCTGAGAATCTAAGCCACAACCTCATTCAAGGACAAGAGGCTGAATCAGACACATTCCATTCCAAAGCAATTAAGCAAAGAGCCACAGGTGATGTCCATTCATTTCCATATGAAAACAGTCCTCTTAAGGCTACACAACAGGGTGGCCTGAGGCAAAGACTTTCCTGACATTCAGGGTAATAGAAACAGAAGTAAGCAAATGGCCCAAAGAAGGGTTTCTCCACTGAGACTTTACTGGTCACACTGATATCTGATTTTTCTGAGATGCTCCCATTCCCTTAAGCTATCCAGTACATGGCCATGTCACAGAGCCTTGTGGTGTTACATATCTGGGACTCAAAACCATGAGCCTATTCTGGAGAGTGGCTGGAAAACACGAAGAAAACAGGAACTTAAGAAGATAGTAGATGTTGCCCATCCATAAGGCAAGCTGCAGTCCATTCATCAATTGGGCAGTAAGAATGCGGGGAAGCTTTCAACTAGAGACAACACATCCATTGATGCATTGTCTTTTCTAATGTCTACAACAACGGATACAGTGGAATACACAGACATAGAAACACTCACCATGTCAAACGACTTACTAGAAATAGTCCACTCCAAACCAAACAAACCACCTTTCCTAGCTATTCTCAGAACATCAGAAAAAAACACAAACTCACACCTACAATGGCAAAGGCAATTCTTTCCCCCAAGTAGGTCTGTGATTATCCGGAGTGTCTTCTGACTGGTGGGCCATATTATGTTCCCCAAAAATGTCCTGTCCTGTTTCAGTTCTGGTCTCCTTGGCCAATTCTGTGAAGTTGTCAGGAGCCAGTGGTTCGCCACTACCTACTTTCTCAGGAAAGGCCCCTCTTCAGAGCTCTGCTGGAATTTGGCCATCCTCACATCAGTAGGTACCAAGAAAGACTGACTATGTCTTTGGGAAAAGCAAACAAGTTAGCCCACTGGGACTCAGAGTGAGACTGACTCTGGGTGCCTGGCTTCCTGGATCCCAAGTTCAGAGAATTACATCACCAAGGAAGTGAAGTGAGGTCACTTCTTTCAGGAACTGAATATGGTCACTGCCTCGGTAACCACTTTGTCCTAACAGTTGCTTCCAAGGTTCCCATGAGATGGAGGCTGCCCCAACATCCTGTGACACATTCAGAAGTTAGAATGGTATATCAACCATAGGCACCCAGGAACAGCTCTCCACACAGGCCTGGATTGGTCCATCTTCTCTACTTTAAGAAGACAGAGGCTGATTCAGACACATCAATTCACCCTGACCAGGTTGTTTGCCATGGAAGATGACTATTGCTCTCTCAGGTCCTACATAGCTTCCTATATATTCTCCAAGGATCATTTCTCCATGGATCTTTTAGGTTCTCAGCAGGTGGAAGATCATCTACATTCCTATATTGTAAGACCCACTCTGTCCCTGCTCTTCTGTACGTTATATTGAAGGAACAGTGTACAGTTAAGGTTAATAATAGGTTTGATTTGGGTTACGAATCATTCTGCGGGATGAATAATGGCATTGGCAACCTGTGATATTTATAAGAGTATATATGTGAAATATAACTATGAAAGCAGAAATCTAGGTAAGATTTGAAGTCCAGAAGGGCACTGGGGACTTGAGTGGGATACTTAGCTTTGAGTTATGTGCTGCACAGATGTCTCAAATAAATCAATATACACTGGCATCGGACCTTGTACTTTGGATGATTGAATGTTGAAAAGAACATCCAGTCAAAAAGCGATAGTCGGTAGGATTAGGAAGGTAGTCTGTAGGTTTAGAAAGAAGAGTGAGTATAGGATTTGGACCAAAAGTTCTTTAGCAATAGGGTTTCGGGTAGAGAGTGTATGTAAATGTCAGTACATGTGAAGAGTCAGTCACAATGATGAACTGGGGAAATCATGTAGGAAAGCAGATATCAATAGAGACATTAGGAAATCAAGCAAAGTATAAATTGTGTGATAGGGTTAGACATTTTCAACAGGTTTGAGGTTGAATAGATAATCTTAGGAAGAAACAAATATGTAGTCACCAATAGGATTGATATTTGAGAGCATTAGGCAACCTGGACATGGATGTTTTTAGTAATCCATGCTCACTTTCTATTTAGGCTTTGGTACAATTGTAAGTGTGACCTTTGCTTTTGGTGTCCAGAATATTTCTGTGATAAAATGTGTATGTAGATCAGGTGACATGAGTATTTCTTCCACCATTTCTTGGAGCAATATTTTGAAGACTTATAAATTAGTATAGTCGTACAAAGATGTGTACCCTGTTTCTATGAATATACACATAATGCATGAATAGACCATACTGTGAATAAATAATATAACTGGATCCACTTTAAATAATGGATTGAATAGATATCTGAAAATATATAAGAAATGTTATATTGATATACAATCATTCATTCCAACCAGTTATATATCTAATGATCATCTTAGGGTTATGGTTTATCATGAAGGGTTTGTGAGTTTTGTTTCAAAATTGATTATGGAAATCGAAAAAAATGTATTTGGAAAAAAAGTCTCATGAATAGACCACTGAAGAAACGTAGAGAAATTCATGTGTTCTGGAGCAGGAAGTGATTGAAAGTGAAACAAATGCCTATAAATTTGTTAACTAGTGAATAAAATATATATTCTATGATGTACATAAACTGAAGGAATAGTAATGTACCAGTGTGGAATAAAAATTAACGTCAAAATACACATCATGTTCCATAGTAACCTACATGCATTGATGTTAAACTGGGTCAGTTAATGTAGACATATTAGGATTTGTATGCACCTTTCACTGAAGTTAGTTTTCAGTACTAGGAAACAAATATGTATTTCGGGTGGATGAATATTTCTAAGAATAATCTTGTGAAAAGTTGATTATTAATCCACATACATGAACATGAATGAATTTAGGGATTGTATATAAGACACATATATTTCATATTTTTAAAAATCTGGAGAATATATATATATATATATATATATATATATATATATATATATATATACACACACACACACACACACACACACACACACGAACAGAGACATTAATAAGTAGCAATATATATGCCAATCGAAATTCATCATGAAATATATATCATAAAGATGCAAAAACATTCATTTTACTGAACATGGGTTTATGTATAATGTTGTTCTACTGGGAAGCTCACCCATAGGTTGAATTTTCAGTTCCAACAGGGTTTAGGAGGAGTGGTCACTTCTCACACTTTGTATCTGCTAAGTCATGTAACTCACAAGAATGTACGTGTGATATCACGCAGGATTCTATTTGTGCATATAAAAATACATGTGCTGAATAGGCTCCAGAGAATGGGAGACAGTAATTCACATATTTGTTAACTTTGAAAACACATGGAGAACTATTTCAATTAAAAATTGACTAAATTTATAACACCTACCCTTTATCATGCAAATGGCAAGTCGAACTCTGAACTGCATGTACTTATGTACTGTTTGGGTTATTTTTCTCCATTATATTAGGATTAGTAGTCAGAGTCTAGTAGAATATGGGTTAGTGTCAGGGATTCAGAATTTCGAATGGAAAATAGGAAAATTAATCCAATGTGTATGCAAATATGTGCTACAACAAATCTTCCCAGTCTCATCCAGAACCATGCCTTGACATTACCTTCGCCCCAAGTAAGACACAATTAGAGGAGAAGAGTTACAAAATCTGTGATTACATTTTTGGAATGGAAAATGCTCAAGAGTGCACAAACTTGGAGGTGGAATAGGAGTTTCCAAAAATAAGGACAGGGTACACACTCCACAAACATGGAGCTCTGCTTGCCTAAAACTTTTTGAGAAACTGCCACTGAGGTTGGGCACTGAAATATAGGTTGTTGTCACGAGTTAAGCTTCCTTTGTAGTGAGACCCTCAAAGCTGGGTCTGCATCTATGTGACCAGGAGGACAAAGTTTCTTATTTTACAATGAACACGAGGCAGCAGTGCTGAATTCTCTCTTTGTAGGTAAACTGTGGCCACTGGGGCTTAGTGTCTCCAAGTGTGGACTGTGAAGCCATATGGTCATCCTCCATTTCGTGGTGTTTCTTCCTGTTGCCCTGGGAGTTTGGTATTTGCTTCACGAAATACAAGGAGTTCAACTGCAACAAAGTGCAAGAGGGAGTTCTGTCACGTGTGGTGGATCAGGGTCTGCAGGATGATACAAGAACCAGGCTTCTATCCCACATAGCTTGACCCCTTGACCACAGCAACCTGATTCTGAACAATATCCTGAAATCGCTCCATATAACAAGTTGCCTTTACACAGAAGGTTCTGCTGGCTGTGCCATGTCAGTCACAAGCCATTTGGAAGCCAATGGCAGATCCACATGGCCCCATCACAGATGTTTTATCACATACCTGCCCAACACTGCTCTAGGCCCACTACTCAACAGAGTCCAACTTACTGACATCTCTGTTCTACACCATTTACATGAAACCCAGTAAAACAAGACACTGAAATATTCATGACCAGCAACAGGTCATCCAAAGGTTCTCCAGTGCCACCTGGTGATGGGAATTTCAAAAATTTCATGGCATTTATCTAGCAATTTTTCAAGGATGAAGTTGGAGGCACTGTGAGTTTCAATTCATTCAGGAACCATTAAATGGTTAGGAAGCTCATTTCAATGAAAGCTCTTGAGAACACTCACAGGTAAGGCTTCCCAAAGAATGGTGAAAAGATCACATGATGTTTAGCTCATTTAGCTCTACAATGTGAGGTCCATATGAGTTTTGACTCTCAACGATGGGTGCCAAGTCTTTCAGAATAAAATCATGTGGTATCCTGGCTGAGAGGCCCAGTGCTCTGTGGAAAGCCACCCTGGGCCTAGAACTCAGTTTCCAAGGGCGACACTCATGCCTGGCTTCCTAAAATCTCAACACTATTCATGGCAATACTTCTCTGAGTTCAGTTGCAGAACTCAGTCTCTAAGGAAATCACACCAGAGTTCAAGCACATGTGAACCAAGTCATCTCTTCTAACCGCCACCCAAATGACCACAATTTAAACAAAAACACTCCAACGTGGCGCTCATCTTCTTCCATATAGACACACATAATAACCTGTGGCTAGAGTTTTCCATGAGGGGCACAGCTCAAGTCCGTGTCCAAAATAAGCTCTCTTGCACCTAAATTGCCTAATTCAGGGTGGCATGGACACCCTTCTTGTGAACCAGGAGAGATCAAATAGGCCTCCCATTAATACTGCTCCACTTCTTCAATTTGAGGTCAACTGACTGTGGGGTTTGGATTCTTTATGTAAATTGGAGTCTTGAGAAAACCCAAGCAACCATGGGCTAGCCTCTGCAGGGCTTTGAAGATCTCATTTGACCCAAAGGATCCCTATTCTGACTTGATGGAATTCAGGAAAGTTACAGAGGAAGGCAAGAGACTTCATCCACAAGGACTGCTCTGTGGCCATTTTGGTCTTGGATGTACACATGGGATCTTTCTTTATATCCATCAGAAGGTGAGAATCTAAGCCACAGCCTCACACAGGGCAAATAGGCTGATTCAGACACATCCTCTCCAAAGCAATTAAGCAAAGAACCACAGGTAATACCCATTCATTTCCATTTGAAAACTGTTTTCTTCAGGCTTCACAAAGTGGTGGCCTGAGGAAAAGACCTTCCTGACATTCAGGGCAACAGAAGATTAGGTAATCAAAAGGCCCCAAGCAGGGTTTCTCCACTGAGACTTTACTGGTAACATTGATATCTGAGTTTTCTGAGATGCTCGCCATTCCCTTTAGCTATCTAGTACATGGTCATTTCAAAGAGCTTCGTGGTTGTACATATCTTAAACACAAAACCATGAGCCTATTCTGGAGAGTGGCCAGAATTCAGGAAGAAAACAGGATCTTAGAAAGATAGTAAGTGTTGCCATCAATAAGGCAAGCTGCAGTCCATTAATAAATTGGGAAGAATGAATGCTGGGAAGCTTTCTAGCTGACAGGACATATTCATTGATGCATTCTCTCTTCTAATGTCTACAACCACGGGCACAGTGGGATACACTGACATAGAAACACTCGCGTTGTCAAACGACTTACTAGAAACCGTTCACTCCAAAAAAAAAACAAACCTTCTTTCATACCTATTCTCAGAACATGAGACAAAACCACAAACTCACACCCACATCACAAAGGCACCTCCTTCCCCCATGTAGGTCTGTGACTATCTGGAGAGTCCTCTGACTGGTGGGCAATACTATGTTCCAGGAAATGGCCTGTTCTTTCTCAAATCTGGTCTTTTTGGCCAACTCTGTGAAGTTTTTAGGATCCAGTGGTGAGCCAATGCCTGCTTTCTCAGGAAAGCCCCCTCTTCATAGCTTTTCTTGCATTTGGCCATCCTCACATCAGTAGGTCCCAAGAAAGACTGAGTCTGTCCTTGGTAAATCAAAATAAGTTTGACAACTGGGACTGGGACTGGGACTGGCTCTGGGTGCCAGGCTTCCTGGATTCCAAGTTCAGAGAGTTACATCACCATAGAAGTTAGGTGAGGTCACTTTCTTTAGGAACTGAATGAGGTCACTGCCTTGACAACAACTTTGTCCTAACAGTTGCTTCCAAGGTTCCCATGAGAAGGAGGCTGCCCCTACTTTCTGTGACACTTTCACAAGTTAGAATGGTATGTCACCCATTGGCACGCAGGAGCAGCTCTCAACACATCCCTGCTTTGGTCCATCTTCTCTACATTAAGAAGAGAGTGGCTGATTCAGACACATCCCTTCATCATGAGCAGGTTGTTTGCCATGGAAGACTTTTGCTCTCTCAGGTCCTTCATAGTTGACTACATCTTCTCCAGGGATCATTTCTTCAAGGACCTTTGAGGTTCTCAGCAGGTGGAAGATCCTCTATATTCCTGTATTTTAAGACCAACTCTGTCCCCGCTCTTCTGTAAAATTAGATTGAGAGAACAGTGTATGGTTAGGGTTAATAACAGGTTCAATTTGGGAGAGAAAAGAAACTACATGGTTGAGCAAACAGGGTCCTACAGTTAACAATAATATGAGAATTATTAATGGACTAGCCTGGGTGGATAAAAGTGTAGTTAACTAGGTTTACTATGTGAACCAAGACTCAAACCTCCCTTTGGGGGCCTCTGTCTTTCTTTGACACTCTTCAAGTAATTTTCTTAATTTACTCATAGATTCTTTTACAACTCCAGTATTGTCGGCATAAAAAAACATCATTCTTTCCTCAATGCAAGCAAAAAGGCACCCTTCTCTCATGAAGAGGAGGTCCAACACTCGCCTGCTCTGTAAACAACTTCAGAGAGAGAGAGGTTAAAATTCCTGTAAAGCTGTGATGTCGGTTTTTAATGTCTTTAAGCTTTGGTCTATTTCTGCTTCTAATTGTGTCTTTGTTGTGTCTCATGGACTAGGGCAGTTGTTCCTGTGCCCACCCCTTCAGCAACTATTATTCCTAATAGGATGGCTAAAGTGAGGGATACAGGTTCCTGGTGGAACCGGGTTGTATGCCCCCCCTATTTGATCTTTAAATGAACCTGCACTCTGGAAAACATCTGCATCATTACATAATTAATCGCAACTATTGACCACTTTATGAAAACATAAATAATGTTAAAGTGTATAGAATTATACTGTTGTAGAGACGGACAAGGAAAGGCACCTAAGATAGCACCAAAGACAGGAAAGGAGTTTTATTTGTTTGCATCCGTATTGAGAGGGCATTGCTTCTGTTGTAATCAATTAATCCCCTGAACCCCAAGTTTTGGTAGTTTTAGTATTTGTACCCAACATGTAAGGGAAGGGGCTCAGAAGTTCACAGTCTGCAGAAATTCACACAAATCAGTTTTTGTTTCTGTTTTTTTTTCCTCTGTTCTGTGCACGTTAACTTTTCAATTACACCTTGGAATGGAAGAGCTTTTTTGTCTCTTTTTTTTCCTCCTTGCCAGCTGTCACCATGGAGCCCAGTTGGTAACTTTTTTATCTTAGAAATGTAGCAATCTCTCTGAAGCCCCAGCTCAAGGCCAGAGTCCTTGTTCACATATTTTGTGAAAAACTGGTAAGGCGATGTCTAGCTTAGGGGTGGTGATTTTTCCAGCCAGTGGCCAAGTAGAACAGGGCAACATGAAGAGTGGAAGTTTATCTCCATTGAACTTTTTCAGAGGGACTCTTTTGCTGAAAGCCCTAAAGTAAGCCTTGGTAAAGACTTCTGGAGAAGGTCATTTAAGACATTTCTGTGGACCTGGTACAGAGGGGGATGACAGGGAAGGCAATGCTGAGTGCAGCTCCGTGGATCTGAGAATGAGGAAGGAGAGATGCCAAAGAATAATGGGAAAGGGGTTTGGGATTTTCCTAGAACAAAAACTTGAGCAGTAGAACAGGTAGAGCAGAGGGGAAGACGGGAGTGAGTATTCCAAAAAGCCTGTGAGGGACTTTAAATTCTTAGAAACCTGTTTTCAGTGATGACAAATCAACTTTAAAGGTCATTTTCATTACATCTTGGATAGGGGTCTGAGGGCTCTTCTCAGCTGGTTTGAGCTTTGGCTAAGCTTGCTAGAGGACTTGGTGGGACCTAGTGCAGACACTGACAGGAAAAGAGAGGAGTGGGTGGAGGGGTACCTCGGTACCTGCTTCCTCAGCAAGGGGGCAATGTTCTGAGATCCAGCGGAGGTTTGGGTTTTTGATCTAGTAATTGGAGGGGAGAAATCAGGTTGCTGAGGTGGGAGTGAAAGCAGAGAGTCTAGAGCAGAAGGCTGAGGGTGAGGAACTATTGGGGAAGCATAGTACAGGATGTGAGCGAAGGAGGAAAAAGGATTCCACATAGGGGAATTTCCCCCTTTTGAGCACTTGCCGAAGTTAAAAATGTCATGCAGAATTTGAGGATCTAGAGAACCCTCTGGGGGCCATAGTTTTTGGTTGTCTAATTGGTAATATGGCCAATGCTGTGTACTGAATTTGATGAGGAGTTTGGGTTCCACCAGGCAGTCCCTGTATGCTCACATCCCCATGACTTACACAAGAAGTCGGCTTTTCCCCACACAGCCATGGCTGTTTGTCGCTTTGATAGTCTGCCGGGCATACATAGTAATATAGGCTAGCCAACCTGCATCTGGCTCGCGTGTCCCTGCATCCATAATGTTTGTTTCAATTATCTATGGTACGGAAGGGATTTAATGGAATTTTAGTGAGATCCTCTTCATCAGGCATGTCTCAATAGGAAAGACCTATACTGAGCTGAAAAATGTCTGGGTGGAGAGATAGTCACCAGGTCCCTAAGGGGGCCGTTAATGTCTCTTTAATGGTTCTATTTATTTTTTCTACCTGTCCTGAGTTCTGGGGTATATAAGCATAATGTAACTTCCAATTAATCCACAGGGTCCTGGTTAACACCTGACTTACCTGGGCCATGAAAACCAGTCCATTATTAGTCCATTAGGCAGATCGTATCTTGGAAAAATATCTTTCAGGATCTTCTTGAAAACCATTTGCGCCGTGTTTTTTTTTTTTTTTTTTTTTTTGTGTGTGTGTGTGTGTAAGGCTTCAATCCATCCTGAAAATGTATCTACAAAGACTAGGAGATATTTAAATCCATACCTTGCTGGCTTAATTTTAGTAATGTCCACTTCCCAGAATTGTCCTGGTCTGGTTCCTCATAGGTGCTTTCCTCTAGGAAACTTGGAAGGGTAAGCATTACCCAATTGACGGACCCGACAGGCTTTTGTTACCCGTTCAGTTATTTCCTTTCACTGTGAGTTGGTTAGTGGAAAACTCTGTTCTTAATCTTACAGTAATGCCTGCAGTTTCTTTGAACCAAGGTGAGTGAGTTGATGTACATTTTTAACGTAGTGTAGGGCTTGCTCTAATTGCAGGCTGAGCTCAGTGAAATTGAGGCGTTCAGTGTCAGTGTCCTTAGATGTTATCAAA
Source organism: Callospermophilus lateralis (assembly GCF_048772815.1). Taxonomy (NCBI): domain Eukaryota; kingdom Metazoa; phylum Chordata; class Mammalia; order Rodentia; family Sciuridae; genus Callospermophilus; species Callospermophilus lateralis. The sequence continues at coordinate 992,846 of NW_027514476.1, forward strand.
AACTTCCTGGTCCTCAGGGTTTCATTGGAATTGGGCATCTTCCTTTAACAGCGGGTATAATGGAGCAGCTAAGGACGCAAACCCAGGCATCCATAACCTGCAAAAGCCAGCAGTCCCAAGAAATTCTCTGAGTTGTCTGCTGTAAGATGGGGGTGGTATCTACATAATGGTTTGTTTTCTGGGCTCAGTGAGCCATCGTTTACTGCCCCTAAGGGAATAGCCCAGGAAGATTACTTCATGCTAGCAAATTTGGGCCTTTTTGGTCGAAACTCTATACCCGAGTTGAGCAAGCTCATATAATAGTGCTTGGGTCCCAGACTCACAGTTTTCCTTGGTGTTGGCTGCCAGTAGCAGGACATCCACGTATTGAAGCTGGGTAAATTCAGGGTGCGTAGTTCTGAAGTTGTTGAGATCTCTGTGGAGGGCTTCATCAAAGAGAGTGGGGGAGTTATTGAACCCCTGTGGGAGTCTAGTCCAAGTTAGTTGACCAGACGTTTTGGTTTCTGGGTCTACCCACCCGAAAGCAAACAGCAACTGACTATCTTTATGCAGAGGCAAGCAAAAGAAAGCATCTTTTAAGTTCAGAACAGTATATAATTTCCCCTCAGGGTTCAGAGTGCTAAGCAGATTGTACGGATTAGGTACCGTGGGGTGAATGTCCTGCCCTCTTTTGTTGATCTCTCTTAGCTCTTTAATGGGGCGATAGTTCCCGGTCCCTGGCTTTTTTTTTCTAGTAGCAGGGGAGTGTTCCAGGCCGATTGACAGGGCCTTAGGACCCCTAATGCCAGATATTTCTGAATATGGGGCCTTATCCCACCTTTAGTTTTTTTGCTTAGAGGATATTATTTGACATTGACTGGGGAGACTGAGGTTTTTAACTCCACTGTTATTGGAGATTGTTTCACGGCCAGGCCTAACCCAGCAGTTTTTGCCCAGGCATCTGGGTAATCTGTTATCCATTTTTGGGGTAGCTTGCCTGTTTGATCAGACTTGGGGCATGTGAATGGTGGATGTTCATCTTCTACTAATATAGTTAAAGCCGTGACTATAGGAGTTTTTGCTGAAGTATTCAGAAATTTCATTTGGGGGCCTTCATAGTTAAAAGTTATTTTGGCCCGGAGCTTGATGAGCAGATCTCTGCCCATCAATGGGTCCAGGCATTCTGGGATTCCTAGGAAGGAGTGATGGATTTTTCCTTTCCCCAGGTCCATGGTCCTCTTAGTTGTCTAAGCCTGATATTTACTGTCATCATCCCTTTGAACTAGAGACCTTTTATTTGAATGAGGGCCCAATGGGGCCTTAAGGGCTGAGTATACTGCTCCTGTATTCACTTCAAAGTTTACTGGAGTCCCCTCCACTTCAAAAGTTACCCTGAGCTAGGGGATGGGTTCTGAGCCCTGACTTTCTTAGTCATCCTCCAGAGTCAGAATGGCCAGCTGGCGTGGCTGTCTCTTTATAGGGAACTCTATGGCCCAGTATCCTTTTTCTTTAGAGTAGGCACACTGATCTGAGGCCAGGGGTGGCCTCTGGCATGGGCCCTTCCTGTCACCCTATGTCTTAATTTCTGGCCTCTTTCTTGTTGTGATCAGGACCTTAGTCAATGCCTTAGTCTGTCTTTTGGTTCTCTCATCCTCCCTTTGCTCCCTTTCTTTCTCCCTGTTTCTCTCTTATAGTATACTTTCTTGGCTTCTTTGACAAAATCTCTCTTTTAATTTTTTTTTAATATCCATGGCAGCTTGCTCATTTAAGGCCATCGTGACAGATGCTTTTTAATCTGCTGCCTGAGGATCGAAAGGAGTATATCTCTTATATGCCTCCATGATTCTCTCTAGAAACATAAATGGAGATTCATCAGGCCTTTGAATAATTTCTCTTACCATGGCCAAATTAGTTGGTCACCCAGCGGCCACTTGGAGACCCGCTGTTAGAGCCTGGCAATAATTGAACAGATGCTCCCTATCTTCAAAGGTGTTGGGGTCCCAGTTGGGTGGGTTTAAGGAGAAGCCAGTTTTGATTATGTTGGGAAGTTGTGTTGGTCGCCCATCAGGTCTGAGGATATTTTTTTCTACATTCCAGGAGATTTTTCTCTCATTGCTCTGTCATGAAGAGAGTCGCTAGGTGGTGTTGGCAGTCACGTCAAGTAGGCAGGTGTGAAAACGTCGGTGAGTTCTCTGAGTTCTTTTAGCCGGGCCAGCTTCCTCCAGGGAAGGAGGGGCTGTGTGTGCTGCGGGACAGTCATCTGGATGACGCTGGGCCAGCCTAGCTTCCTCGAATGGTGGAGAGGCTGAGTCAGCAGAAGGGGAATCACTTAGAGGGTGTTAGGGGTTGGGAGACGAGGGCAGATGATAAGGAGGGGGTGGTGAGTCCAGTAGAGTCTTGAGACTCAGGGAGAACAGAGGGTGGAGGAGGAGGAGCAGAGAGGTTGAGATAGAATCGTGGGGGAAGGAGTAGGAGCAGGTGCAGGGACAAGGAAAGGCTTGACCCATGGAGGAGGAGATTTGTAGAGGTACTGACAAGTTAAGATATATGGCTGTTGATCTGGATGTCTATGTGGCACCTGCTGAAAGACAATATCTCGGACTTTTCAAATAAGTGCGAAGTTGAAAGATCCTTCTAGGAGCCATCCGACTGCAATGGTGAGTCATTCTGAGACACAGAATCTGCCAGGTCTGGCGTTTTACTGAAAAAGAAAGATTCTGAGCCCTTAAGCAGATTTTGGTCCAGTGATTAAGGGTCAGGGACAGAGGCATTGAAATGATCTGTCCCATAATGAAATATACACAGACACCGAAAGGAACGACACACAACACAGACAAGACAAGACAATAAAGACAGGCAATGGACGTCCAATACTGAGACCAGGACTGACTAGTCGGCAAAACCTGAAGGGCTGGCAATATCGAATCAGAAACAAAATATCACTGAGTCGAGGAGACTATTGTTCCATGATTTTCCGAGTCTATCCCCCAGGGACATGGCCTGTGGCTCTGTGACATGTGTGTCAGCCACCATGGGAGAGAGCTCACGCTCTTTACCAATAGCCGTTTTGCCATACCCTAACCTGAAGCCTGAAACGAGAAAGATGGGCCTTATTTACCCCCAGAGGAGCCCGTTGGGGGTATTTTGTCTGCAGCTTCCGGATCTTGCTAGGGCCACCAGATGTAAAGGTTGGGCGAGCATCTGCGGCAGAGACCACTAAGAGACTGTCTCATGCAACAGCAAAGGGTTTATTGGGAGTCCGGCATGAAGGGCTCAGAGATCACTTGAACAGAGCAGAGAGCCCTGAGAACAGCTTAAGAAATGGTTATATATTTTTCTTGGAGAGGGCAGGGAGAGAAATTTATTGATGGGTAATGGCGAGTGTCAGTTTGCGAGCAACTGGTTGACGGAGTACATTCTGCAGTTTGGCAGTTTGGGACAGCACATTCTGGGAACAAGAATAGTAAACAGTTCTCAAGATTTCAATGGTGTTTTGTTAAGCATACAGAAAAACAGGAAATGACAAGTATCTATTTTATTAACCTTTCAATATAAATATGAAAACAGAAATCTAGTTAAGATTTGAAGTCCAGAAGTTCATTTGGCCCTTGATTGGTATACTTAGCATTGAATTATGTTCTGTAGAGATGTCCCAGAAATATGGATATACAATGTCATAGGACCTTGTACCTTCTCGGAGGTCAGTTCCAAAACACAGTCTCTAAGGGGAATCACACCAAAGTGCAAGCCAAGTTGGACCCAGTTATCTCTTCCAACTTCCACACAAATGACCGCAGTTAAAACCAAAACACTCTCACATGACACTCATCTTCTTCCATATAGACACTCATCATAACTTCTGGCAGGAGGATTCCATGAGAGGCGCAGCACAAGACAGTGTCCCAAGTAAGCTCCCTTTCCCCTCATTTACCAAAAGTCAGGGTGGCCTGGAAACCCTTCCTGTGAACCAGGAGTGATCATATATGCCTGCCGTTAACACAGCTCTGTTCTCCAATTTGAGGCCTACTGACTGTCAGTTTAGATTCTTTATTTGAATTGGATTCATAAGAAAACCCAAGAACCTATGGGCTAGCATCTGCAGGGCTTTGAATAACTCATTTGACCCATTGGATCCCTATTCTCACTTGAGGGAGGTTAAGAACCTTATGGAGGAATGCGAGAGACTTCATCCACAATGACTGATTTTTGGCCATTTTGATTTGGATCCACACATGGGATCTTTCTTACGATCCATCAGGTGCTGAGAATCTAAGCTCTAGGCTCACACAGGGCCAAAGGGCAGATTCAGACACATCCCTTTCCAAAGGAATTAAGCAAACAGCCACAGGTGATGCCCATTCATTTCCGTTTGAAAACTCTTTTCTTCAGGAATCTCGAAGGCGTGGCCTGAGGCAAAGACCTTCCTGACATTCAGGGCAACAGAACAATAGGTAATAAAAAGGCCAATTGCAGGGTTTCTCCACTGAGACTATCCTGGTCACACTGGTATCTGAGTTTTCTGAGATTCTTGCCAATTCCTTCAGCTATCCAGTACATGTCCATGTCACGGTGCTTGGAGGTGCTACATATCGTGGACACAAAAGCATGAGTCTATTCTGGAGAGTGGCCAGAATTCAGGAAGAAAACAGGAACTTAGGAAGATAGCCGGTGTTGCCCATTGATAAGGCAAGCCCTAGAGTATTCATTAATTGGGCAGGATGAATGCTGGGAAGCTTTCTAATAGACAGGAAACATCCATTGATGCATTCTCTTTTCTAATGTCTACAACCACGGACACAGTGGGATACACAGACATAGAAACACTCACCTTGTCCAACAACTTACTAGAAACAGTTCACTCCAAACCAAACAAACCGACTTTCCTACCTATTCTCTGAACATGAGACAAAACCACAAACACACATCCACACGCACAAAGTCACCTCCTTCCCCCAAGTAGGTCTCTCACTCTCCAGAGTGTCCTCTGACTGCTGGGTCATACTGTGTTCCCCCGATATGGCCTGTCCTGTTTCAGATCTGGTCTCCTTGTCCAACTCTGTGAAGTGGTCAGGAGCCAGCTGTGAGCCACTACCTGCTTTTTCAAAAAAGGCCCCTCTTCAGAGTTTTCCTGGCATTTGGCCATCCTCACATCAGTAGGTACCAAGAAAGACTGACTCTGTCCTTGCTAAATCGAAGCAAGTGAGACCACTAGGACTGGGACTGGGATTGGCTCTGTGTGCCTGGCTTCCTGGATCCCAAGTTCAGAGAGTTCCATTACCAAGGAAGTGAGGTGAGGTCGCATCCTTCAGGAACTGAATGAGGTCACTGCCTTGGCAACCACTTTGTCCAAACAGTTGCTTCCAAGAGTACCATGAAAAGGAGGCTGACCCTACATTCTGTGGCACTTTTGCAAATTAGGATGGTATATCAACCATAGGCACCAAGGAACAGCTCTCCACTCAGCCTGGTATGGTCCATCTTCTCTATATTAGAAAGAGAGCCTTTAGTCCCGGGAGCATTGCAGTGAACCTCTGCACTAAAACTATTAGCAAGCACCTGATGGAGGAGGCCTCCATAGGTAAGTGGCGCCTTTATAACATCTGATATCCGGTTAAGGGAGATCTCTTCTGATGACAGAGATGTGGCCTGGGGAGGCTCACATATACTCCTGTCCAGGATAGTAACAAGAATCGTTCTGTCCTCTGTTCTGTTCTGTAGGAAATTCCTCTGGAAGTGTAGAGAGGTGCCGACGGGCACGCACGCGCTCCTACCCTGGAGCTTTAGCAAGATGTTGCACTGTACCACTGTTTTTCTGTTTAGGCGCCGGGTTTCTGTTTTTCTTTTTGTGTGTGTGTGGTGTGTTTTGTTCTCCGTTCTATTTTTTTTTGTTTGTTTGTTTGCTTTTGTTCATTTTGTTGTGTGATTTTGGTTGTAAAAACTTAAGGATATTGGACGTGAAAATGGGTAATAAAGAGAGTAAGCCTGACACCCGTTTGAACTGTGTTTTAAGGAACTGCGATGAACTTTACCCCCCTTTGTTTAGCAGGATGATAGAAGCCCCTAGCTGGCTGCCTGGAGCACAACCATTGCAGAGGGCAATGCTTGCTGTGGACCTAAGAACTGAGTATCTCCCAGGTTAACAAGTGAAACTCCTTTAAAACCCCTTGTCCCTCCAGATCAAGAGAGTCACAACATTTGGCAGAGTCCCCTGTGTTTCTCCTTTGTTAGCAAAGCAATTAGCCTCCCCTTTTCTTTTTCTCAGAACCCATTCCTCATTATTTAATTGGTATAAATTGGCTTCTAGGTCAGGAACCGAACTTTAAGTTACATATTGGTACCCCCCCTCCGCCCCAGAACTTTGTGCGAGCTGTCTACTGAAATGTTAGGAGATGGAGCTTGCTTGGGGTGGAACTGAACCAGAGGAGCTAATCCTGTAAGTAAAAGGAGGGACTGAGGGACCCCCAGCAGCTGCCAAAGCTCTGTTGATTCAGGGAATACCCTCCTTCCTTCCGTGCACTGTAAGTATTATGCCACCTCTGTCTTGTTAAAAAAGAGAAAAAGAAAAAGGGGACACTAAATTCAGTAAAGTCACCATATAGACACTTTATTTTACATTTCAGGTTGCCCCTCTGTTAAAACATCTGGTCCCCCCCTGGGTGCCACTGGTGTAGTAGATTTTTTTCTCTTATCTGCTCTGGTTTAAAGGATTCTGTCTGACAACCATAGTCTCTACCTCCTTTCTGTCTGTCTTGTGTCTTTGTTTCTGGTCCTTTAAGACATGTGCAATAATGTGTTGATATTATAAATTTTTTCTTGGGAATGATCTTAGCTGAATGTGTGTCTAAATGATGATGTTTTATCATAAAAAAAACTGGTATCTGAATGGGTTTTTGAAGCATTGCACAATCTTGCAGTTAAAAGTCGGGTTTAGGTCATTGTTTAGTTTAAGATTTCAGGTAATTCATGCCAGAGAACTTAAATACTTAGGATGGAAAACTGAAGAACTCTACTTCCAAGTTGGCAAGTAACTTCCCAATCATTCACTTTTTTTTTTTTTAACCAATTTTGAATTCGGTAGCCAGAGAAAATGTCACTGTGTGTACCAGTGCATTAATTTGGACAAGGATAGTAAACCATAGTATGGTATCTGTTGACAAAATAAGATGTAAAGACATAAAATTTTGTGAATTGTATCTTGAACTTGTATCATAATTTTCAACACCCCAACTGGAAAATTATGGTTAATATGCCTTAGGCCTGAGGTGTCTGCTCAGAATAGCATTTTTTTTCCTGCTCCTTCCAGACCTCAGCCATGACTCATGTTGAAATGCAAATGAAAAAAGCCTGCAAGCTTAGTAGGAGACTGATTTGATGCCTAATGGAAAAAAAAAGTAAATTGTATGGTATTTACTAATTACTGGCCAGTCATTTTTTCTAGGACTCTTATTGTTTTCCTTAGATACTTTATTATTTTTGAGCTCATGATTCTGAGCATACAGACCTAGGTTAATGTTTTTCTGATCAGTTCTATCTTTGACCAACTGTGGACTTTTTGAAACATTGCAATAGATATTTAACCTGTGAAAAACTACAAGGCCTTTACTATTATTATGTGTGCACAATTTTGTTATGTGTTGTCTGTCTATATAGACATATATCCGTATATCATATATATGATACACAAATTAACATATATAAGGAGCGCTCATTAAAAAAAGTGCTCATAAAAACAAATTTTAAAAAGTGGATCCAAAGATCTTTAGTTCACGTGGTTTAAATGTTTCAATTTAAATCGGATAAACAGATAAAAATAAATGTTTTTAAATTTAAGCTTACAAATTTTTCTAGGTGTTCAAAAATCTAATAAAATATTAATATCTACAAAACGTCTAATGTGCCTTGGTTCTAGAACATTTTCTTCAACATAAAAATGGTTTACACTGTTCAATACATTTCTCTAATATTTTGATAAATAAGTAAAGTAAATTTGATATGGGATTACTCATTCGTGAGTACTTTTGTTAGAAATCTGATTCATTTACTAAGGTCTGTATAAGTTTTTACTAAACTCTATATAAGGTTTTAAAAATCAGTCATGTGTTAATGAGACAAAAATTTTTTGAAACATAAGTTTACCCATAACATTGTGTTTATTAAGTTTTATTTTTTCTAGAGCAAGGAACCATAAAAATTAAAAAACTTATTAAATCAGAACTGTTATTTTAGAGCATTGTACTGCCATTTCTTTAAAAGCTAAACTTGGTTAATGTAGAAACATCAATGTAATTGTGATGCTATTAATGTTTTCATATCTTACAGGTATGCAAGTCTGTAAGGTAGAAACTTTAAAAGAGCATTATATCAAGCTCGTGTTCTGAAGTTGTATGGTAAAAAAATATATTGGAGATTTATTTACCTGTTATCAATAAGATATGTAAAGTTTTATGTTACTTTTTACATTGTGGAACAATTTAAATGTATTTTTAAGTTAATGAGAGCCTAATCTATGTAAAAGTTGAAAACTTTCAGGCTTTCTTTAATTCATGTTTTAAATGTGATATCATATGGTGTTAGCTAATGTTCATGAGACCACAAACAATTTATGTAAATTTTGTCAATGTTGCTTTTAATTTTTACTTTTTAATAAAAACAACCCCATACCATTATTGTCATCTGGTAATAACAAAAGGGTAATCAAAGCAATATAAACAAATACTTTAGGATTATACTCCTAAACAAAAACACCTAAAAAAACAAAACTGCCTTCTCAATAATTCATGACTTCATTGATCATTTCTAGTTAGAGACACTTGGTAGCAGAGTAATATTATCTCCTTTTGGTACACAGTGACCCAGTTCTGTTCTTTACTTTTTTTTAAATCAATTTCTTCTGCATCATCTGATGAGAGGTTCATATACTTCTTAAAACCAATGATTGAGCCCTCAACCTGCACATTCACTTGCTCATAGAGCCAAACCTGAAATTGGGAACTATTTTGCAAGTGTCTGAAGATGAAGTTGATGGGTTACACCTTCACTGTCTGTACATTTTGACCTTGGCCACAGTACACTAAAATGGAAGTTCACAAACACCACAATGACCTAGAGGCTCCTCACATAGAAACTTACAGATCTGGTATACTGTTTTCTAGAAACCCTTCCAAATTATAAAGTAATTCTAATAATCCATGTTTATCATAATTTTCCTACCAAAAACCAATCCTGAGTATGAACTATTAGTTTCTTAAGGAGTAGATCTTCCCAGACCCCCAAACAAAAAAAAAAATAAAGATCAGCTTTAGAACTAAAATGCTTAAGTTTTATAAAGAGCCCTGCCTTACCTGAGATAAGGCTGTGTGTCCCATCTTACTATATGTGAGAATGACTATGAAACAAGTACGTCAGATAATATTTCTTTAAAGTTATGTTAAAAACATAAAAAATGTCAAGATTCCTAGGATCTCAAACAGGGGATATAATGTAATACTCAGCCAAAAAATTTAGGGTAGCTATTACACGAACTAAGTATTTTTACTTTTGTTAATTTTAGTTGAAATTTTCTTATAAGTTATCTAAAGATTCCCTGTTAGTGTTTTACAAATGTGTTGCTTTAAGAACACAACATGGGTTTATTCAAGATAATAAGTCATCACCTACAATACAGACAGAATAATACAGATCCCAATTAATAAAAAGATAATTATAAAGTTATAGACATTAAAGTCCAGTACTCTTAATATAAGGCTGTTAAAATTAATTTGCTGGATGTTTAAGATTAGGATTTAAAATTAAAGTTAAATGAAAAGGGCCAAGAAAACCAATATTTGGCTCTTACCCTCTGAGTCAATCTGAATCCAGGGAACAGGGGACTTCTCTAAAGAGCTTTGCAACTCTGAGCCACATAACCTCCTGATCAGGGAGATTAATGAGACCACTGGAGAACAGAAAGCCAATCAGTGCATTTGTTATGAAGAGGACAGTCATCAGAGAAAGGAGATATCCCTGATGCTTCTGAGGGAAGATAAATGGTCAAGCAAGACCTGGACCCACCTAGCGCAAATGGCACTAGCAGAATTGAAAATGTGCTCTCATTTTTCCAGAATTGACTCCCATAAAGCTCAGCTGACTGTTAACAATAGATAGAAACAAAAGTCCGTTTGACTGCTTCATCTTAAACACTTTGGAAAGACAGTTAAGACGAAAATTCAGCCATTCCTGGGCATTTTAAATAATAATAATAATAATAATAATAATAATAATAATAATAATAATAATATTTTAAGGTATGCACTTTATTTTAGCCTCCCAAAATAAGTAAGACTGGAGGCTACAAAGAAGGATTCTCAGACAGGAATGCCTGATACTTATAAAAAGAGACTATCAAGAAGAGCTGCCAGAGGCAGAAATTTTTAATTTAAGGCCTGCAGATATTCCTAACCAACACAGGTAGGCTTGGTGTTTGCTAGTACGATTATCCAGCCCTGAGTAACAGAATTAAAGGTTTCTCTATTAGACGCAGAGGTCATACTAGAAAAAGGATTTTACAAGATCAGATGACATTACATTGTTAAACTGTATCTTATGGGGAAGGACAACTGTAACACTAAAAGTTAAATATTAATTTGATAGTCCTGATAACTGGGGATATTAAAGACTGGTGAGGGAACTTCTATACACTAACATGTTCCGGCTGCTGCAACATTTATTCAGTACTCATGGTTTTTGTTTCTCTCATAGAAGAACCCATCCCCAGATGACTTTACAACCTGTTCTTCCCCAACCAGACTTCAATCCGAAATGACTTCTAAAAGGCAACTCATGTCCCCCAACTGACTTATAAAAGGCAACTCATGTCCCTCACGCCATGCTCACTCACTTCACCCTGTCTCAGGTCAGAAGAAGAAATAATGATTGACGCCACTCTTCTTACAACAATGGAGAGGAAGATAAGTAGACTATCAATATAAGTAATTAATTAAGTCTGGTAAAATCAGGGAGATCGGTTTTGGGTAAGTTCTAAAAATTTGGAGAATCTTACCTGAGGGATTAAAATTTCCTCAGTGCTCTTCCCCTAATCTATTAAAGATTTGAAAGGGACACAGAGAAAAGGGGGAAATGATAGACCCAACCTGATCTTTTATTAAAATTGAGAGCCATCTTGCCACAAAGCCATGAAAAGGTAATTTTGGCTTTACCATAAATTACTGCAAATTCTGAACCTGCTTGAAATGCCTGCCCGTGCCTTGAACTCACGCATGCCCGGCTCTCTGACCAGATAGCAGCCCTCTCTGAAACTTTAGTGACACATCATAAATATTTGCCTTCTCTGGCCAGACAACATCCCTCTCTGAGGCTCTAATGGTCCTCTGAATTCTGATGTAGGGACAGCAAAAAAAAAACTAAACTACCATTAGTGTGATGCTTGTCAGAGTTCTGTTATCTGTAACACCCCTTTTGTGTAACTTTCTGGGCTATAAAGCTGGGCTGTAGGAAAGCTGGGGTTGCTGTCTTGTTCCGGCTGTTTTGGGAGGGGAGGCAGCATGAAAGGTAGAAATAATAAGATTAATTTAATATGATTTTAATTAGAGTCAGTGGTCTTTTCTTGTGTCGTGGTCTAACAATTAACACTCCAAAAACATGGAGCTCTGACGGCCTAAAGACTTCTTGAGGAACTTCCTCTGAGGTTGGGCACTTGAAATATATGTTGTTGTAAGGAGCTTTAGCTTCCTTTCTAGTGAGACCATCAAAGATGGGTTTGAATCTATGTGACCTGGAGGACATGGTTTCTTGTATTCTAATGAACATAAGGCAGCAGTGCTGAATTTTCTCTTTGTAGGTAAACTGTGGCCACTGGGTGCTAAGTGTCTCCCCGTGTGGACTGTGAAGCCATTTTTTCATCCTCCACTTTTCGTGGTGTTTCGTGCTGCTGCACTGGGAGTTTGGTATTTGCTTCATGAAATACAAAGCGTTCAACTGGGACCCAGTTTTGGAGGGAGTTCTGTCACTTGTGGTGGGTCAGGGTCTGCAGGAGAATGCAACAACCAGGTTATATCTCACAGAGCTTGCCCCCTTGTACATAGAAATCTGACTCTGAACTTTGCCCTGGAACCTCTCCATGTAACAAGATGCCTTTACATAGAAGGTTCTGCTGGATGCACAATGTCAGTCACAAGCCATTTGGAAGGCAATGGCAAATCCTCATGGCCACACCACAGATGTATTATCACACACCTGCCCACCACTGCAATAGGCCCACTACTCAGCAGGCTCCAACTTACTGGCATCTTTGTTCACACCATTTTCATGAAACTCGGTCAATCATGGCATTCTCTTGTACACTAATGATCAGCAACAAGACATCCAAAGGTTCTCTAGTGCCACCTGATTATTGGAATTTCAAAAATTTCATTGTATTTATCTAGCCATTTTTCATGGATGAAGTTGGAGACACTGTGGGTTTCAGTTCATTCAGGAACCATTAAATGGTGAGGAAGCTCATTTCAATGAAAGCTCTGGAGAACTCTCACAGGCAAGTCTTCCCATAGAGTCTTCAAAAGGTCGCATGAAGCCAGGCCCATTGAGGTCTTCAATGTGACGTCCAAGGGTGTTCTGATTCTCAACTATGGCTGCCAAATCTTTCAGAATAAAATCATGTGATATCCTAGCTGAGATTCCAAGGCTCTGTGGAAAGCCACCCTGTCCTTGATCTCAGTTTCCAAGGGCGAATCCCATGCGTGGCCTCCTAAAATCTGAACACAGTTCATGGCAATATTTCTCTGAGATCAGTTCCAGAACTCAGACTTTAAGGGGAATCACACCAGAGTTCAAGCCCAGGTAGACCCAGTCATCACTTCCAACCGCCACACAAATGACCACAATTAAAACCAAAGCACTCCCACAAGGCCCTCATCTTCTTCCATATAGACACTCATCATAACCTGTGGTTCGAGGTTTCCATGAGGGGATCAGTCCAAGACAGTGTACAAAATAACCTCCCTTGCCCCTCATTTGCCTAAAGTCAGGGTTGCCTGGACACCCTTCCTGAGAACCAGGAGTGATCAAATAGGCCTGCCATAAATACTGCTCTGCTTCCCGAATTTGAGGCCTCCTGACTCTCGGGTGTATATTCTTTATGTGAATTGGAATCATGAGAAAACCCAAGCACCTATGGGCTATCTTCTGCAGGGTTTGAAGAACTCATTTGACACAAAGGATCCCTATTTTCAATTGATGGAGGTCAGGAACCTTACAGAGGAAGGCGAGAGACTTCGTCCACAATGACTGCTTTTTTGGCCATTTTGGTTTTGGAAGCACACATGTAATCTTTCTTTAGATCCATCAGGTTCTGAGAATCTATGCAACAGCCTCACACATTGCCACGAGTCTGATGCAGACACATCCCTTTCCAAAGCAATTAAGCAAAGAGCTACAGGTGATGCCCATTAATTTCCATTGAAAACCATTTTTTCAGGCTTCACAAAGGGGTGGACTGAGACAAAGACGTTTCTGACATTCAGGGCAACAGAACAATAGGTAAGCAAATGGCCCAAAGCAGGGTTTCTCGAATGATATCTGAGTTTTCTGAGATGATCCCATTCCCTTCAGCTATCCAGTACGTGGCCATGTCACAGAGCCTGGAGGTGGTACATATTGTGGACACCAAACCATGAGCCTATTCTGGAGAGTGGCCCGAATTCAAGAAGAAAACAGGAACTTAGGAAGATAGTAGTTGTTGCCCATCTATAAGGCAAGCCACAGTCCATATATAAATTGGGCAGGATGAATGCTGTGAAGCTTTCTACAAGACAGGAAACATCCATTGATGCATTCTTTTTTCTAATATCTACAACCACAGACACAGTGGGATAAACAGACATAAAAACACTCGCCTTATCAAAAGACTTACTAGAAACGATCCAATCCAAACCAAACAAAGCGACTTTCCTACCTATTCCCAGATCATGAGAAAAAACCACAGACTCACACGCACACCCACAAAGTCACCGCCTTCCCCCAAGTAGGTCTGTAACTATCCGGAGTGTCCTCTGACTGATGGGCCATACTATGTTCCCCCAAAATGGGCTATCCTATCTCAGATCTGGTCTCCTTGCCAACAATGTGAAGTTGTCAGGTGCCAGTGGTGAGCCACTACCTGCTTTCTCAGGAAAGGCCCCTCTTCAGAGCTCTCTTGGCATTTGGCCATCTTCACATCAGTAGTTACCAAGAAAGACTGACTCTGTCCTTGGTAAATCCAATCATGTGAGACCACTGGGACTGGGACTGGGACTGCCTCTGGGTGCCTGGCTTTTCGGATCCCAAGTTCAGAGAGTTCCATCACCAAGAAAGTGATGTAGGTCACTTACTTCTGGAACTGAATGAGGTCACTGCCTAGGCAATTACTTTTTCCTAACATTTGCTTCCAAGTGTCCCAATAGATGGAGGCTGCCCCTACTTCCTGTGACACTTTCACAAGTTAGAATGGTATATCAAACATAGCACCCGGAAGCAGCTCTCCACACAGGCCTGGTTTGGTCCATCTTCTCTACATTAAGAAGAGAGAGATTGCTTCAGACACACCCATTCATCCTGACCAGGTTGTTTGTCGTGGAAGATGACTTTTGCTCTCTCAGGTCCTTCATAGCTTCCTCTATCTTCCCCAGGGTTCATTTCTGCATGGACCTTTGAGGTTCTCAGCAGGTGGAAGGTCTCTTATGTTCCTGTATTGTAAGACCAACTCTGTCCCTGCTCTTCTGTAAAGTTAGATGGAGGGCAAAGAGTATGGTTAGGGTTAATAACATGTTTGATTTGGGTTAGGAATCATTCTGCTGGATGAATAATGGTATTGGGAACCTGCGATATTTGTAAGTATATATAGAGGTGAAATATATGTATGAAAACAGAAATCTAGGTAAGATTTGCAGCCCAGAAGGGCATTGGATCCTTGATTGGGATACTTAGCTTTGAATTATGTTCTGCACATGTGTCTCAGATAAATCTATACACAATGGTATAGGACCTTGTACTTGGATGATTGAATGTCGAAGAGAACATCCAGTCTAAAAAGGATAGTTGGTAGGATTAGGAAGATAGTTGGTAGAATTAGAAAAAAAGAGTGAGTATAGGATTTGAAAAAAAAGTTCTTTAGCAATAGGGTTTCAGGTAGAGAGAAAATGTAAATGTCAGCACATGTGAAGAGTTGGTCACAATGATGAATTGGGGAAAATATGTAGGAAAGCAGATATCAATAGAGACATAGGAAATCAGGCAAATGATAAAGTGATTGATTGGATTAGACATTTTCAGCAGGCTTGAAGTTGAATATATAATCTTAGGAAGAAACACATATGTAGTCACCAATAGGATTGACATTTGAGAGCATTAGCCAACCTGGACACGGGTGATTTTTATAATCCATACTCATATTCCATTTAGGCTTTGGTACAATCGTAAGTGTGACTTTGCATTTTCTTGCCAGAATATTACTGTGATAAAATGTATATGTAGATCAGGTGACATGAGTATTTCTTGCACCATTTCTGGGAGCAATATTTTGAAGAGGTATAAATTAGTATTGGGGGCACAAATAGGTGTACCATGTGTGTATGAATATAGAGAGAATGATTGAATAGACCATACTGTGAATAAATAATATAACTTGTTCCAACTTTACAAATTGGAATAAATTTATATCTCAAAATACATAGCAAATCTTATATTGATATACATACATTCATTCCAACCAGTTATACATCTAATGGTAATATTAGGGTTGTAGTTTATCATAAATTCTGTGTGAGTTTTGCTTCAAAATTGATTATGGAAATCGAAAATAATGTATTTGGAAAGAAGTCTCATGAAATGAGCAGTCAAAAACAAGTAGGAATATATGTGTTCTGAAGCAGGAAGTGATTGAATGTGTTACAAATGTCTTTAAATTTGTGAACTTGTGGATGAAATGTACATTTTATGATGTACAAAAACTGAAGAAATAGAAATGTACCAGTGTTGAATAAAATTGAACGTCAAAATACACATCATGTCCCATAGGAATCTAGTAGCATTGATGTTAAAGTGGGTCAGTTACTGTAGAAATATAAGGATTTGTTTGCACCATTCACTGAAGTATGTTTTCAGTACTAGAAAACAAATATGTATTTCAGGTGGATGAATGTTTCTGAAAATAATCTTATGAAAAGTTGATTATAAAACCACATACATGAACATTAGTGAATTTAGGGAGTGTATAATAAGACACATGTATTTCATATTTTGAAAAATCTAGAGTGTATATATATATACACACACACAAATACATTGGAAAGTAGAAAATATATGCCAATCAAAATTCATCATGAAATATATATCATCCACAGATCCAAAAATATTAATTTTACTGAACATGGATTTATGTATAATGTTGCTCAACTAAAAAGCTCACTCATAGTTTGAATTTTCAGTTCCAAAAGCATTTAGGAGGAGTGATTTCTTCTCATACTTTGTATCTGCCAAGTTAGCCACCTCACAAAAATGTACATGTATTCCAGGTAGGATTTTGTATGTGCATATAAAAATACATGTGCTGAATTGGCTACAGAAAATGGGAGACAGGAATTCACATGTGTGTTAACTTTAAAAACACATGGAGAACAATTTCAAGAAAAAAATTGACAAGATTTATAACTCCTACCCTATATCATGGAAAAGGCAAGACCAACTATTCACCATGCCTCCTCTGAACTGCTTGTATTTCTATTCTGTTTGGGTTATTTTTCTCCATCATATTAGTATTAGTAGTCAGAGTCTAGTAGGGTATGGGTTAGTGTCAGAGTTTCAGTATTTCGAATGAAAAATTGCAAAATGTATCCAATGTGTATGTAAATATGTGCTACACAAAAATCTTCCCACTCTTATCCAGAACAATGTCTTGACAATACCTTCGCCCCAAGTAAGAAACAATTAGAGGAAAAGAGTTAGAAATTCCGTGAATACATATCTGGAATGGAATACAATCAGGAGTTCACAATCTTGGAAGTGGTAGAGGAGTTTTCAAAAGTAAGGAACAGGGTAAACACTCCACAAAAATGGAATTCTGCTGGCCTAGAGACTTCTTGGGAAACTCTCTGTGAGGTTGGGCACTTGAAATATATGTTGTTGTCAGGAGCTTTAGCTTTCTTTATAGTGAGACCATAAAAGCTGGGTCTGCATCTATGTGACCTGGTGGACATTGTTTCTTTTTTTCCCAATGAACATGAGGCAGCATTGCTGAATTCTCCCTTTGTAGGTAAACTGTGGCCCCTGGGGGCTAAATGTCTCCCCATGTGGACTGTGAAGCCATATGGTCATCCTCTATTTTCGTGGTGTTTTTTGCTGCTGCACTGGAAGTTTGGTACTTGCTTCACGAAATACAAGGAGTTTAAATGGAACCCAGTACGGGAGGGAGTTCTGTCACGTGTGGTGAGTCAGGGTCTGCTGGAGAATACAAGAACCAGGCTTCTATCCCACATAGCTTGCCCCCTTGACTATAGCAACCTGATTTTGAACAGCGTCCTGAATCCTCTCCATATAACAAGATGCCTTTACATATAAGGGTCTGCTGGTTTGACCATGTCAGTGACAAGCCATTTGGAAGCCAATGGCAGATCCACATGGCCCCACCACAGATGTTTTATCACACACCTGCCCACCATTGCTCTAGGCCCACTACTCAGCAGGATCCAACTTTCTGGCATCTCTGTTAAACACCATTTTAATGAAAACCAATCAATCAAGGCACTGTCTGGTATACTCATTGTTGGAAAAAGTATAAACGGCAGCCATACCCCAGAGAAAAACCCCAACATGGCGCCTAAGGACTTCTTCTTCCTACCTACTTCTTTTCTGAAGTGGCGCGAAAAGTTCCCGCCTGGTGAACTCTCCCACTGGTGCCAATTTCAAATCTCGCTGGCGGGGAACCTTAGCCCCAATGAGAACTAACTCCTGGGCTCCGGAGCTGATATCTGAAAGAACTTGCCAATAAACGGGTTGCCTGCCATTTATCTAAGTCCTTTCATCTCCTCCTTAGTTCTATATAAGCACACAGCTTTTTGCAATAAAATTGGAATTCTCCCGGCGAAGTGCCTTTGAGTGGGGAGTTCTTTCATTTTGGTGCCCCGTTTGAGGATACGGGTGAGCTCTTTCCAACAAGAGCCCCGTCCCCAGTTCCGCCCAGCCACTCCGTCCTGGTCCGCTCTTTTCAGACGCCAGCTTCCTGCACTCACCACTGATCTGATGTATGTAAGCTTCCCCTGACCCCGGCTCGCCAACTTCCTTCGGGCTACCGCTAGTTTTGTGACCCTGATCGTCCAGCACACTCTAGACACCCGGTAGGGGAGAGGGAATTCCTCCCATCAAGACCTTTACTGGTCACAGTGGACCCTCTAGTGATCCGTTTCCCTTTGGGGCATGAGGGTTCTGAGTTTACACTAGAGGCTCTGTGGTTTTTCCTCCTTTGCTGCCACTGCTGCTGCCGGCTAGATTTGCTGTTTCCTGCAGGGCTGCTGTGTCTGGCTGAAGCTGCCTCTCTGCTCAGGGAAAACTGAACTCCCGTCCTAGAACTGCATTCTGCTGGAGCTGGAGTTCTGTTTTCATTACTGACTTCTTCAGCTGCGTTCGAAAACTTTCGTGACGTCAGGTTGCCCATGGCTCCAAACCCATTGGGTCTTCCAGATCGCACTTCACTGGTGACGACCAGGTAGTACCCTCTGTATTTCCTCGCGACAGCTGGTCATTTTGGGGACACCCACGTGACCCCCATTCGCCCTGAATTTCCTGGAAGCCGTTCCAGCTCGGGTTTTCTCTTTGTCTCTCTCGCTTACTCTTATTCTCTCTCTCTCTCTCTCTCTCTCTCTCTCTCTCTCTCTTCCATCTCTCCCTGTGACAATGGGCACCTCTTCATCTGTACCTGAAGCCTCACCTCTCAAATGTTTAATTAAAAATCTGGCCACACTCTCCCTCACACCAGACATCAAGTCCAAAGTTTTAATTAAATTCTCTACCCAAGATTGGCCTCCATATCCACTGGATAATGGCAATCATTGGCCTCCAGAAGGCTCCTTAGATCCAAACCTCCCCTGGGACCTTTTTAACTACTGCCAGCGTCTGGAAAAGTGGAGGGAGATTCCCTGCATTGAAGGTATTAGCCTTCCCACACAGCACCTTGTCTCTGCTCCTCCTGCCCTCCCCGTCAGGTCCTCCTTGCTTGCAATCCCCTCTCTTTCCCTACTTCTACTTCTGACTTCACAGATTCTTCCTCATTCAACCCAGCAGATGAACCCCCACCTTCTCCCCAGCCCCATCTGCCCCTTCTCTTCTTCAATACCCTCCTCATCCTCTGCCTGATTCCATGGATCCTCAGCCTTCCATTTTATCCCCCTCCCCTCCGTCCTCTTCTGCCTGCTCCACTTCCTCCTCTTCCAAAGAGACACTCCCTTCCCCTCCCTCTCCTTCCTGTCCTCCGCCTGCCTCTCTCAGTCCTCCTTTTACCAGGTCTAAAGGACTCCTTCCCACCCCTAAGACAATCGCACCCCTTCGTGAGGTAGCTGGTCCCGAGGGTGTCATCAGAGTCCACGTGCCCTTCTCCAGGTCAGACATTACTCAGCTAGAGAGCAAGTTAGGCTCAATCACCACTAAACCCACCACTTACATTCGGGAGTTTCAATGGGTCCTGCAAGCATATAGCCTCACTCATCATGCCATATACATGCTCTTGGCCAATACACTTCTCCCCGAGGAAAGGCAATGGGTCTGGGAGCTAGCCCAAGCCCATGCTGATGAAAATCATAGGACCAATCCTGACCACCCCACGGGCTCTCATGCTGTCCCAGAGCAGGAACCCTATGGGATTACAACACCCCTGAAGGCTTACAGACTCATGACCTTTTTACATCCTGCCTCTTGGCGGGCCTGAAAAAGGCGACCCACAATGCTGTTAACTTTAAAAAGGTGCAGGAGGTCATTCAAAGGAAGGAGGAAACACCTTCAGAATTCCTGGATAGACTAACCAAGGCCCTTCAACACTGCACATAACTCGACCCAGAAACCCCTGATGGCCGTCATCTCTTAATGACATATGTTCTGGCCCAAAAATACTCTGACATTAAAGCCAAGCTTAAAAAGCTTGAACAGGGCCCTGCTACTTCTCAGACCGAAATCCTCGCTGTCTCTTTAAAGGTTTTTCATGGTAGAGAGGATGAAAGTGAATGTCATAGGAAGAGAGCTGAAAATGCCAAATTCCAAATGTTGGCCCAGGTCATTCAGAGAAGGCCATCACCACGCCGTCCCAATGTGACACCCCCTGGAGCTTGCTTCAAATGTGGTAAGGATTGTCCTTCGCCGAGAACACCCTACAACCCCTGCCCAACATGCCATCAAAGGAGACACTGGGGGGAAGACTGCCCAACAACCCGGAAGGGAGGTTGGTCAGCCACCCGGCAACCCCAGCCTCTCCTGGGCTTGGCAGAGGAGGAATGATGGAGCCCTGGGCCTTCCCTCCAGATTATTACCATCAAGAATCAAGAACCTAGGGTCACCTTCCTGGTGGATGGAGGCTTCATTACCTTCCTTTTGGATACTGGTGCCACTTTTTCGGTCTTGAGGGAGTATTGGGGTTCTACCACACCCTCAAAAACTCCTATTGTCGTGGTAGGAGGTAAACATATTTTCCCTCAAAATCCCTTTTGTCCTTCACTCACTCCTTTCTCGTTATGAGCCATTGCCCCATTCCCCTTCTGGAAAGGGACATACTCTCACTATTAAAAGTCACCATTCACATATCACCCCACACCTCTCCTACCTCTCACTTCCTCATGATGTTCCTAGGGGCAGATACACCTCCTCCATGCACTCTCCCACGACTATCTAAACCAGTTAACCCTGAGTTTTGGGACACAACTACACCCTTTATGGCTAAATGCAGTCCTATTCATATTGTCTTACTGGAGCCTTCAAGATATATTAGTCAACCATGATATCCACTCACAACCACAGCCTTCCTCGGATTAGAAGCCATCATCCAGGATTTATAATTAAAGGGGTATCTTAGGCCTACACACTCTCTTTTCAACACCCCCATTCTGGCAGTTAAGAAACCTAACGTGTCCTACAGGCTGGTTCTAGACCTTCCCCTTGTCTACTCCTCTGTGGTCCCCATCCACCCGCTAGTGTCCAACCCCTACACCCTCCTCTCTCAGATCCCTGCCACTACTACCCACTTCTTGGTTCTAAATTTGAAACATGCATTCTTTTCTATTCCCTTGTTCTCAGAATCTCAGGATATCTTTGCTTTTACTTGCACTGACTCTCACACCCGCCATTCTCATCAGCTTACCTGGACTGTCCTCCCACAGGGATTCAGGGATAGCACCCATCTCTTTGGCCAAGTTCTTGCCCAGGACCTCACATCCTTTCACCCTACCTGTCCTGACTCTACTCTCCTTCAATATGTCGATGATCTTCTTCTATGTAGTCCCTCTGGGAACACTCTCAATCCCACACTGCACAGCTTCTTAATTTCCTAGCAGACAAGGGAAATAGGAAGTCTCCCCACAAGGCCCATGTTTCCCAGTCTTCTGTCACCTTTCTTGGTTTTTGCCTTACACCCAGAAAAAAGGAAATAACACTGGATAGGAGGCAACTCCTCTCTGATCTTCCAGTGCCCCATACAAAAGCCAAAATACTATTATTCCTAGGACTAGCAGGTTATTTTAGGGCCTGGATCCCAAATTATTCTCTTCTATACAAATCCTGTATGAACTAGCAAAGGGACCCCCTAGTGAATCTCTTGCCTCCTCCCCAAACTACCACTTGCGCAGGCTTCAGCAACTTGTCTTAAAGGCACTTGCCCTTCACCTTCCTGATCTTTCAAGACCATTTCATGTATATGTCCATGAAAAAGGGAGGCAAGAACTTGGGGTCTTAGGTCAAAACTATGGGCCTACATTTGCACCTGTGGCATATTTGTCCAAGCAAATTGACCCTACCATCCGTGAGTGGGCCCCTTGCTTAAGAGCTCTGGCTGCTGGACAAATTTTACACAAAGAAGCCTCTAAGCTTACTTTTGGGGCCCCTTTAACTATCCACTCCCCACATCACTTGAAGGATCTTTTAGCTTATAAGGGCTTTCAAACCCTTCCTCCATCCAGAGTTCTGTCACTCCTCACTTCCTTTCTGGAAAACCCTAACATTACTTTCCTCCCCTGCTCTGCACAGAACCCTGCCTCACTGCTCTCAATGACTCCCACGTCTAACACACCAACTCATAATTGGTTGGAAACCTTAGATGATTTCCTCCCCTGTCATTCTTCCATTTCTGAGAGACTACTAGCCAAGCCTGACCTTATCTGGTTTACTGATGGCAGTTCCTTTAGGCAGAATTGCACTCATTACTTTGGATACACTGTAGTTTCAGCCACTGAGATTATAGAGGCCAAAGCTCTGCCTTCAGGAACTACCAACCAGCAGTCTGAACTTATAGTAGCCACTCGTGCCTGCCTTCTAGCACAAGGAAAATCCCTAACCCTTTATACTGATTCAAAATATGTCTTCCATATCTTATCCCATGCTGCAATATGAAAGGAGCGAGGCCTACTTACCACCAAAGGTAATGTGATCACTAATTCGGCTCTTATAACCAATCTGATAAAGGCCTCCCACTTACCCACCCAGGTGGGAGTTGTCCATTGTAGGTCTAATTAGAAGGACGTCTCTCTTATCACTGAGGGCAATGCCAAAGCTGACCAGGCGGAACAAATGGCTGCTACCACTTCCAATGATGGACCCCCTGGGGGACATATAATGGCCACTTTAGACAGCTCATCTGAAGCCCCTACTTCTTCCAGTAAGAACAAGGATCTCTTCAAGTTCCTTCATACTCTATTCCTTTCCAATTCTCAGTCTTTGACCCTCTTTTTACAGAGCTTCTTCTCGCTCACCCTCTCTGACAAAGCCATGCTACAGAATATAGCCTCTAATTGTCAGATCTGTCAGTGGACCAACACTTATACTCCTTTAAGGCCCAAACCTTTTCCTTCCCACCAAGCCCGGGGACACATTCCCACTGCTGACTGGCAGGTAGACTTCACCAACATGCTCACAGTATGGCGCACTAAATACCTCCTTGTCTTTGTGGACACTTTCTCTGGTTGGATTGAGGCATTTCCCACTTCCAATAAAACGGCTTCCACTGTAGCTTTAATCTTACTGACAGACATCATCCCCAGGTTTGGTATGCCCACTTCTCTACAATATGACAATGGCCCTGAGTTTATTTCTAGAATCACACAAAAGGTCTCTCAAGCCCTCTCCTTCAAGTGGCATTTCCACTGTCCATATTATCCACAAGCTTCAGGGAAAGTGGAAAGGGTAAATTGTACTCTAAAGGAAGTCCTTACCAAAATGACAATGGAATTAAACTTAGACTGGGTCAAACTCCTTCCCTTGGATTTGCTTCGAATCAGAGCTCTCCCTAAAAACCATCTTTACTGTCTCCCTTTGAGATAATATATGGAAGACCTCTTATACCCCCTGGGTTGGTCATTTCACAAGGACCTCTCACCCGAGATTTGTCTTTGCCTCTTTTGTATCATCTCCGCTCGGAACTCTGGAAATATCAGGACTGGCTTCATCCGGACCCAGTGTCCTCTCCAAACACTTCTCCCTTAACACCTGGGAGTCTAGTATATTATAATACCCCAGAGGAGAAAGGGACTCTTGCCCCAAAATGGGAAGGCCCCTATCCTGTCATTCTCTGTACCCCCACTGCCGCCAAACTCTCCTTACCAGACAACCATCTAACTCCCTGGATTCACATTTCTAGGTTGAAGCCATATCACCAGCAGGCCCCACCTGCTGACGACAGGACCAACCCAGAGGAACTCCAAGAATCACCTCCTGAACCTCCCATTAACTCCTGCTCTCCACAATCATCTCACCCATTTAAGTTGCGGCTCACACGGTGTTCCATGCAGCCCAATTCCTCTTAAAAAAGTCACAATGGGCTCTCTCAACACCCTAATCTTCTGTAACTGCTTGTTTTTTGTGCTCTGCTTATTTTCTGTGCCCTATCGGGACTGGTCTTTACCCTCCTCTCCTACCATGTATTTATTCACTCTTCAGGAACGATACTCAGAACATGGCATGTAGAAGGTCCGTGCAGTGGATGCAACTACTTGCTTCATCCACAACTGCACCTCTATTTCCCTAAAATTGTCACCTTCAAGGACCTTCGTCCCTGGTAGCTGGAACTGGCTTTTCATTTGCTTCCTTTTTGATCAAACAAAAGACTATTGTCATTGGTGGCCTGAGATATATAATGGGTGCCCCTATTGGTCATGCAGGTTCCATGATGAACATGGTAGCTATTCTTACCACTCACTTTGTTACCCTAAAGTGTGGACTTCTAGTTACCTAAAGTGGGATAAAGTCTCTTTATCTGATAACAATGGATGGTATACTTTAGATATACCTAACCCCAAGGCCAAACGTTGGGACTATGTTGAGTTTGCTGTCTATGCTCGGACAACCTCAGCCAGACCCACAGGGTGGATGACAGTTGGCCGCACCCTGATTATGCCACCTAAGGCAACCATCCAGGTAGTTGAACACATTAAGGAGTCAGAATCAAAACTTTTAGATCTTATCCATAGCTCATCCACAAAGGATTCAGACCCTTCAACCCCCTCAGGTCCCCCTGACACATGGCTCAATTTGTTACACCAATCTCTTCGATTATTAATCTCCACCCCTCTTTTTGTGCCTCCTTCTCAGTGCTTTCTCTGTGCTTCACTTAGTCCCATTAGCGGCAGGAAATATTTCAGCAAAAACCTACAATTTCTCTAAGAAAGGACAACCCCTACATGTGACACGTATCCCACTGTGGGAAAGTTATTTCACCAATACTTTATTTGCTTTCATCTGTTTCCACCTGCCAATAATGAATCCTTTACCCATTTGTTCCTTGAGCTTAAGCACCCAATCGAGCCCTGCATTTATGCAACCTGGACATTTCCTCTGCTGTAATGGGTCTTTAAGTACCTCAACGATCAATGTCTCTGGCACCTGTTTCTTGGTTACTGTAGTTCCTCAGCTGTCTTTGTATACTCCCACCGAATTCCGACAGTTGGCCCTACCTTCCTGAACCCGTAGGGCAGTCTTTCTGCCGGTTCTGGTAGGCCTCACTTTAACAACCTCAGTGGCGGGTCTCGGATTCTCTGGTGGAGCTATAGGTCATGCTCTATGGGCATTCAAAGACCTGCAACAAAAACTGCAGGAAGCACTCGATACCACTGCTGAGTCTCTGGGCTCCTTGCAGCGCCAGGTTACTTCATTGGCACAAGTGGCTTTACAGAACCAAAGGGCAATTGATCTTCTCACTGCAGAAAAAGTGGGTACATGCCTATTCCTCAGAGAGGAATGTTGCTCTTATGTTAATGAATCTGGACTGATAGAAAAAAATGTTGTTAAATTGCAGAAATTATTGACCAAATTGCTCAAACCTAGCTCCTCCAATTCCATAACAGGGTTCTTCCAATCCTATCTTGCCATGTACTTACTACCTATCTTGGGGCCCCTTATTGGGATGCTCCCTTTTTTTGCTCTCTTGCCATGCATAATGAAGTTCCTTCAAACCCAACTGCAAAAAATTTCTAATCAAAATTTCAACCAGCTTTTGCTTAGGCACTACCATCCTCTGATGACCGATGAACCCCTAACATCTCCAAGAGAACAGTTCACTCAGTGATGAAGCTCACTACCAGGCACGATGGAATGCAACGTACATCAGACAGCAGGAGGCAACGAGCTTGGAGAACCTCTCAAGCTGCCATCCTGGATTCATGAGTCTTTATGACCTTCTAAGCTTCCTCATGGCCCTTGGCCTCTTCTATGTCAGTCCCCCAACATGGAACTTCTGCCAAAAATTGACCTTTGCTTTAATTTTTATCTTCATTCTGTTTTTATTCGCTCTGATCTTCTTCAAGTGCTGGTGACGCCATGACCAGGCAACGCTTCCAGTATTTCCTAGAGTCTCTGTTACAGGACCAGTAGCTGATACCAACAATCTCCTCCATCCAGGACTGGTTTCATGCCATCGACAACTTGTGGCATCAGGGAACTTTCATAGACTTTACCCCTACTGAAGTAGCTATCTATACCACTGGCTTTTATTTCTGGCTGCCATGATATCCCCAGACCTGGCCCCCGAGCATTTGTCCACTTCCCTTTCTAGGCCCCACAGCACCCCCACACAGCAGGCAGCAGCCAGAAATGACAAACAATGCCCCACTTTCTAAGAAAACAAAAAGGGAGGAATGTTAGGAAAAGTATAAATGGCAGCCATACCCCAGAGAAAAACCCCAACATGGCACCTAAGGACTTCTTCTTCGTACCTTCTTCTTTTCTGCAGTGGCGTTAAAAGTCCCTGCCCTTGTTAACTCTGCAGCCAGCGCCAATTTCAAATCTCACTGGTGGGGAACCTTACCCCCAATGAGAATTAATTCCTGGGCTCCGGAGCTGATATCTGAAAAAACTTATTCTCAGAACATGAGACCAAATCACAAACCCACAACCACACCCACAAAGGCACCTCCTTCCCCCAAGTAGGTCTGTGACTATTCGGAGTGTTCTCTGACTGCTGGGCCATACTATGTTCCTCCGAAATGGCCTGTCTTGTCTCAGATCTGGTCTCCTTGGTCAACTCTGTGAAGTTGACAGGAACCAGTGGTGAGCCACTACCTTCTTTCTCAGGAAAGGCCCCTCTTCAGAGCTCTTCTGGCATTTGGACATCTTCAAATCAGTAGGTACCAAGAAAGACTGACCCTCTCCTTGGTAAATCCAAACAAGTGAGACAACTGGGACTGGGACTGGGACTGGCTCGGGGTGCCTGGCTTCCTGGATCCCAAGTTCAGAGAGTTCCAACACCAAGGAAGTGAGGTGAGGTCACTTCCTTCAGGAACTGAATGAGGTCACTGCCTTGGCAACCACTTTGTTTTAGCAGTTGCTTCTTATGGTCCCTTTAGATGGAGGCTGCCCCTACTTCCTGTGACCCTTTCATAAGTTAGAATGGGATATAATCCATAGGCTCTCAGGAACAGCTCTCCAAAAGGCCTGGTTTGGTCCGTCTCCTCTACATTAAGAAGACAGAGGCTGATTCAGACACCAAACTTCATCCTACCAGGTTGTTTTCCATGGAAGATGACTTTTGCTCTCTCAGGTCCTTCATAGCTGCCTACATCTTCTCCAGGAATCATTTCTGCACATACCTTTGAGGTTCTCATCAGGTGGAAGATCCCATACATTCCTGTATTGTAAGACCAACACTGTCATTGCTTTTCTGTAAAGTTAGATTGAGGGAACAGTGTATGGTTAGTGTTAATAACATTTTCAATTTTGATTAGGAACCATTCTGCTCGATGAACAATGGTATTGGGAACCTGTGATATTTATAAGAATATAGAGGTGAAATATATGAACGAAAAGAGAAATCTAAGTAAGATTTGAAGCCCAGAAGGTCATTGGGTTCTTGATTGGGATACTTAGCATTGAATTACGTTCTGCACAGATGTCTCAGATAAATCGATATACAATGGCATAGGACCTTGTACCTTGGATGATTGAATGTAGAAGAGAACATCCAGTCAAAAAGGGATAGTCGATAGGATTAGGAAGACAGTAGGTAGGTTTAGGAAGAAGAGTGAATATAGGATTTGGACCAAAGTTTTTTAGCAATAGGGTTTCGGTTAGAGAGTGAATGTTAGTGATAGCACATGTGAAGATTCAGTCACAATGATGAACTGGGGAAAATATGTAGGAAAGCAGATATCAATAGACACATTACAAAATCATTCAAAGTGTAAAGTGAGTGACAGCTTTAGACGTATTCAAAGGGTTGAGTTTGAATATATAATCTTTGGAAGAAACAAATATGTAGTCACCAATAGGATTTTCATTTGAGATCATTAGGCAACCTGGACATGGATGTTTTTAGTAATCCAGGATCACTTTCCATTTAGGTATGGTACAATCATAAGTGAGAACTTTGCTTTTTCTGTTCAGAATATTACTGTGATAAAATGTATATGTAGATCAGGTTACATGTATTTGTTCCACCATTTCTGGGAGCAATATTTTGAAGACGTATAAATTAGTATTGGGGGTACAAAGAGGTGTACCCTGTGTCTATGAATATAGAGATAATACATGAATAGACCATACTGTGAATAAATAATATAACTGGTTCCACTTTAAATAATGGATTGAATTGATATCTGTAACTAAGTAAGAAATCTTATATTGATATACAATCATTCTTTCCAACCACTTATACATTTAAAGGTAATATTAGGGTTATGGTTTATCATGACGGGTGTTTTGCTTCAAATATGATAAAGGAAATCGAAAATAATGTGTTTGGAAAGAAGTCTCATGAAAAGAGCAGTCAAGAAACATGGATGAATACATGGGTTCTGAAGCAGGAAGTGATTTGAAGTTAAACAAATGCGTATAAATTTGCTAAATTGTGGATGAAATATTTATATATCCTCTGATGTGCATAAACTGAAGAAATAGTAATGTTCCAGTGTTGAATAAAAATGAACGTCAAAATGCACATCATGTCCCATAGGAATCTAATCTACTTGCATTGATGTTAAACTCGTGTCAGTTACTGTAGAAATATTATGATTTGGCTTTTTTTTTTTTGGTGTTATAATACAATTTATTTTAGTACTAGCATGCCACAGAATGTAGAGGAAGGAACAATGGATTATTATTATCATTGTGATAATTTAAGGTTTTATATCACATTAAGCTATAATATGGCATAATATATCTTATGAATTAGAGAAAAATTTTTTTTAAAAAACCTATTATTTAAGGACCATATGCACTGACAATTTAAATGGCTTTCTCGAGATTTCAATTTCTATCAATTGAGTATTAATTGCCAAATATTTATTTTAGTACTTTTCATATTCATAATTGATATAAAGTCAATTGTTTAATTCTTCTTGTAAGTAGTTACTTATTACAGCAGGGACATTATTAATAATTCTAAATCTTTATAAGAAAAATGGTACAAAGTTATTTTCATGCAAAATTAAGAATAATTGCCTTCTCTGAATGTTTGATTGTTAATACATATAACAAAGAGCTTTTGATGAGTCTCTTCCGCAGTAAAACATAAAATGCAAAGATATAGTTGGGTATGTATGTCCAAATAAAGATAAGAAGAAATACACATTATTAGCTAGAAACAATTAAATAAAAGATGAAAAGAAAAATCCAATACATTGTACGAACTTGTCAGATGAGGTAGTATTCTGGAAGAATAGCCTAAGGCTAGACATGGTCCATGACAAAATATTAACTAAAAAAATGAAATATGAAAAATATAGGAAATGCTATGAATTTTTCATGAAGGTAGGTGAATTATCCTTTAATCTCATTTTATGTGCATTTTCAAAAGCCAAATTTCTGGTAAAATAAATTTGTGATAGTTACAACTACACAAAACAAAGTTTCTGCTTAGCAAAATGAATGCATCTCAACCCTTTTTTAGCTGATTTCTTCCCACTCAATTTTAAACCTTTATTTATTTATTTATTTTTCTTGGTTGTTCAAAACATTACAAAGCTCATGATATATCATCTTTGATACATTTTTCTCATTTGGTTTATGAACTCCCATTTTTTCCCCAAATAAGAATTGCAGAAACACATTGCTTACACATTCACATTTTTACATAATGGCATATTAGTGACTGTTGTATTCTTCTACCTTTCCTATCCCCTACTATCCCCCCTCCCCTGCCCTCCCATCTTCCCTCTCTACCTCATGTGCTGTTGTTTAATTCTCTCCATTATTTCCGCCCCATTTCCCCTCACAACCTATTATGTGTAATTTTGTGTATCATTGAGGGTATTCTACCATTTCCATATGCTTTCTCTTCTCTCTCCCTTTTTCTCCCCCCACACGTCTTTGTATAATGTTAATCTTTTCCTCATGCTCTTCCTCCCTTTCTGTTCTTAGTTGCTCTCTTTATATCAAAGAAGACATTTGGCATTTGTTTTTTTAAGGATTGGCTAGCTTTGCTTAGCATATTCTGCTCTAATGCCATACATTTCACTGCAAATTCTATGATTTTGTAATTTTTTAGTGCTGCGTAATACTCCATTGTGTGTAGATTCCACATTTTTTTTAATCCATTCATCTATTGAAGGGCATCTAAGTTGGTTCCACAGTCTAGCTGTTGTGAATTGTCCCGCTATGATCATTGATGTGGCAGTATCCCAATAGTACGCTGTTTTAAGATCCTCAGGGAATAGTCCAAGAAGTGTGATAGCTTGGTCAAATGGTGGATCCATTCCCAGCTTTCCCAGGAATCTCCATACTGCTTTCCAAATTGGCTGCACCAATTTGCAGTCCCACCAGCAGTGTACAAGTGTCCCCTTTTCCCCACATCCTCGCCAACACTTACTGTTGTTTGACTTCCTAATGGCTGCCGATCTTACTGGAGTGAGATGGTATCCTAGGGTGGTTTTGATTTGCATTTCTCTGACTGCTAGAGATTGTGAGCATTTTTTCATGTACTTGTTGATTGATTGTATGTCCTCTTCTGTGAAGTGTCTGTTCAGGTCCTTGGCCCATTTGTTGATTGGGTTATTTGTTACCTTACTTTTTAATTTTTTGAGTTCTTTGTATATTTTGGATATTAGGGCTTTATCTGAAGTGAGAGGGGTAAAAATTTGTTCCCAGGATGTAGGTTCTCTATTTACCTCTCTTATTGTTTCTCTTGCTGAGAAAAAAAAAAAAAACTTTTAGTTTAAGTAAGTCCCATTAATTTATTCTTGTTATTAACTCTTGGGCTATGGGTGTCCTATTAAGGAATTTGGAGCCCGATCCCACAGTATGTAGATCGTAGCCAACTTTTTCTTGTATCAGATGCAGTGTCTCTGATTTGATATCTAGCTCCTTGATCCATCTTGAGTTAACTTCCTTGCTTGGCGAGAGAAAGGGATTCAGTGTCATTTTGTTGCATATCGATTTCCAATTTTTCTAGCACCATTTGTCCTTCGTATATTGCAGGTTTTTAGCCCCTTTTATCAAATATAAGAAAGTTGTAATTTTGTGGAATGGTTTCTGTGTCCTCTATTCTGTACCATTGGTCCACCTGCCTGTTTTGGTACCAGTACCATGCTGTTTTTGTTACTATTGCTTTGTAGTACAGTTTGAAGTCTGGTATCGCTATACCTCCAGATTCAAACATCCTGCTTAGAATTGCTGTTGCTATTCTGGGTCTTTTGTTTTTCCATATGAATTTCATGATTGCTTTATCTTTTCTACAAGAAATGTCGTTGGGATTTTGATTGGCATCAATTTAAACCTGTAGAGAATTTGGGTAATATCGCCATTTTGATGATGCTAGTTCTGCCTATCCATGAATTGGGTATATTTTTCCATATTCTAAGATCTTCTTCTATCTCTTTATGTTTCTGTAGTTTTCATTTATAAATCTTTCACCTCTTTTGTTAGGTTGATTCCCAACTATATAATTGTTTTTCCAATTATCTTATTTTCTTTGAGGATATTTTGAATGGAGTGGTTTTCCTCATTTCCATTTCAGAAGTTTTGCTGCTGATATACAGGAATGCCTTTGATTTATGCGTGTTGATTGTATATCTTGCCACTTTGCTGAATTTATTTATTAACTCTAGCAGTTCCTCTGTAGACCCTTTTGGGTCTGTTAAATATATTATCATGTCATCCGCAAATAGCGATAATTTAAGTTCTTCTTTTCCTAGTTTTATGCCTTTAATTTGTTTTGTCTGTCTAATTGCTATGCCTAGTATTTCAAGAACTGAATTAAATAGAAGTGGTGATAGAGGGCATCCCTCTTGTTCCAGATTTTAGAGGGAATGCCTTCAGCTTTTCTCAATTTAGGATGATGCCAGCCTGAGGTTTAGCATATATAGCTTTTACAATCTTGAGGTAAGTTCCTGTTATCCCTAGTTTTTCTAGTGTTTTCAACATAAAGGGATGCTGAACTTTGTCGAATGTTTTTTTCTGAATCTATCGATACGATCATATGGTTGTTGTCTTTAAGTCTATTGATGTGGTGAATAGCATTTATTGATTTCCGTATAATGAACCAGCCTTGCATCCCAGGGATGAATCCTACATGATCATGGTGCATAATTTTTTTGATATGCTTTTGTATTCGATTCACCAAGATTTTATTGAGAATTTTTGCATCCAAGTTTATTAGAGATATTGGTCTGTAGTTTTCTTTCTTTGAAGTGTCTTTGTCTGGTTTTTGGGATCAGGGTGATATTGGCCTCATAGAATGAATTTGGAAGAGTTCCTTATTTTTCTATTTCTTGAAATAGCTTGGAAAGTATTGGTATTAATTCCTTTTTGAAGGTTTTGTAGATCTCTGCTGTATACCCATTCGGTCCATGGCTTTTTTTGGTTGGTAGTATTTTGATGGCTTCTTCTATTTCTTCCTTTGTTATTGGTCTGTTTAAATTGTGTGTGTCTTCCTGACTCAATCTGGGCAGATCGCATGACTTAAGAATTTATTGATATCTTCACTATCATCTATTTTATTGGAACATAGGGTTTCCATATACTTTCTAATTATCTTCTTATTTCTGTAGTGTCTGTTGTGATATTGCCTTTTTCATCCCGTATGTTAGTAATTTGAGTTCTCTCTTTTCTTCTCTTCCTTAGCATGGCTAAGGGCCTGCTCTCTCTTTTCTTCTCTTCCTTAGCATGGCTAAGGGCCTGCAGATCTTATTTATTTTTTCAAAGAACCAACTTTTAGTTTTATCAATATTTTCAATTTTTTTTTGTTTCAATTTCGTTGATTTCTGCTCTAATTTTAATTATTTCTTGTCTTCTACTACATTTGCTGTTGTTTTGCTCTTCCATTTCTAGGTTTTTGAGGCGTAGTGTGAGTTCATTTATTTGCTGATTTTTCTTTTTTTTTTGAGGAAAGAACTCCAAGAAATGAATTTCCCTCTTAAAACTGCTTTCATTGTGTCCCATAGATTCCAGTATGTTGTGTCTGTATTGTCATTTGTCTCTATGAATTTTTTTATCTCCTCCTTTATGTCTTCTGTAAACCATTGATCATTCAGTAGCATGTTGTTCATTTTCCATGTGATGTAGGATTTTTCCTTCCTTCTTTTATCATTGATTTCCAGATTCATTCCATTATGATCAGATATTCTGCATGGTATTATCTCCACGACTTTATATTTACTAAGAATTGCCCTATGGCATAATATATGGTCTATCTTTGAGTAGGATCCATGTGCTGCTGAGAAGAACGTGTATCCACTTTTTGATGGTTGATATATTCTATATATGTCGGTGAAGTCTAGGTTACTGATTTTGCTGTTGAATTCTATAGTTTCTTTATTCAGTTTTTGTCTAGAGGATCTGTCTAATGGCTAGAGCGGTGTGTTGAAGTCACCCATAATTATTGTGTTGTAGTTTATTTGACTCTTGAACTTGAGGCGAGTTTGTTTTATGAGTGTTGCAGCTCAATTGTTTGGTGCATACAAATTGATAATGGTTATGCATTGTTGGTGCAAGGTTCCTTTTAACAGTATATAGTGTCCTTCTTTATCCCTTTTGATTAACGTAGGTTTGAAGTTGATTTTATTCGATATGAGTATGGCCACTCCTGCTTGCTTCCGAGGGTCATGTGAGTGGTATGATTTTTCCCAAACTTTTAATTTCAGCCTCTGTATGTCTTTACCTATCATATGAGTCTCCTGAAGGCAGCATATTGTTGGATTTTTTTTTTTTTTGATCAAGGTTACTAGCTTATGTCTCTTGATTGGTGAGTTTAGGCCATTAACATTTAAGGTTACAATTGAAATATGATTTCTACTTCCAGTCATGTTTGTTTGTTTGTTTATTTATTTATTTATTTATTCATTTATTTATTTATTTTGGTTAGTTTTTACTTTTTGGTTATTTTCCTCTCCCTTTACTGAGATACCTCCTGCTGCTAGTTTCAGGCATTACTTTTCAAATCCTCTTCTTGTAGTATTTTGCTCAAAATGCTTTGCACTGCTGGTGTTCTGGCTGTGAATTCTTTTAGCTTTTGTTTATCGTGAAAGACTTAAATTTCATTGTCAAATCTGAAGCTTAATTTTGCTGGATACAGTATTCTTGGTTGGAATCCATTATTTTTGAGCGTTTGAAATACTTTGTTCCAGGATCTTCTTGCTTTCAAAGTTTGTGATGAAAAAAATCAGTCGTTAACTTAATTGGTTTACCCCTGAATGTAACCTGCCTACTTTCTCTCGTAGCTTTTAATATTCTCTCTTTGTTCTGTATGTCCTTGTTCTGGCTATCTTCATAAATATTTGTCTTGGAGTTGGTCTATTATGGTTTTGAATGCTTGGGGTCCTGTAGGCTTCCAGGATTTGGCAATCCATTCCATCTTTCATCTCTGGGAAATTTTCTAGAATTATTTCATTTAATATGTTGTCCATTCCTTTGGTTTGAATCTCTATGCCTTTTTCTATCCCGATGACTCTCAAATTTGTTTTTTTTTTTATGACATCCCATATCTCTTGAATAGATTGCTCATGGGATTTAAGCATCTTTTCTGTGTTTACTCTATTCTTTTCAAGTTGATAAACTTTGTCTTCATTATCTGACGTTGTAACTTCTACTTGATCTAGTCTATTTGTAATACTCTTCGTTTGAGTTTTTAATTTGGTTTATACTTTCCTGCATTTCTAGGATTACTGTTTGATATTTCTTTTTAATGTCTCTATCTCCTGGTAAAGCTCATTCTTTGCCATTTGAATTTGTTTGTTTATTTGATTTTCAAAATATACTTTTATTGCTTGGACTTGCTGCCTCATGTCTTCTCTAATATTCCTTTCCATCTGAGTTAGGTATGCCTTGAGTTTTTTCCCTATCCCTATTTCTGATGCTTCACGGTCCTCCTTTAGAATTTAGTTGTCCTGCATTTTTTGCACACCTTTTTTTCCCTTGTTTTTTCATGATGTTCACGTTACTTTTCAGCTCAATTTGATTGCTGTGTTTCTGCTTTCTTCAATAGATTTGTTTTGGTTTTATATATCTCTGTTGTCTCTCTTTTGTGTTTGTAGACTATGCCTGCAAAAGTGGATTCCACTTGGAAGGAATTCCGACAGCTGAGCTCCAGTGATGTCACCTGTCTGCTATGGCGGGCCCCAGGCTCCTTGCCGGGGTGTTTGAATGGGGGGGTGGGACTGGACTGTCTCTGGTTGGTTTCACCTCCCGGTCGCTGGCGGGTGGGCGGTCTCCAGCCATCCAGTCGTGCAATCAGCGAATGGGCTGTCACCGGCGGGCGGGTGATCTCTAGCTGCCCAATTGCGCAGGCAGCCAGCGGGTGATTGGTTGCTGGTGGGCAGGCGTTCTCCAGCCTCCTAGTCACGCGTGTCTGTCCTCTGGTCCCCTGGTTTCCTCTGCGAGTCCTGATTTCCCCTGCGACACCAGATTTCCCCTGAGTGATGCCTCTTGGCAGCTCAAACTGTACTCTTTGCCTGCCGTTCCTTGGTTGTGGAGGGTGTCTATTGGGAACACTGGCACTCTATTGTTTTGATTTTTTCCGCTTGCCCCACCCATTGCGCTGGCTAGAAAAGTTTTGTTTTCACAGGTGATGGGAGGGGAAGTTGAAGGTCAGGTGCCACTAGTTTTCCCCCTGTCTTTATGAAGGCTTTCTCTGGTAATCCCTCCCCCGGAAAGCCTAAGAGAGAATTTTTGCGAATTACCTGCTGTATGGGAGATAAGCTGAGTAACACACACCTGTTTTGTTGTTGCAATCTGTCGGAGAGTGGTGGTGGATACTTCAGCTCTCCAAGATGGTGGCCGTTGGTTTCCTCGGTGGAGTTTCGGTTGTGGGGGATAGAACTGTAACACTTTCTTCCCCATCTGAAATCCCGAACTCAGCCCCAGGCTCAGTGGTGGGTGACCCAGCCAGATTCCACAGAATCCGCAGCAACGTTTCTCCCTGCATGCTGGTCGCTTCACTGTGGAGGCTCGCCGTCTGTAGCCACGGCATGGGCCGCACGGATCAGCCACCCCAGATCTTCGGTCGCATAGTTGGCTCTTGTTTGAGACTCAATTACAGGACCTCGGTGGTGGAAATCATTCTTCTAGGTTCCAGGCACACCCATTTTTCTGTAAGATCCTAACAAGATACTTTTTCGTCATTCTAACTCCTTATTCACATGTGAAGTTGCGCAGTACAAAGGGTGTGATTCACTCTATTCATGGCCATCTTGCAATGTCAAAATATTAGGATTTCTATGCACCATTTACTGAAGATAGTTTTCAGTACTAGTAAACCAAAATGTTATTTCAGGTGGATGAATATTTCTGAGAATAATCTTTTGAAAAGTAGATTATAAATCCACATACATGAATATGAATGAAATTTGGGAGTGCATAATAAGACACATATATTTCATATTTTGAAAAATCTGGAGGATATATATATATATATATATATATATATATATATATATATATACAGACACACACAGAGAGACATTAAAAAGTAGCATTATATATGCCAATCGAAATTCATCATGAAATACATATCATCCACAGATTCAAAAATATTTATTTTACTGAACATGGATTTATGTATAATGCTATTTAAATAGGAAGATCACCCATAGGTTGAATTCTCAGTTCCAACAGCTTTTAGAAGGAGTGATATCTTCTCACAATTTCTATATGCCAAGTCAGCCACCTCACCAAAAATATACGTGTGATACCAGGTATGAATAAATATGTGCATATAAAACTACATGTGCTAAATAGGCTACAGAGAAAGGGAGACAGGAATTCACATATTTGTTAACTTTAAAAGAACATGGAGAATTCTTTCAACCAAATAATTGACTAGATTCATAACTCCTACCCTATATAATGCAAAAGGCAAGTCCAACTATACACGATGCCTCCTCTGAACTGCTTGTATTTCAATTCTGTTTGGGTTATTATTCTAGTCAGAGTTTAGTAGCATAGGGGTTAGTGTGAGGGATTCACTATTTTGACTGGAAAATTATAAAATGAATCCAATGTGTATACAAATATGTGCTACAAAAAATTGTTCCCACTGTCATCCAGAACAATGGCTTGACATTACCTAGTCCCCAAGTAAGACAAAATTAGAGGAGAAGAGTTAGAAAATCTGTGAATACATATTTGAAATAGAGTATGCTAAGGAGTTTCCAAAAGTAAGGGACAGGGTAAACACTCCACAAACTGGAGCTCTTCTGGCCTAAAGACTTCTTGTGGAACTGCCTCTGAGGTTGGGCACTTGAAACATATGTTGTTGTCAAGTGCTTTAGCTTCGTTTCTAGTGAGACCAATAAAGGTGGGTCTGCATCTATGTGATCTGGAGGACATGGTTTATTATTTTCCACTGAACATGAGCAGCAGTGCTGAATTTGCTGTTTGTAGCTAAACTGTGGCCCCTGGGGTCTAAGTGTCTCCCCGTGTGGACTGTGAAGCCATTTTGTGATCCTAAAGTTTTCATGGTGTTTCTTGCGGCTTCACTGGGAGTTTGGTATTTGCTTCACAAAATACAAAGTGGTCAACTGGGACACAGTGCTGGAGGGAGTTCTGTCACGTGTGGTGGGTCAGTTTCTGCAGGACAATGCACCAACCATGCTTCTATCCCACATAGCTTTCCCCATTGACCATAGCAACTTAATTCTGAAACTTTCCCTGAAACTTCTCAATATTACAAGATGCCTTTACATAGAAGGGACTGCTTGCTGCACCATGTCAGTCACAAGACATTTGGAAGCTAATGGCAGATCCACATGGCCCCACCACAAATGTTTTATCACACACCTGCCCACTACTGCTCTAGGCCAAGTACTCAGCAGGCTCCAATTTATTGGCATCTCTGTTCTACACCATTTTCATGAAACTCAGTC